>NC_136483.1:116744801-116829801 GCF_053919585.1 Euprymna scolopes
ACAATAAAATTTGTCATTTTCTGATGAAATTCCCTTAGAATAAAACTCGTCAAAAACAATATAAAAACAACAAAAAAAAGAGCAATCTGTTTATTTTTTTATTTAATTAAATATTTTTTTTCAGATATTTCAATTTGATTTTTATTTCTACCGGTTTACAGGTAATTTCACATGCGCACACACACACACATACACACGCGCACACACACACACACTGATAGAAAGCTCTTTAATATTTACGTAATAAGATTTATTTCTCTCTCATTTCATATGATTTTCATGGCGTTTGCTTTGCCTAAAAAGTTGGATCATTGGTGACTATGGTCCATGGTTCGAATTAGAACAGTTATGTATGGCCAGACTGATGAGTTTTGCTGGAGATGAAATATTCTGGTCACATATTTTTGATAGTAAAATAATGAAGGAACATTTACTACATAGATGCACAAAGGTGGAGGTGATGCCTGGGAGGATGATATCATTGCAACAGAACTGATGCTACAATAACCAACTCCTTAAGAACAACAGAGATAATGCTTGGAAGGGTCATACAATGAGAAAGACACAATTCTATTGCCTTTCCCTGAATTGAGCATCGTCTTAAAAAGTTTAGTCAACTGAATTGAGTATTAAAAGTTTGTAAAAGTATTTAGTTTTTAGTTATGACAGACGATCCATAATTTCCATTATGTGTGTGTATATGTATGCGTGTGTATATGCATATATATGTGTGTGTGTGTGTGTATATGTGTACATGTATGGATGTGTGTGTATATGTATGTGTGTGGTGTGTGTATATGTATATAGGCGTCTGTGTATATATATAAATATATATGTCTATATATGTATATGCATAACATGCATATCTATGTATGTGTATATATATATGTGTGTGTACATACGCATATATATATATATATATATATGTACATATATACATACTTTGGTAAACAGATATATACTTATGATGTATATGTATAATAAAGTTATTAAAAATTGCCACACTCAATTTAGCTTAATAAAAATGGATTTACACTTTCAGAGCATATATAACTTTATGAAACATTTTAAATTCAGAGAAGTATTCACTTAATCCACAGCCATGTTGTTTAAAAAAAACTATATTTTTCCTTAGAAACCCGTGTATCTGATGATTTGTTTAGTATATTCATGTGATTAATGAAACATGTGTAAGACTCAGCAATAAAACAGTGCGAACTAAGTGAATACTTACTGTGACTTTGGAATGCTTAATAAAGTTACATACATTCATTTTATTACAGGGCAAAGATCGACGGTCCCTTTCCTCGGATCAACACTTGTTCTCTATATGAGAAGATACATTGATATCCGAGTGTTTCATCAAATTATCCTTTACTTCTCAAACGTTGAGTAAGTAAAAAAGTGAAGAAACATTAATCTTTCTCAGATCAATTAACCAGTTCATATTTATAAAATATCTTTCTTGTGGTCTACTTATCTTACCAGATTCCTGAGCAAGAATTTATTTAGGCTAGTGGAATAGCAAGCTAAACGCTAAAAAATAAGTAAATAAATAAAAAATGATTTTTTACAAACTCTTTGATATTTTTGTTCATTTTTATTTATTTGCGGACTATTATCCTTATCTTTTTTAGTTGTTGTTTAACGACGTTTCGGCCAACTATTACTCTGGCCTTCATCAGGTTGATAACCGCAACGCGATAAGAATGCTGAATCTTCCACTTTATCTTCAGTAATTACTGCCTTCCATAGTTGTTGTTGTCTCACCATGTTTTGGCCAACTAAGCCTCTGGCCAGCTTTGGGTAGGATTGAAACTGCTATCTTCAGACAATGTTCACCTGGAACTGTAGAGATTTAACGTCTCTATCCACTGAGCCCCGAAGAATTCCAATAATTAAATAATATATTTTTTTGTTCACTTATTTTATTCGTAATTGTACTTTTATATTGGATTTTTGATTCTGTCATTATCTCGTATTTACGATATATCTATCTCAGTCGACCGGTCTTCCCAGTTAATTAAGTATACTTTGTCTTCTGTGAAGGCATTCGTTTAACTAAACAAGATCATTAATGGCCCTCTACCTCCCTCCATTTGATGCTGAAATGTGTTCCCTCATCATTTAACAGCAATACCCAGGCTACTAGTGCTGCCTTTATTCTGTCTCTATATTTAAAAGTGAGCGTATAACTTCTGCTTGAAAGAACCCTGTGTCATTGTTATGCATGTTTCTGTTGATTTGTGATGGTCATTCCATATAGAAGGAATTCCAGCTTCCAGTTTCCATTTGAGGCATTTTCTTTTGCCTTTGGTATTGTAGAGATGATATTCCTCATGGATGGAGTGCTGGAGTGGCTTATTTTAATCATGTTTCTGTCAAACAATTTGTACAGTTTATGTTGCGGGGGAAAATTTTTGTCTATTCTACGGAATATATGGCCTACTCATGTTAAGAGGGAAGGGAGGTGAAAACCAGATAATATTCTGTTTTCTATTGTGGTTGTTTTTAGGTTGTTATGAGTGGGCTGCTATAAGATCTTATCTGTGAATTTGTGTCTGCAGAGTGCTTTGTTGTAATATGGTGTTGTTTGTTTGAAAATCTCATATCTGAAATTCTTATAAGATTCTTTTGAGATTCCTTAGTGATCATATTAAAAACTGTTATATTATTTAGGATCTCATTTCGTTTCTGGAAAGGTTTATGTGTCTTATTAACAAGGTCTTGAGTAGTGTCCAGAAAAATTACTTGGTGTGTATAGTGATCTTTAATCTTAATTCCTGAAATGATAATTCCTTTCTAAGCCTATCTAAAATTGTTTCTGTTATAATCACATGAAAGGCACAAACCATCATCCTTGTAAAGACCAAAGAAATTATCAGGGAATTTGTTTTAAGTCTCTAAAAACAGGTTAAAATACAGGCGTCTGCATAGCTGAATGACCCAATTGCTACATCAAATGGATCCTCAGGGTTCAATTTTTAGCCGAGTTTTGCTTTCAAAGAATAGAAAAGTTTGATTTGTATACATTATTATCTTTTTCTAAATCACTAATCTTGTGTTAATGCAAAATGTAATGCTTTATCTAGTGTCTCTTTTGTAACAGAGGGATAAAAATCTACTATATAAAATAATAAAAATATACTATATAAAACAATAAAAATATATTATATTAAGTATTTAAAAACTACTATATAAAATAATAAAAATCTACTATATAAATTAATAAAAATATACTATATAAAATAATAAAAATCTACTATATTAAATAATAAAAATCTACTATATAAAACAATAAAAATCTACTATATTAAATATTAAAAATCTACTGTATTAAATAATAAAAATCTACTATATAAAATAATAAAAATCTACTATATTAAATAATAAAAATATACTACATTAAATATTAAAAATATACTACATTAAATATTAAAAATATACTATATAAAACAATAAAAATATACTATATAAAACAATAAAAATATACTATATTAAATAATAAAAATCTAGTATATAAAATTATAAAAATCTACTATATTAAATATTAAAAATATACTATATTAAATAATAAAAATCTACTATATAAAATAATAAAAATCTACTATATTAAAAATTAAAAATATACTATATAAAATTATAAAAATCTACTATATTAAATATTAAAAATATACTATATTAAATAATAAAAATCTACTATATAAAATTATAAAAATATACTATATTAAATAATAAAAATCTACTATATTAAATAATAAAAATCTACTATATAAAATAATAAAAATCTACTATACTAAATATTAAAAATCTACTATATTAAATAATAAAAATCTACTATATTAAATAATATAATCTACTATATTAAATAATAAAAATCTACTATATTAAATAATAAAAATATACTATATTAAACAATAAAAATCTACTATATTAAATAATAACAATCTACTTTATAAATTAATAAAAATATACTATATTAAATATTAAAAATCTACTATATTAAATAATAAAAATATACTATATTAAATATTAAAAATATACTATATTAAGTATTTAAAATCTACTATATTAAATATTAAAAAAATACTATATAACATAATAAAAATATACTATATAAAATAATAAAAATATACTATATTAAGTATTTAAAATCTACTATATTAAATAATAAAAATCTACTATATTAAATATTAAAAATCTACTGTATTAAATAATAAAAATCTACTATATAAAATAATAAAAATCTACTATATTAAATAATAAAAATATACTACATTAAATATTAAAAATATGCTACATGAAATATTAAAAATATACTATATAAAACAATAAAAAATATACTATATGAAACAATAAAAATATACTATATTAAATAATAAAAATCTAGTATATAAAATTATAAAAATCTACTATATTAAATATTAAAAATATACTATATAAAATAATAAAAATCTACTATATTAAATATTAAAAATATACTATATTAAATAATAAAAATCTACTATATAAAATAATAAAAATCTACTATATTAAAAATTAAAAATATACTATATAAAATTATAAAAATCTACTATATTAAATATTAAAAATATACTATATTAAATAATAAAAATCTACTATATAAAATTATAAAAATATACTATATTAAATAATAAAAATCTACTATATTAAATAATAAAAATCTACTATATAAAATAATAAAAATCTACTATACTAAATATTAAAAATCTACTATATTAAATAATAAAAATCTACTATATTAAATAATATAATCTACTATATTAAATAATAAAAATCTACTATATAAAATAATAAAAATATACTATATTAAACAATAAAAATCTACTATATTAAATAATAACAATCTACTTTATAAATTAATAAAAATATACTATATTAAATATTAAAAATCTACTATATTAAATAATAAAAATATACTATATTAAATATTAAAAATATACTATATTAAGTATTTAAAATCTACTATATAAAATAATAAAAATCTACTATATAACATAATAAAAATATACTATATAAAATAATAAAAATATACTATATTAAGTATTTAAAATCTACTATATTAAATAATAAAAATCTACTATATTAAATATTAAAAATCTACTATATTAAATAATAAAAATCTACTATATAAAATAATAAAAATCTACTATATTAAATAATAAAAATCTACTATATTCAATAATAAAAATCTACTATATAAAACAATAAAAATCTACTATATTAAATAATAAAAATCTACTATATTAAATAATAAAAATCTACTTTATAAAATAATAAAAATCTACTATATTAAATAATAAAAATATACTATATTAAATAATAAAAATCTACTATATTATATAATACAATCTACTTTATAAATTAATAAAAATATACTATATTAAATATTAAAAATCAACTATATTAAATAATAAAAATCTACTGCATTAAATATTAAAAATCTACTATATTAAATAATAAAAATCTACTATATTAAATAATAAAAATCTACTATATTAAATAATAAAAATCTACTATATTAAATAATTAGAATCTACTATATTAAATATTAAAAATCTACTATATTAAATAATAAAAATCTACTATATTAAATATTAAAAATCTACTATATTAAATAATAAAAATCTACTATATTAAATATTAAAAATCTACTATATTAAATAATAAAAATCTACTATATTTAATATTAAAAATCAACTATATTAAATAAAAATCTACTATATTAAATATTAAAAATCAACTATATTAAATAATAAAAATATACTATATTAAATATTAAGAATCTACTATATTAAATAATAAAAATATACTATATTAAATATTAAAATCTACTATATTAAATAATAAAAATCTACTATATTAAATAATAAAAATCTACTATATTAAATATTAAAAATCAACTATATTAAATAATAAAAATCTAGCATATCAAATAATAAAAATCTACTATATAAAATAATAAAAATCTACTATATTAAATAATAAAAATATACTATATTAAATAATAAAAATCTATTATATTAAATAATAAAAATCTACTATATTAAATATTAAAAATCTACTATATTAAATAATAAAAATATACTATATTAAATTATAAAAATCTACTATATTAAATAATAAAAATCTACTATATAAAATTATAAAAATCTACTATATTAAATAATAAAAATATACTATATTAAATATTTAAAATCTGCTATATTAAATAATAAAAATCTACTATATTAAATAATAAAAATCTACTACATTAAATAATAAAAATCTACTATATTAATAAAAATATACATTAAATATTAAAAATATACTATATTAAATAATAAAAATCTACTATATGAATAATAAAAATCTACTATATTAAATATTAAAAATATACTATATTAAATAATAAAAATCTACTATATCAAATAATAAAAATCTACTATATGAAATAATAAAAATCTACTATATTAAATAATAAAAATCTACTATATAAAATAATAAAAATATATTAAATATCAAAAATATTAAGTTGAGTAAATTTATGTCTATGTGCCTCTGGAATTTTGTAGAACCTCTTTAGCATTGAATATGTGTTTTCCATCGGGTTGAAGTTACTTTTTATTCATTTGAATATTTCCCTTAAAATTGCTTTACTGACCAAACCCATCTTGCTTTTTGCTGGGTTTATGAGCCTTCAAGTTTATTTGCTTGAAAAATTCTCTTTATGATCCTTTAAAGTGACAATGCATTTCTCTTTGTCAAATGTTCTGTATTTGATATCTAATTTTGTGGCTACTTCAGTTGATAAACTCGTGTCATTCCTTGCTAATTGCTATTTGTTAATATGTAGTGGAGGTTTTGGTTAAGAGCGTTTTCTTGTCTTTGATCTTTGGTAACGGAGTGTTACCAGTTTTTTAAAGGGAGTATCGATGTCACCAATTGTAAGAGTATTATCCATAGGTGGCAACGATAACCATTAACATAAAAATGATTTGTAACACTCAAGAGCAACATCAATCAAATAGCAACCAACTCAAAAATTGATTATTATTTAAAACAGCAATTATTTGATATAGAGGTCAAGTATATTTGATATAGAAGTGAAGTAAGTCTTTTTGGTCGGCCAGACCATGATGAAGTTAGTAAGAATACTGTTCATCAATGCATAATTAAAGTCCATATTTTTTTTAGGGAATGTCCAAAAATGTTTAGTACATAAAGAGTAAGGACAGTTTGAAATAAATTCTGTGTCAGAAAATTATGAAAAAAATTGTTTATGGTTACTTGTTAAGAAAATTGTTCATGCTTACTTGGTAAGGTAAAAATTTCTGGTAATGTAATCGTCAATGTGCAGTAAAACGGTATGCATGAACTCCATGGTAAAAACTTTTAACATTTTTCGATGGAGTTTCAGCAAAGAAAGAAAGAAAGTCACTTTTCCCACAAAACCGTATTTATAGCCGAGACCACAACATTCTTGGTACTTCTGTTTACGGTATCCATACTTGCAAAGACAAAAGTTAGTCCACATAATATTTATGCAGGCTTCAGATGAAGAACACATTGAATATCACGCTATTTGTTTTACGTTGGTGAAGCGATATTCTTCTGAAAATTGACACCTTGAAAATAATTTTGATTAAGTTATTATGATGACAATTCATTACAGGTCGTACTGTAAATGTTTTTGATCTTATCAGATAATAAAAAAAAACATTTATAGTATGTATATAGTCATCTCAGCAGATCACAGGAAAATATTAGAAACAGAAAAGCAAAGCAAATATACGGAGCTAGTAAGAGAACTAAAGACCAGTAACAGAACTAAAGACTAGTAAGAGAACTAAAGAATAGTAAGAGAACTAAAGATTAGTAAGAGAACTAAAGACTAGTAAGAGAACTAAAGACTAGTAAGAGAACTAAAGACTAGTAAGAGAACTAAAGATTAGTAAGAGAACTAAAGATTAGTAAGAGAACTAAAGACCAGTAACAGAACTAAAGACTAGTAAGAGAACTAAAGACTAGTAAGAGAACTAAAGATTAGTAAGAGAACTAAAGATTAGTAAGAGAACTAAAGACTAGTAAGAGAACTAAAGAATAGTAAGAGAACTAAAGACTAGTAAGAGAACTAAAGACTAGTAAGAGAACTAAAGATTAGTAAGAGAACTAAAGATTAGTAAGAGAACTAAAGACTAGTAAGAGAACTAAAGACTAGTAAGAGAACTAAAGACTAGTAAGAGAACTAAAGACTAGTAAGAGAACTAAAAAATAGTAAGAGAACTAAAGACTAGTAAGAGAACTAAAGACTAGTAAGAGAACTAAAACAGATATGGAACAGGATAGGAGTCAACACCAATAAAAGTAGGATTAGTAGAAATAATCCCAAAAAACTTCCATAAGAGAATGGAAAAATTAAAATCAGAGGAAAGGCTGAGAAGATGCAAGGGATAGCAATAATTAAAACGGCTGAAATCTTAAGGAAAATCCTAGAATGCAGAAACCAACCTACATAAACTGCAAACACGAATCAGTAATATGGAAATTGCAATATAAATTAAACAAAAATAGAAAGAACACTGGCTTACACCACACCAAATAGTTATGAAGGGATGGAAAGACTGAGGAGAGAGAGAGCACTAAGCAGACCTCCACTGGGATATTAGGGTTGCTGACAAGAAATCAATGGTAAGTATCTGTTGCGATAATACAAAATTTTTTACAATAGTTACCAAAACAGAGAGAGAGAGAGAGAGAGAGAGAGAGAGCAATGAATATATATATATATATATATATATATATATATATATATATATATATATATATATATATATATATATATAAGGTGCACATATTGCTATTGAGACTTACTCATTCACTCATAATGGACTCTGCTAACCATTGTATATACCATGAAGTTAATATCCTTGTGAGGGGGAAATGTTGTAACTTAACGCGAAATTACAAACTGTCTAACAGTCAGAAATACTGATAACCTTTCTTTGTATTTACTTTCTGTGTACAATATAGTCTTTCTACCTAATCCTGTTGTTTGCATCTTAATGACCCTTTCCTAGATCCATACCAACTGGCGACGAGGTTTTGAGAACTTATGAGGGAAAACTGAATTTTTAAATACCCCCAGTGTTCACACAACTACTATCGATAAGAATTCGAGAATGCATGTTGAAAAGTCAAATTTAAAATACCTCAGTGTTCCACAACAAATTGAGTCAAACTAACAACGTGGTATTCAAGGGACCCACCTCAACAACATCGACCTTATGATGAAGTATTTTAACGAGCAGCTAGTGTTTCAAAAACGCTAGCAATGGATCATTCAGAGAATCGGTACCTTAGAACTGAGCAACTAAAGGTTTTAAGGACGAGTAAGCAACTTTGAATTCTACAAGATTCTGAAGAAGTGTTTTCTAGGAACCACCAACTCTCATTTCGCTGCACATAATAATAATAATAATAATAATAATAATAATAATAATAATAATAATAATAATAATAATAATAATAATAATAATATGAGGAAGAAGAAGAGAAAGAAGAGAAAGAAGAGGAAGAAGAGTGTTCAAAGGGTAAAAAGTTATAACTGGAAATCCATGTCGATTTTTTTTTTTTTTTGTGCTTAAAGACAATTTCTCGGTTTTCGTTTTCTTTCCCTTAGATTTTCTCTCAAAGAGAAAATTAAATATTGTGACAATAAATAACTTAAGTTTAACTTTTTTTCTATCAAGAGGAAAAAGGTGAACTTTAATTGTGAGAGAGGAGTGTATTTTTTTTTTTTTACCTCAGGACTGTTGAGCATTAAGAAAATAAAAAAGGCCACATGAGAGCGTAAACTATTTAAACTATTTTCTTCACACGTTCAAAGCCATATAATACCTTTTCTTATTAAAAGAGAACAAGAAGCAATGGAAAAAACTAAAATCAAATGTGGAAAAATATCAAACGAATTTTTTTTTTGCTTATCAAATGAATTTGTAGCAAAAAAAAAAATGAAGACAAATGCAGCAATAGCAAAAACAACAAAGATTTTAGGAACAGCAACAAAAAATGGAAGAAAGATTTCAAAAACCGTTATTAGAACAACAATAACAAAAAAACAACAAAAAAACAACAACAAAACAAAAAAACAACAAAAAAACAACAACAAAACAAAAAAACAACAAAAAAACAACAAAACAAAAAAAAAAACAGGTGCTACTACAACAACCAGAGAAAACTATAAACTTGGGCTACAATGGTATTTTTACACACATTGCCTACGATGGGTGTGAATTTTTTCACATCACATAAAATCAAGTCTAGGGTCTTTGAAAAAGAATTTTTTATCAAAAAAACAATACAAAAATTCAAACATGGGTTTCATTCATTGATTAATGCAGTTAACGTTAGGACAAAGAAGAATTCCATAGTCTTTGTCTACATCATTGTTGCAGTTGTCGCAATGCAATGTTGTCTTGCGTCTCTTGTCACAAAAGCCACATCTGGTCAAGGCATTTGGAGCATGTGCAACATGCTGTGGATTGACCTGCAGAAAGCTATTAGCAATTGCTAATTGTTTTATTGCATGGATCACACCAGTGAATCCATTTTGCCGCCATTCAGCGATTCTGTTTGTGATGCATGGATTAGTTAGCTATTTCGCCAATTTTTCGATTTCCTTTCTTCTTTTTCGTCCATTAAATACTTTGTTCAACTTCAAACCACTTAGAATGACACTATTGTGCACCACTAAATCAAGGATGTAGAAGAGCAAATTGACAATCCATCGCTGAGTCCTTCTAAAAACAGTAAATTTTCACATTTTCTGGCCAAAGACGTCTATTGAACCTTTGGTTGTACGTGAGTATGATAGCAGGCTTGTCATCGGCATTAGTTTCAATATTTTGTCATGGTGTTGGGTAGAAAGTAGAATAGCAGCCTTTCTTTTCTTCAGAACTTACAAGTGTGAGGGCCAGCAAAGCCAAATAGAGAAGAATGAATGTCATGTCCTGATTTTGCAAGAAAGCATTGAGGAATATCTGGTTTGTTCTTCCTAAATGTTCCTGTCAAAGTGAGACCATTTTCCCACAGAATTTCAGCCAATGATTTGCTTGTGAAAAAAATTGTCAGTAATTTCACGTCTACCTGTTTTGAACAAAGGTTTGCATATTTTCATGACTACTTGCTCACCAACATTTTTGTTGTTTGCATCTTGTTGACTTTCTTTTCCCAAATAAATGTCCATGCCGAAAGCATAATCCATATAACAATCGACTAAATTCCAATATTTGAGCCCACATTTTGATGGTTTGCTGGGCATGTATTGCTTAAATCTGCAATGTCCTCTGAATGGGTACAGAGTTTCATCCACACAGACATTAGCTAATGACTCCATTGCTTGCACAAGATTCTCCTTTGTGTGGTTAAATATTGGACGAGCTTTGAAGAACTCCTCATCAGTTGTCTTCATATCATTTCGAGTTTAAATGTCATCCTAACTACTGATCTTTTGGAATCTTCTCTTAGGTGAAAAATAGTACGACTCGATATTCCAAATATCACTAATATCAACATCGTGTTTCTTTGCTACAAAAAATAGTGTTAGTAATCCTAGAAATGCAATCATTTCGTTTTCAATTATATTTTTTTCATTTTCTCCAAATCTATTGTGTTTACTCGAAGGTTTTCTATTATTACTGGAGTGAAATAGTAGAAGAAAAAAATCATCATTTTCATTGCAGTTGCGCATCTGATTGGAATTGGAATTTTGACAGTGTTGCTCAATCGATAAGATGCTCGATAAGGAGCTTCCTTTCTTTTGTAGACATTTCTTTCCTCTTTAGTTGCACCTTGAATGTCATCATCAGAAGAATCATCTATATCATTGCTCTGCACCACAATATTTTTCACAAAACCTTCCTCATCACTGTCCTCCAATTGAATGTTCTGCAGCACTTCATCAGCGTTGTAACGTCTTTTCATAATTTGACCTAAAACAAAAAAGTTACATTGACTACATAGATTGTGAAAATATTTACAGAGATGTAAAAACAAAGACTTACAGGCAAAATAGCAGTGCATTGATAATTCAAATTATCTGTGAATGATAGGATATATTGTTATGTTCAAACACATAGAGTAATTCATTTCTACAGACAATATCAGAGAAATGGTGTGTAATAGAATACTAGGTGTTAAAAAATTAACACACAGCGTAACAAACAAAAACCAGATCGCAGAGAGGAACATAGCGTTGTCACAAAACGCAGTCTGGAATGCTATAGATAATTTCATTTACACGCCAGATGGAAAAACATTTTCACCTTATATTTTAGGTGTGAGGACCTGTATAATATTGTTTGTGCCAATTGGATGGACTTCAAAAGGTCCAAGGTCCGTTTATTGCTTTGAAAACTGGGATCCACGGATCATGAAATATTTGTGGATTACATTTTACTGCAAAAAACGTGTGACTTATTTTTCTGAACCGTAAAACTCTTAGCAAAACTGTTCAGCAGGAAAACATCATTATTTCATAAGAGATGGAAATGCCTGAATTTAACCAAAAAGATGACCAGGACTATTTAACATTTGCATCGATTTCAAATGCTTCATATACGTATAAGGATTGGTATTGGCAAACTACTCTGAAACACAATGCATGCGATGCCTTTCATTAGATTTAAAATTGCCCATTACACACAAAACTTTGCCTAACTTGTAACAAAAAAATTCCCATTGTGGAGCAAAGAACAAAATTAAAAGTTGGATACGACGTACCAGAACAAACGAAAAAGACAATAAAAATAAACAGAAATATATGCTGGCGAAAAAATTAAATAAAAACGTGAAGTCTAAATTAGATTCAGGATCAGACTTATTGTTCATTAATTTGGATGCATGGAGATTAAATAAACGTCCTGAACGGTGACAGTGTTGAAAATAAATGTTGAATGTGAATTAATCACTAATGTTACATTTAACGATACGAGAAAGAAATTAAAAGTTTTTGTGTTAAGAAACACAGGAAATCTTTTTGAAGCAGATTTTATGCAACGATTTAATTTATGGAATTTGCCTATGAATGCGTTTTGTCAAAAAGTCGAAACACAGACGGCTGAGAAAGAAACCTTAAAATGGAAATTAAAACAAAGTTTCCCTGAAGTTTTCTCGGCCGGTTTGGGAAAATGCACAAAAATGTCAGTTATATTCAACCTCAACCAGTATTCAAGAGAACACGAAATGTATTGCTCGCCTCATTATAGAAAATTAATGAGGAGCTTGAAAGACTTGAAAAAATGGCATCCTATTAAAAGATGAATTCAGTCAATGGGCAGCTCCTACCATCTATGCAAAAAAGAAGTAAAAAATCTGCCTTTGTGCCAATTTTAGCACAGGTTTGAACCTGGTACTAAAAGATTACCATTACCCACTTCCTAGCCCTGAAGAAGTTTTCACTTAACTAAACGAAAAAAGAGATTTTCTATAGTCGATCTAAGTGATTTATACCTTCAAATTACAGTTGAGAAAAATAACTCGAATTGCTTTGGGGTTATAAAGGGTTATTCAAATTCAAAAGGTTAACATTTGGTGTCAAGGTATCACACGCCATATTTTAAGAAATTATGGATACTATGTTGAGC
The DNA here is from genome assembly GCF_053919585.1 of Euprymna scolopes. Lineage (NCBI taxonomy): Eukaryota > Metazoa > Mollusca > Cephalopoda > Sepiida > Sepiolidae > Euprymna > Euprymna scolopes. The sequence goes on from NC_136483.1 coordinate 116,758,448, forward strand.
GACCTTGATTTTGCGATAGCATACCTGAATGATATCATAATAAGTAAGACCCAAGAACAACACCGAGAACATGTTCACAGGGCAATCTCTCAAGTACAGGATTTTGGATCCAAAATAAAAGAATGCAAGTATTGTATTTCTTCATGGAAGATATAAAATACTTGGGACACATCATCAACAAAATGCTAGAAGACCTGACCCGGAAAAGAGCCACAACTGTAAAGGGTATGCCGGTTCCAAAAAATATTACAGAATTACAAAGTTTTTTTGGGGTTTGCAAACTATTACCAGGTATTCATTCCTAATATGCACGACTTATAGGCCCCACTAAACAAGCTACTAAAAATTGACAGAGTGTAGAAATGAACCCCTGAATGCCAGGTGGCATTTAATAAAATAAAAACAAACTCTGACGTTCAATCTATTCCTCACGCATTATGAACCAAAATTAGACAATAGTCGCTAGTAATGCAAGCTCATATGGAATCTGAGATAAAATGCCGGATTGAAGTAAAAACCGATTGCATACGCGTCAAGATCTCTGCTCCTCACAGAAAAGCACTATCCATAGATCGAGAAAAAAGCTCTTGCAATGCTTGTAAGTATTGGTGGAACTTTGTAACTGCGAAGATAATAATCTTCACAATTACAAAGTTCCAATAATATTTACAGAGACGATTCTTTATACTACAGACCGACCATACGCCTCTATCGATCGTCTTTGGGTCGAAAAAAAGGTTATCCATTTACACAGCAAACTACTGAGGTGGGGTACTATTTTGTTGAATTACAATTTTAAATTAAGGTACCTCTCCTCCAAGCAGATAACACAGGCAAACGGACGTTCAAGGTTGGCCCTGAGACAGAGTGAACCCTTTGAGGACTCAGTAATTGCTTCCTTACGTGTCAGTAAATAAATTAAAACCATGATGTGCAATAACATCAGAAACCTTCCAGTCACACAACATGAAATTAAATGCGAAAAGATGAATTTAGCTACAAAACAGAGATCACAAATAATGACCAGAAAGTACAGAAGAGATTTTTTTATATGTGACGACCTCCTAATATACATCGAGAGGGTCGTTATGCCAAAAGCATTACAGAAAAGGATAATGAAAGATTCTCATATGAGTCACCCTGGAATAAACAGAATGAAGACCCTCATGCATAGTTAACTGGCCAAGGAAGGATGAATACATTAAAAACATGATCGAATCATGCAATGGTTGTGCTTTGATGGCAAAGACACCTCCAATCACCTTTAAACCATGATCCAAAACAGACCAAACCTGGTCTAGAATTTATATAGATTTCATGGAGCCATTTACATCTATGGACTTCAAGGAGTTCTGTGAGACATTCCAAAGTAATCATGATACGACTTCCCAGTACCACCCATCATATAATGGGATGGCTGAACGCTTCGTTGACATCAACAACGAGCTCTCAAAAAAGTATGCGATACCCTAACCCGAAACGACAGTACAACATTTTCTACAGATTTATTGGATTGCATCTAATCCTACCGTCAGCATTATCCCCAGTAGAGATTATGTTCCAGTGAAAGATAAGACCTGTATTTGAAAAACTGTTATCAAAGTCAACAAAATTAAGAAACTCCAAGAAACATTATGTCACAGAAGAAGTTTTCTACAAAACTTACAAAATCAACACATCTTCCTAGGAATTGGGCACAATAGACAAAAGATTCAAGATTCTAAATTCATGCATAAAAGCCACCTTAATGAGATGTTGATTGGATGATCCAAACTATGAACCTAATGAAGAATAAGAGGTCATTCAATATACGACAGTTTCGATACAAGCAACCACAGAACAACGCTGATCAGGGAGAAAAAGGATTCTTTAACCATCGATCCAAAAGAAAAAGTACTTAGTTAGCCTTGCAGAGTAAAAGGCTTGGGATGGGGGTTATTATGGAAACTTACCCATTCACTTATAATGGACTCTGCTAATCATTATATAAACCATTAATACTCTTGTGGGAGGGGGAATATTGTGACCCAATGCGAGACTATAGCTTGTTTAAATACCAACAACCTTTCTTTGTATTTACTTTCTTTGTACAATATATTCTTTTTACCTAACCTTGTTTTTGCATCTTTCATAAAGATTTTTTCTTTTCAAGTAGCTTATATCTTTGTTTGGAGCGATTTCTAGGAAGGTAAATACCAGGTCTAGTCTAACATAACATAACGCTGGCACTAATTCTAACCTTTAACCTTACGTAAACAAGGGAAATAACTCTAGCAGTCAGAGGTAACACAATAGGAGTAACTATGATTTACAAAAGTCAATAAAAATAACAAGTCTTTTTTTTTCAAACAATACTATTACTCTCTCTCTCTCTTTCTCTCTCTCTCTCTTTCTCTACTCACACCTCTATCTCATTCTCTCAGCTCCCGAATATCATTGGAATATCTGTCATGGTTTGTGTTGAGAACTCTTCTATCGATTATCTTGTCTTGTCCGAAAATCAGTGGGGAGGCTGATTGATGGGCAGGCTGAGAAACTGACAGCCGAATAGGCGAAGAAAGACAAATTACTGACAGCAGCCTGGTGTTTCGGCAAGAATAGGACGAACGTACAGACTACACACACACACACACACACACACACACACACACACACACACACACACACACACACACACACACACACACACACACACGCACACACGCACACACGCACACACGCACACATACACACACACTCTCTCTCACGTGCACGCACATACACTTTATAACAATCAAATCAACCAACAGTAGTGCAGTGCTAATAATAATAATAATAATAATAATAATAATAATAATAATAATAATAATAATAATAATAATTTATACCAAATTCTAGTGGAGGGAAGGGCTGAACTCTTCCCTACAACTATATACAGAGGAGACGTTGCGATTCTCTTTCTATTTTATAGCTATTTCTATGAATGTTGCTCAACACGATTCTTAACTTGCAATAATTATTTACATTTTTATGCATATGTTGTTTTTTCAGCTTTTAGTATATTAAATATTCAATGCATTTTTGCTAAGACTATACGCACAATATACGAAATATAAATGGTTAATCTTCGACTGTTGCATCTAGGGGGTCTCATTATCAATTTTCTTATAGGCACCCGCAATCCCTAGCACTGGCTCTCTGCATAGCAGTATGTAGAACAAACGTTAAACCGATGATGATGATGATGATGGTGATGATGATGATGATGATGATGGTGATGGTGGTGGTGGTGGTGGTGGTGGTGGTGGTGGTGGTGGTGGTGGTGTATATGACAACTATTTTAGATTAAAAAATATATTCGATATTTAGTGGATAAAATACTGCATTAAAACAAAAAGTTTTTTTCAATTTTAAAGAAAAAATATTGGTGCTTGTCCAGAATCCTTTTCCATAAAAAGAAGAAGAAAAAAAAAAACCCGTACGATGTACGTACTCGCGATGGAAATGCAATATTATACATAAAAAATCATGTAAATTAATTAAGTAGTTTTATTTATAAATAATTAAAATATTATGGCTAAAACAAAAGCGACGATCTGACGACACCATTTTGAAAACATTTTGTGAGAAGAGGGAGATAATTTCAAATAATTCAAACTTGCGAGATTTTAGAAAGCCATTCATAGCATGACAGATGAGGAGATAACATCGGAAAAGCTCAAATTCACTTTAAAATATTTTTCTTTATAAAAATAAAACTATTTGATCAACTTATATGATTTTTGGTGTATGATATTATTTTTCCGTCTCGGATTCGCATAGCATAATTTTTTTGGTAAAACTAGCAGAGAATGCTCTGTTTTACGGTTATTGTAAAAATGGAACGGGAATTTAAATTTCGTTCCGTTTTAAATTCGGTACATTACATCAAACTAATCGTTCACATTCAACATGTCAACTTTTAAAGGTTTTCGGGTATGCTGACAAGGTTTGAGGTGTTACTCCAACATGAGGAGGGTGGGGGTGTCTATCCGAAAACCGTCCTTAATATGGGGAGGTTGGGGTGTTTATTCGTTGTAAGCATACTCAAAAGTCAACATTTCCAATGTGAATGGTGAGATGGAATTATGTAAAAAAAAAAAAAAAAATACCAAAAAAGGTATATCAAATTAACTTTTTTCGTTTAAAAATGAAATTGTTTCGTTTTTGTTAATAAAATTTATTTTCATATAAAAAATAAAATTTCGTTTCATATATATATATATATATATATATATATATATATATATATATATATATATATATATATATATATATATATATATATAAGTACAATTGTTGAATGAATGTTATTCTTTCGGTTACTTTCGTTTATTTGATCAAAAAAGGACCAAAACGGAATGAAATGTAAATTTCCGTTCCATTTTTACAAGAACCGTAAAACAGTGCATTCTCCGCAAGTCTTACCAATTTTTTCTTAAATTTAATTAATTTTTTCGTATGGGCAAATATTAAACAAGCGCCCAAATTTTTATTTACATAATAATTTGCTAGTTTTTTGCTAGTTTTAACGATTTTAAGTTTTAAATGTATTACAATAATAATAATAATAATAATAATAATAATAATAATAATAATAATAATAATAACTAGAAACGACAGAAGGCATGGAACTACCCAACCAAACAGAAATGGGGGCACTAGGGGGACAAGACGACTATAAATACTTGGGAATTCTGGAAGCGGACACCATCAGAGCAACAGAAATGAAAGAGAAAATTGGAAAGGAATACCCCAGGAGAACAAGAAAACTCCTGGAAACTAAATTATATAACAGAAACCTAATAAAAGGTATAAATACATGGACAGTATCACTAGTAAGATACTCTGGACCGTTTATAGGGTGGACAAAAGAAGAACTGAGACAACTCGACCTGAAAACTAGGAAACTCATGATCATGCATAATGCACTACACCCAAAGGACGATACTGACAGGCTCTACGTGAAAAGGAAAGACGGCGGGAGAGGACTGATCTGTATAAAAGACTGTGTGAAGGATACGAACAAAGAACTAGAAAAATACATAATGCAAAACACTGAAAGAATAATTATGGCAGCGAGAGACACGGAAAAAAACCCAACAAAACAGAAAACAGAGAGACAAACGACAAAACTAGAAAAGAGAAATGGGAAGAGAAACAACTGCACGGAAGAATGACAAAAGATGAGAATAACGAAAACACCTGGACATGGATGCGAAAAGGACATATAAACCGAGAAACTGAATCTCTAATAACTGCAGCACAAGATAACTCGATAAGAACCAACCATATCAAAGAAAGGATCGATAAAACACAAGAAAACGGCAAATGCAGACCATGTGGTCAGAGAGACGAAACGATAAACCATATAGTAAGTGAATGCAGCAAACTGGCCCAAAAGGAATACACAAACAAGCATGACCAAGTGGGGAGGGCGGTGCACTGGGAATTATGCAAACGACTGCATTTTGAGCGTACAGACAAATGGTACAAGCATAAACCTGCAACAGCACTCGAAAACGAGAACTACAAAATCCTATGGGAAACGGACATACAGACGGACAAACCCATCCAAGCAAGAAGACCAGATGTAATAATTAACAAGAAAGAAAAATCCTGTCAAATCGTAGACTTTGCTGTCCCAGCTGACCACAGGGTGAGTATGAAAGAAAAGGAGAAAGGAAGCAAATACACAGAGCTAGCCAGAGAGTTAAAAGGGATTTGGATGATGAAGAAAATCAAAATAGTACCGATAATAGTAGGAGCACTAGGAACAATTCCGAAAAACTTCGAAAAAAGAATGTCAGAAAGTGGAATCAGAGGAATAACTGCACAAATACAACGCCTAACGATAAAGAAAACGGCTGAAATATTAAGGAAAACTCTAGAATGTGTGGAATAACACAAGACAATATAACAAAGAAGCGTTACAGAGAATGAAGAATACCGAAACTGCACATCAACACCACCATCATGCATCTCCCTATTGCCTCATCACCGCCCCCCCCCAATAGAAAAGTGATACCAAAGAGTCGAAAAGGGTTAAGGAGGATGGAAAGACCGAGGAGAGAGCTGGTCAGACCTCTGCTGGACAAGCGCGAAGAGAACTGGGATCGTGGGGAGGCTTAGTGCCACTCAAATTCCAGTATAAACCAATGGCCACGACCAGCGAGAAATGAATGGTATTAGGCTGTTGCGATGACGCAGATTTATTTGCAAATGCTATCGAAGGAGGTGGAGAGAGCTGGACGTCTGGGGAGACTTGTTGTCACTCAGCTTCCAGAGAACACCACAGGTCTCCAAACCGATCGTTTGTTGACTTGTGTGAAAGCTCCATGTGAGCCAATAATAATAAACTATTTCCGTTTTTTTTTCGGAGTGTTTTTAAAATAGAAATTAAAAAAAACTTTACATAAAAGAATCGATTTTGTGGGACTTTGTTTATAATGCAAAGGAATCATATTAAATTAATACTCGAGTTATATTTATTAAATAAATGTGATTATCACAGAAATAAGTGGCATTTCTGCATTACACAGTCTCCGTCATTTTTTTTGTGCGTTTCACTAAGTGTGTCAGAATTTTGGCGGAATTTGTGACACCCTTAACACAAAACCGCGAATAAAATATAAAAAAACCCTCGTAATTTCTCTTTTTAAAGTGGGTTGTTTATTTTCTTTATGAAATATACTTCCAAAATAAACTATTAAAGTCGCTTTAAAAATAATAGAACTATTATTTTTTTATATAAAAAAACAGTGTTTAAAAAGTGCCTGCGCGCATTCATGCGGCCATTTTGTTTACGCAATGAAATCAATTCAATTTTATGAGTTAAATTCTTTTCAATTTTTTTTACTTTAAAAATCTATCAAAATTTTTCTATTGGTTCAATTTTTACGATATTTTCAGGTTCAATGTGAAATTTTATGCTCTTTCCAATGAACCGAATATAATATTCCAGACACGTTTTTTTTTTAAATTCACCCCCCCCCATTTTGAAATGTCTATTAAAATGAAAATAATTAAATGTCAAGAATGAGAATTCAATAGAAACGTTGTTTTAATTTGAATGAAATAAAATACGCATCAAGTGCGTTTTAAATCAAATCACAACGTAATATTAGGAAAATAAACAAATATTTTACTTGTTTTAAATTTATCACAAATATATTTCAGAGGTATACTCCATCTTCAGTGTGTTGTTTTTCTTTTCTTCTTTATTGCCATTAATTTATCCAGATTTCGTATATATTATTATAGAGTCGTGGTTTCAAAAGTTAAAAAAAAAAGAAATGACGTAAAGATTGTTTTCATAGGTAAAATATAATTGTGCCATCGTAACTCAGACAAATTGTCCTGTAAATAATTAGGTCATGTGTCAAAAAGCGTGCACCTAAAAATGCATAGGTGTAAAGCTTTCAGTTGAACGGAAGTGAACTCGACAGAGAACATGATTTCGGAATAGATAGAAGAAAACTTATCGAAAAATGATAACGCTAATGTAGACAATGTTAATAGCAATAATATTAATAATAATAATAACGTGTGTGTGTGTTTATATATACAATGTTTTACATTTGGGATGTTCTTTCTTGCGACAGACGGTCAAGTGGTGTGTTCGTGATGCTATATTTCGGAATGTCCTTCCTTCGTCAGACGTGTATTTGTATCCGGCCATAGGGACTGTAACAATCATCATTACCGGTGCTATTTTTTTTTATTTACCTAAATTCTGCGAAAATTGCTATTTTAAATAGTTTTCCAATCCTCCTTAAATTCAAAATTGATTCAAATAATTTTCAAATACACATAAGTTTCAAAGAATTTCAAATCGAAAAAAATTATTTCAGACGATATTACTTTACTTGGTGACCAGACAACGACGACGCCATTAAAAATTGTCAAATATATATATATATATATATATATATATATATATATATATATATATATATATATATATATATATATATATAAGTGTGTGTGTGTGTGTGTGTGATATGTATGTGTGATATATGTATATATGTATATATATATATTTTTTTACAAGGCCCGAAGGCCATTTAGGGATAAGAGTTATTGCATGTACAGTAATCAATGAGATAGTATTGTAGTAATCATTAGTATTGGAGGTTTTGATAGAGTGTCTTACTTAAGGGGGCGGTTTGTCAGGAGTTTGTTTATGTTGGACTTGAAGACGTCTAAGTTGTAGTCTGGTGGGAAACAGGCAAGCGGTAGAGAGTTCCACTGGCGTGCAGTTCTAAGAAAGAAGCCTTGCTCATGGAATCTACGTTTGGATTTAGGCACAGATAAAGAGTGGGGAAAATTATTGACAGTAGTTTCAGCCAGACGGGTGTTTCTCGTGAAAGATTGGCGAGGGGGGACGAGGGATTGGAGCTCAGACGAGCACCTGCCATGGAAATAGCGATAAAACAAAGACAGGCTCGCAACGTCTCTTCTGTGGGAGAGAGGCTGCAGGGAAGAGAAAAGGGCACCCCCACTAAGTCTATTTTGTACTCTGTCAAGGCAGGATAGGCTGTTTTTAGCAGCTCCTGCCCAGATGTGGCAGCAGTACTCCATCCTTGGACGTACTTGGCTTTTATATAGATAGAGAATTGCATCAGTAGTGAGATATCTTCTGGAGCGGTAGAAGGATCCCACCATTTTCCCAGCGTCCCTGGCAACAGATTTGATGTACGTGTTCCATTTCAGATCAGGAGTAAAGGTCAAACCCAGAAGCTTGTCAAAACATGGAGCCTCTCCAAGACGAGAGCCATCCATTTCAATTGATGCCAGGTGGGGGGATCAGAGCGTTGATAATGTAAAGATAGAAGCTTGGTTTTGGATGCATTAAAAGTGACCAGCCATCTCTTTCCCCATTGTACCACGTGCTCAAGATCAGAGGAGAGAGAATTAGAGAGAACTTTGTCATTTACGGCCTTTGATGTGTTGCCATAGATGGTCGTGTCATCAGCATAGATGTCAACGAATGATTTAAGTATGTGTTTTGGGAGATCATTGATGTAGATCAGGAAGAGAGTTGGGCCCAGGATGGACCCCTGGGGGACTCCAGCATTAATACTGTGGGCCTCTGATTTCTGCCCATCAACCACTACTCTTATGAATCTATCGGAGAGAAATGATTTAATGATTGAGAAAACATTTCCAGTAATACCGTAGCTGGATATATCCCTATATCTCTATCTCTATATCTATATATATCTATCTATATAATTCAACTTTCTTGAACAGCGAGTTGATAGCAAGCACTTTGAATGAGCCTCACATATGGAGAAAATAAAGAATGAAAACAATAGTTCTTCATTGGCCTTAATGAAGAGATTTATTCTCGAAATATTGAAAATACATTAATAACTTATAGCATCTTATTTATTTGTGCTTACATGTTCAATGTTATGAGTTTCAAACACATGGAATTTGTTTGAATAATACGCGGGTAATCACTTTTCGTGTTGTTGCAAATATACTCATATTAGAACTAGTGCGATGTTTGCCTGAGAGCTTCGGTTTTCTTCTAGAATTTTGTATCGGAGAGGATTCTTTACCTTCTTTTTTACCTTCAAGACAATTCCTCTTAATACGCCACCATCTTCGCGGTTTCTGTTAAAGCAGGACTCTATTTGAAAATCTGATAGATTTATCATTTTCATATATATTTGTAAGAAAAATCTTACAAAATTTGCGCGTAATATAGAGGTCCAACGTTCACAAATTCTGCGCATTAAATTAGGCTATATTTTGAAATTAACGCTTCGAATGTTGTCTTTTAGGTAGTCTATTGTCCCTGGTTTATCAGTGTATACATGGGTCACAGTTTTCCACAGAAAAAAAATCTAATGGAGTTAAATCGCACGAGTGCGGGTTGCCAGTTGACAGGTCCATTTCGTGAAATTATTCGTTTATCAAATGTTTCTTTTAGTAAATTGATCGTATCATTTGCAATTTGCAAACGTTGCTCGGGTGTCAGTCTCTTAATGGTGAATTTTCAACCAAGCTAGCTGCCAAATCTGCAATTAAAGAAAATCAGTTGTCCATTTAAAGTTCGCCGCCTTTTAAAAACACTGAAGCACTATTGCAATAATCATATATATATATATATATATATATATATATATATATATATATATATATATATATATATATATATATATGTATATATAAACACCTGTATGAGAAGATAAGAAAACTGTTAGCAATGTAGGGTAACGAGATAGTGAAATGGCATAACGTATGAACAAAAGTAGATATACGAAGGGCACATTTAAATTATAAATCTTCTCATTATTTTTCAAAATCTTTTCCATATAAATCAGTAAATATGGACTTACTGTTTAATTCGTATTTCTTTGTTTCTATCTTAATGACATACTTTTTTTGTGTGTTTTAATTTGGAAAAAAAAACGTAGGTAAGAAATTATCAAGTTATTAAATATGCAAGTTCATATTTACTAATTTATGAAATATTTTGAAAAATAAATAGATGCGCAAAGATTTATAATCTAAATGCGACCTTCTTTGGTTTGTCTGTTTGGTCAATACGTCAATTTAACATCCGGGTATTTTACATTTCTAAATCCTTCGTATACACTTAGCCATTTGTTTACAGCAATGTTTTAAACATTTCTTTCCCCTTATATATATATATATATATATATATATATATATTAGTGGCCTGGCAAGGCCATAGGGTAGACAACCGTAGCAGCAAAACTGAAGCTGGCAAGCAGAACACTATACATACAAATGTAGGCAAATTTTGGAATATTTTATTGGTTTGAAAATACAGCAACTGTCATAAAATTTTAACCATAGAATAGTAATATAATCTTAAAAAGCCTGCAAATCCGAATTGAACAAATGAAGCTAGATTTTTTTTTAATTTAAGGAGGCCATTTAATATTTTGATTTTGAGATATTGGTTCAGATCTTGAGAAATTGATTTTTATGTTGTCCACTAAACGTAGCTTCATCCGACTTTTCGCTGTTGTTCACGTCTTAATCCAAGCTGCGTAGTCGCCATTTTGAAAATAATAAGGAAGTCGTATGTCAAAAGGATGCCAAATTCTTCTGTGATGAGATTGTAATGCTTAGGCATTATTGAATCCAGTTCATTGAGTTCAATGGGAATCATATTAAAAAAAAAAAAACAAAAAAAAAACAGCGAAAATTGTCTCGTTTTTCTAACTTTTCTAGATTAATTTTTTGAACTATGTGCTCTCTTCCCCCCTCCTCTGTCTTGATACTGGAGATATTCATGATCGTACCTTATTTCCAAAAAGAGGGAAGATATAAAATATAGGAAATATTTGGAATATAGCATTTAACACTTTCTTTTTTTTGAAGCTAAGAGCAAACAAAAACCAGTGAAGTGAGAAACAGATTTAATTCTCGTGAAATTTCGCCTGGTTTATCCGTTCGGGCATAATCGGAAGTGACTGACGTGTGTCGTCTTCAAAAGATGTGAGGGAACAGAGTAGATCTATATATCATTCGTTTCACCACATATGATAAACGATTTTTTTACAAGGGAATCACCGGGTATCAAGGCTCAGAAGCCACCCAAGGATGAGGGTTAATAAGTAAACACCGTGGTAAACGGTAATGGTAGAAATTAATTTAAAAAAAATGGATTATTTACGAGGACGACTCAACAAGAATTTGTTTACATTGTACTTGAAAACAACTATGTTATAGTCAGTTAGGAATCAGTCTAATAGTACTGTGTTCCGTAGAAGGGCAGCTGTAGGTAAAAAGCTTTGTTCATGGAATTTGCACTTTTGTTTTAAGTGCATATAGAGATGTTAGACAAATTGTTGCCAGTGATTGTAGCTAGGCGAGTGTTTATCGTAAATGTTTTACAGAGGCGAACCATAGATTGAAACTCAGTCGAGCACATGCCATGAAAATAACGTCAGAGCAGAGATAGACTCGCTACGTCTCTTCTGTGAGAAAGAGGTAGCAGGGAGGGGAAGCGAACATTTGCCTTTAGATTTCAAAGCCTGTTTAGTATCTTGTCAGGACAAGAAATAGTGCTATGAGCAGCTCCTATCCAGATGTTCAACAGTACTCTATTTTAGGACGTATTTGGTTCTTATACAGGTATACGATTTAGGTTTTATAGTGCATTGGTTGTTGGTTAAGTGTTGAGGTGGACGGTAGGCATTTTGTCGAGTCGGGGTAGGTATCTGGCAGATCTCGCTTGTATTGTCTAAGAAAGGGGTGAGGATCAAATAAAATACCAAGATCTTTATCATAATATATCAAATTTATTTGACTGGAACATAGGGATATAATGCGAGTGGCTACACATGAAGATTTTATCTACAAACAGAATATGAAATTCTTGAATCAACTTCGTCTTACATGTTTTTATTGCCTTATTATAACAATCTCGTTTTTTGAAACTGATTATATTTTCGCGCTAAACTCTGTGTGAGGAAATTAGGAAAAGTTGCGAGTTAGCATGTGTTAATCGTATGTATCAATACGCTATTTTGAACAAGCCTGTTTTCGTCGACCGAACTACGACTCAACATCGCGCAAGAAATACATACAAAAATAGATCCACTATGCAACTGTTACTTAGGCATTTAGCCACTAAAAAGGGAATCTTTAATGGTTGTATCAGCAGACAAGAATTTAAATGAACATGAAAATTGCAATAAATAACATTTCAGTGTAATAAACGTATATTTATTTTATTGTAGAATGAAAAACATTCTTCTGATAAAAAGTGAAAAATGTTATTTAAAATATGAATCAAGTAGAAATAACAAGCCTAAAGGAGGTCGTTATTGTTTGTTTTTTTAATGTGAGTGTTTAGATATCAGAGGTTTGAGCCCTTTAATCGGTTCTGTTCTGATTTTGAGACTTTGGTCCTGATCTTGTGAAATTGATTTTCACGTTGCTCACCGGCGTAGCTCTATCCAACTTCTTGCTGCGTAGTTTTTGAAGACAATGAGGAAATTCTATGTCAAAAGGATGCAAATTTCCGTCTGTGATGGGATTCCAATCAAATCAAATGTATCGATCTCAACGGGAATTATAATAAAACTGTGAAATACTGTTAATTTCTCTAACTCATTTTAGATAAATCTTTGAAAGAGAGAGAGAGGGAGAGAGAGAGAGAGAGAGAGAGAGAGAAAGAGAGAGAGTAGTTATTGAAAAACGCTCTCTTTCTTTCTTTCTTTCTTTCTTTCATTCATGTGATGGTAACGTGTCTGTCTCAATTTGTTCAGGAAATATAAGTGTTAATGAAGCATATTGGTGTTAAAATATGCTAATTTTGTGCACAGTCTCTTCGGTATATGCAGATATGCAGTGTCAAAAAGCATATAAAAATGTCGTGTAAATATACGATATAGATCAGAATAAATACACTTATCAGGATGTACAGTTTATTTGATACTTTAATGCCGAGGGTTCATGGGTGGAAGACCGATGAAGTAACACCATTAACCAAGTGTTCCGACGAATCTGACGGGATGAACATATGATCAAGTAACAATAACGAAAGAGAACAATGGCCACATACTCAATCCAACGTTAAAGATAAGGGGCTGCACGCGAAGCGGCTTTTAATTGCCGATGAAAAAGTTCGATAATTTTATTGAAAGCTGGGTGATAACCAATAGTTCTAGTATGCTTAGCACACAGAATTTATTTCTTGGAATATGCAAGATTCAAACTGTCTGCTGTGATCAGTGGTAATAGTCACCGGAACATCATGATGCGAACTCTAGCGCACTATATAAAAAAAAACATCCGCTACAGTTTCAACCGAAATATTGCTCAGTGGATAGTTTCAGGCCATCTTAAAAAACAATACACATCAGTAGGAGTAGACTTAACTGGTCGACCAGGATGAAACCAAATCAATGTGTGTGTGTGATTAGATATTGCATCAGTGATACTGAATGTTCCAAGTGGGACTCGTACACGTCTGTACACCTTTGGTTTCTGGAAGTGTAGACCGAAGCGGATCTAAGTAATTTTGCGCTTCATGTTCGGCCGGAATAGTTTATCTGAAATAATCACTTGGACAGAAATTCCGACGTGAACCAGTCTGTGCAAAGATCCAAAGACAATTCTGTGATGAGCTTGATGTAAACGAGGTGAATGCAAAACTTCTAAGCACCTTTGTACGATTATCACAGACCTGGAGCCGGTATCGACGCAAAACTCTATTTTTTAAGCAGTAACCTTTTTACAAGACAATAACTATGGCATTAAATTGGTGGCTCTCTGAAGACCCACATCTGTTCACATCAAACTGCGACCATAGGTCAATTATTTTCCTTGCTGATCTTATAAATTTTAATACATGCGTCTATGCGTTTTTTTCCCGTAAGTTCAACTATTATAAATATTACATCGTAGAGGAAAGCAGATTTAGCTCCTCAAATCGCTATCCACACTCAGCCGATTTGGCTTCATAATTGCTGGCAAACGTGAACATCTTTTTGGCAACTCAGGTCATTCGCTACTAGAACATATTGAGATCACTTCACAATGACTCCATTAATCTTCCCTAAGCAATTTTTTCTCTTATTTATTATTTTATTTTATTTCGGACTTCGCAAGAAAAATATCACTGCAACAAAACAATGAAAGAAAACAATTCACACTTACTAATGGCCCCTCTTTATTTTTTTTAATTAACTGTCTGACTCGATAAAAATTAATTGGCTAATCGATTAAATTTTATTTTTTTTTATTCTAAAACAACTGCGTAATTGCTTTTGCTTTTTAACAGACAGAGAAGAAGCGAACATGAAACCGACAAACCTAGATCGCTTACCAACACCAAAATCATAAGACAATTATTTCGTCTTCTCTTTTTTCTTGTTTTTGTTTTGACAAAGTGCAGCACAAAAAAAGAAAGCTATGCGTCAGAGAGACAACCCCCCCAAAAAAAAAACCAAACAAACAAACAAAAAACAAAAACAAAAACAAACAAAAAACAACAGCAACAAAATTGTTTTCTTTCTTTTCTAATATTCATGTGTGTGTGTGTGTGTGTGTGTGTGCATATGTGTGAGTATGCGCGCGCGCACACACACACACGCACACACACACACACGCGCACACACACACACACACACACACACACACACACACACAAATGTTTGCATAAGATAAAAAAATAAATTAAACAAAATAAAGCGCGTCATTTGTATCGGTGTCCCGGTTCATTATAAACATTAAAATGAACTGGTGTGCTAATAATGAAAACATAAACGCAATCATTAATTACTTTTATATTAAGTAAATACTTCAGATTTAAACAATTATCCTAATGATTAGCATCTTCGTTAATAAGTCGGGAGAACAAGATTTAATTCCTCGGTCGAATCATAACTAAAAAAATGGTACTTGATGCTCTTCTTGCTAAAAACATTCAGATAATAACAAGCGAAGACGTACGTTATGACCTTCCACACCTATTTATAACAGAATGAGACCGTCTGATTACAAAAAATGAACTGTAATGCAAACAAGCAATTGAAACCTGGTGTTGTTAAGATAAAAGTTCTGACGTTATTATTTGGAGTAAAACCGGCAATCTGCGCGTGCCACGTTCGAATTCACTCGGTGTTATAATATCAGCTTCAGTTATTAATGTTGGCAACATTAATCAAGTCATCTCTTTATGTCATTCTTATAAAGAATCGGGGAAACTAATACTAACCAAAAAACTAAGCCGATGCAAAAAGTCTTACCATCCTGATCTACAAGATTTATTTTTCACAAATGAAGATGATGAAAGCCACCACGGAATCTTCGCGGAGTCTAGCTACCAGAATCGTAAGATTAAAGAGTAATTCGAGCCATACAGGAAGGTCAGGGTTCAAATCCTTAGTCGAGTTATATATAAAAAAACCAAAAAAACCCAGAATGGTAGTTAATGTTCCCTGCTAAAAACTTTGAATTATAAGTTAAGCTTCAAGCGTAAGAAGAGCCCCCCCCCCCGGCAAAAGGAAAGAACTCATGTTGCAATATTTTTTGTATAATAACAAGATGTGACCACGAAGATTTGGATGATTATTTTCATAGCCAGGAATAACAAGAATAAACCAATCAGATACCAGAATCGCTTTATAAAATATACTTAATCTCTGAATTCTTCAGTCATAACTTTTCGTTTTGGCACGAAAAGGGAACTACGATCTGCTGATTTTGATTGGATTAATGCTACCAAGTTTTAACTGGAAATCTTTACAATTCAAAGTTTCTCCGACTGATTTTTTGGTGCCAGCTTTTGCTCGGAATTTAATATTCGCAAGTGGATAGTTATATTTTTCCATTCCTTTTTGAATAATTTTTTAATTACAAGAGTGGCTCTCCATTCAAGAGGTTATGGGTATAGTAGTGTTTTTTTTTTTTTACTTTGGTGGATCTTAATCAAAATTTGAATTGTAGTAGTCGATGTAGTGATCAGTGAACAGGGAGCCTTAAGGTCTCCTCGCCTACGGTAACACACACACACGCGCGCACGCACACACACACAACAACAACAACAACAACAACAACAGCAACTTTAAGTTCCCATTGAAATCGGATATATCCCTGATGTTTGGTAAAATTTTGTAAGCATTTCTGATTAGTCGTCCTTTTCTCAATCGTCAACTGCACAGATTTTCCAAACAGATGCTCCTCCAAATCCAAATCGATCTATTCTACTGTTAAAACGAATATTAAACATAAGCGACTTGCATGAACGTATAATATAAATCTCCAATAAGTATGCCTTCATGAATATTAATCGAGTGCTGATTATTATTGTATCCAGAAGTTTTACATTGACTCAATTACAAAGCATCATTGTATATTAGTTTAGCATAAAACTACCGAAAAGTCATAATAATTTATCGCTGATTTCAACACTATAAAACGACGTTAGCAATATTGGCAGAAAAAAAAAGACAGACTTCATTCAAAAGCACCTGTTGCATAGGTTTACGTTTATACGGTTTATCTATGTCACTCGACTGATCAATTTCAGGATTGCATTAAAAACTGAAATAGAGATGGAGAAAATCATGCTTTATGCCGGCCGTACAAAACCATAAACACTTAATTTACATAAATGAATATGCATAGAATAATAAGTAATTGCATCATTATCCACTGCATTCAATTATGCAGAAGCAAGTGCATTAACACTTCCTCCCCACAGATGTATCATCAACTACTCACGAATACGTGGCAATGACTAAGTGGATAACGACACGGACAGGGAACTTGAATGGGCCAAGTTCGAGTCCAATACGTTCCAAAGAGACACTTTCATCAAACTTGCAGTTGATCTTATGTCTAACCCCCTGTAAAGGAGGTAAATAAAATTATCTACCTAGACATTTACAGCAATCTAGAATGGCACAAGGCACGAAGCTGCTAGCCTCTCTCTAATGTATGTTTGTCTGGACTTCATTCTCTGCACTTCTTGTAAAAAAAATCGTTTAGTTACAGCCGCAGTAAATAACTCTCCCCCCCTCTCTATGTGTACCTAAAACCAAACAACTTCCACGAATAAAATTCCTTTCATAGAACATCCCATTGTGGATTAAGATACCGTCGCTTCGTTTTTCAATTGATTACAAGATGGTCATCTTTCAGTACAATGTCAACAAATCCTCTTGGATAATACAATTCTACCAATTCCAATCACGTTTTCAATCCTCTCATAAGCTTGTTCATTGTCCAACTGAAAATGTCTTTAACCTTTATCTTCAAGTGTCGTCCGGGCCTTGATAAGCAGTAATTTACTAGTCAAAAGGCGCAGTAATCTATTTACATTCAAATGGAATTCGACAAAAGATCCCAAACAATTCTATTTGAGAGCTTTTGTATAAACACAATTTAAATACTTAAAATATCATGTCCCAAAATACCGTCGACCTGTTTTTTAACACGAACAAAATGCATGTTCTAAAAAAATTAATTTATGAGTTACTTTTTTGTACCTTTGTTCAGTCCAAACAAGACATTGTCACAGAAATCCCAAGAGGTTACTGTGGTTGGGGCAATGTTTATAGGGAAATTAAGGCGAGAAATGAGAAGTCATATGCTTGTTGACATTGCATTTTAATTTCTGCATGTTGGTACGGCCAGGAAAAAACATGGAACATAGAGAAACTCCAAAGGCAAAAACCGTCAGAGAAAAGAAGCGATTAGAGTAAAAAGTGTTCCAGCATCACGTGACATCTGCGATTAAAGGTTGGATTTTGCAGTTAAGTATGTTGGGGGTATTTTGGTTGATGTACAATTGCAGTAAATTCATCGGAATACATTCTGTGGAAGTACTTATAAAATAAACAAAGGGATGCATCAGAGGCTGAAAATTGACAAACAGCGCAGAATCTATTAGGTTAAAAATTCTGTTTTGAACTTTGTCCAAGGGTGGGAGGAGGCTGGTGATTAGTGGGCCAGCCCAGATGTGGCAACCATCCTCCATGCATGAGCGATATTTATAGAAAAGACTGAGACTAGCAACATCACACTTGTGAGAGAGCGGTTTCAGAGAAGGTTGGGGGACAATCAAATTACAGGCACTTTCTGTACTTACCAAGAACCCTTAAATGGGACAGAGATTTGTCAGACCAAATATGACAACAAGACTACATATATGGTCTGATAGTAAATTTGTAGAGATAGAAAATAGACCCGGTTGTTAGAAAGTGTTTGAAGTGATAGAGGGAACAGACTTTACGAGAAGCAGAAAGAGTAATGGATCTAATATATGAACTCCAAGATATTTGGTTTAAAAAAACCCGTTTCGAACACGAAGGGAACTTCGAAGTAGAAATTTTAATTTAAAAATTATTTTTTCTTTGTAAACTACTTGTCTCACGTTTTAACTTATTGGACTAGTTTTTACAAAATATGGAGGGACATTATAGGTTATCTGACCCATTCATAGCCATAAAAGTTCTATTTCCTTAAATAAATCCTTAAGCATATAATTCGATTGTGATAATGTTCGTGGATGATAGCAAAAGATAATTGGTGATTTGAGCAATCTATAAATTTCAGAAATAAATATATGCTTCTAGATTTATTATTAGAATGTCATAATGTTCAAGAGAGATGGGGGAAACATTGTTCTTTTTTTAAAATTTTTACTTAATTTATTTATAAAAATCAAATTTTAAATTTATATTAAAGTTTGATTTTGATAAATAAATGAATGTAAAAATTGTTATTAGACGGCGATAGTGTTCAGGAGAGATGGAGAAACTTTATTAACCATTTGAGACATCTGTAACATTAAATTCCAATTTCTATATATAAATTCTTTTAAACGTATTATAAGACTTCGGTTGTGTTCAGGAAAGATGGATGAATATTAATGGACATTTAGGCCATCCATAACAATAAAAGTTTATTTTCATAAGCAAATTTTGTAAAGATTAATATTGTTCAAGTTTTCTAAAAATATGGACAAACATTGTTTAGTTGAGTCGTTCATAAATATAAGTTCCGTTAGTGACGCCAAAAAGAAAGTCCACATTTGTAATTTTTTTTCAAAAACCGCAAATTTAAACTACAATTGAATGTAACTGTTTAAACAACCTACACCTCATTTGATTCGCTTTTTATTCCTTTATAATTTTACTTGGTCATATTTGACTTTCAATTGAAGTATCTTAGTGTTCACGTCAATTAAAAAAAATAATTTCAAATCGAGAAAGCAAAATGAAACTCTGCAGCTAAAAACCAGCTTCTCTAATCGTAATTGTTGTTCTACCAGGTTACACAATGTAACATTTAGTCCATATACCCCGATCTTCTCTTAGTGATCGTCAGGAGCTCATTAATCTCCACCTTTCTGGTTTATACAAGCGTCAGGAGTGAGATACTTTCTAGAACGATAGAGTGATCCAACCATTTTTCTAGCGATCTTAATAACAAATTTAAGGAAAGTCTTCTAGTTTAGGTCTGAAGTGAAGATCGATCCTAGGAGTTTATTAACGTCTCTCATATTATTGTAGATTTTGTTAGGTTGCATCAAAACTCCACAACCGATTTCTGAGATATTCAAGATGGTTGCTAACTGTCCAAACAGACATAGCGTCAACATTTTTTTTGTTCTGCCTCGACCGTTCATTGTAAATAAATAAAAAGATAAAACAATTTAAAAAAAAAAGAAGGTTAAAATGTAGATGTGTTTCGTGCAAAGATGGATAAACGCAGATAAATATGGGGAGAAAAAAAAACAAACTTAAACGACAGTAAATTAGGAAATAAATATTAAACTTAAGTTTACGTCTACTGGTCTCGTGACTTGTCGCAATCAGACTGAAAACAAGAAAAAAATATATTGCAAGTAAATAGTTGTCAAACTTCGATGGCAGTGTATA
Source organism: Euprymna scolopes (assembly GCF_053919585.1). Taxonomy (NCBI): domain Eukaryota; kingdom Metazoa; phylum Mollusca; class Cephalopoda; order Sepiida; family Sepiolidae; genus Euprymna; species Euprymna scolopes. The sequence goes on from NC_136483.1 coordinate 116,778,853, forward strand.
CGAGACTGGAAAACAATTTGAATGAAAGACAAAAAATAAAAATTCATATAAAAAAAAAGAAAAAGATACAACAAAACAAATATAATGTCAAAAGTTACAACAGTAAAAATGTAGTAAAAAATATCTATTATATAAATATCACCTGTCTGTTTAAATATATGTAGGTATGTTTTTATGTATGTTTGTCTGCCTAAAACTTTCGATAGAGGCGACAGATTTTCACAAGATTTGTATCGTTTTGAAGCTCGTCCCTTCGGATGACAAATATCGAAAAATTGGTTAAAATATTAATTTCTTCACCCTCAACTGGGCACTTTGCTACAAGGAGGGGCTACATTTTTCGCCGATATTTTCGAAAGTCATCCCGTTTTTCGATTGACTTTGCCACTTCCGGTTTAGCGATGGACGCAACGGCAAAGACGTCATGTTTTTTCACGTTCTTTTTCTCCTTCGCGGCACGGGTTCAAGCCACTCGGGCAACGCCAGACTAGTATATAAATAAATCACGAAAGTTAAAAGAAAAAGAAAAAAGGAAATCTCAATGGCGATCATCGATTATTGCATGAAAAAAAAAAAAAAAAATGCTGACGTCACTCTCCTGCCATCTTGTTTCAAAATGACTAAAAAGTTACATTATTAGATACTAGGCAGACTCGACGTTGCCCGGGATTGAATGATGATCAACGAATGTTTTACACTCTTATATTTTTATTGTCATCGAAATCGGTGAAATTGCCCATCTTCAATCAAATCGATTGTCTGCTCGAGTTGATGACTCATCGCGATACACTGGGAGGAAGCTTCACATGCCTCACCGCAGTGACTTAATCTACAATACATTTTAGTCTACATTGCACTGTAGAGAACCTACTGTTAAATTTATAAAGTTATTTTTATATATAACTAGCGGGGGGTATCCGGCGTTGCCCGGGTGTTTCGAGGTGTGTGTGCTCGGGCGGGAGTGGGGGTGTTAATCAAAACATAAGAATAAGCGAAGTAAATATATCGAAAAAAAAGCACAAAAAAAACTAACGCATGATGTTAAATGTAAAAATGGGGGGGGGGGGGAAGGAAAATGCGAAACAGAAAAACGAACGTTAAAACTTCGTTAAAAAATCTGAAAAATACCCCCCAAAACACGTGAAAAATGGCTTAAATAACCCTGTTTCAATATTGAAATTTAAAAAATCGAAAAAAAAAAAGACATCTTACACCACGATTCAAACCCAAAACAAGGCGAAGAAATTAATGTTTTTGGCCAATTTTTCGATATTTGTCGGGCGAAGGTTGGAGGTTTAAAATGATACCGATCTCGCTAAAATCCGTGAGCCGAGTCGAAAGTTTTTGCGAGACATACAAACACACATACATACATACATACATACATACATACATACAAACAAACATACATACACACATTTTCGCGTTTATATATATAGATGACTTGAATTTAAAGTTTAAAACGCAAAAGTCAAGTATCATGAATTTAAAGTTTAAAACGCAAAAGTCAAGTATCATGGCTCAATGCGCTCTAAAGAAAAACATTCATTTCGAACGTGCCCTTGTTATATCAATGAACCTACTGTTGATTTTATATGTCGGGCTTTTCGTCTTGTGTGGTTATAAAACTTATCAAATGTAATTGTGATGTTAGGCTGTGTAAGGTGTTAACTTTGGTCAAAATCGGATTGTTCCTTCTTTCATCGGATTTTTTTCGATTATCGATTTTAGTACTTATCAGGGCATTCCGATAGAAAACCTATCTAAGAGCACTACCATGCACATGAGATACCTTTGAGTTAAATTTCGTAAAAATCGGCCAAGCATAAACACACACACAGTGCCTTTTATATACTAATAGAGATAGGATATATTAACAGGAGCAACCAGCGTTGCCTGAAAATAAAATTAAGTTGGAGCTTGAGATTAATCACTCTTTCCTATAAAAATGATCTGCAACCTAATTATGTTAAAATAAAATATAGAAAAATAATTTCTATATAGTGTGGGTTTTTTTTTGGCGATTTTTAACGATCTACTATTAATCGTAGCCATTAAAAGGCTGAAGTGATCTGTATTTCTGGAGAGGTTGTTAAGGGGCAGTTAACCAGTGATGAATTTAAAACATGGCGGACCCCCCTCGCTTCCTTATATAATTTGATTTTCTTAAATGCTTTATCAATTTACATGATTTTTAGGATATGACATCCTGGTTCCGTGATATGAATTTTTTCTGTATTTTCTGTATGTTGATTGGTGCGCTCGAAGCAGATGCCCAAGCGGGAGATCATGGTGAAAGAGCGAGAACTCGTGGCCCTGATCGACAGTGCACTATAGTACAACTACTATGGTGCAGACGAGCTTAGGTTGAACTCTGGACTTGCACCAAAATTTGTAACTTTCTTTTTAGAGAGAGAGAGAGAGAGAGAGAGAGAGAGAGAGAGAGAGAGGGGGGCCTTTTTAAATTCAGCACTAGTTGAGCTATTTCCCCCCTCCCCAAATCTGAACCCGGTTTCGTCAAAAGCAGATTATCACAATAAAAATCGAAATAAGAAATTAATGCAACGAACGGTAACGTAATTCGATGTTGCCAACTACGTCGGCAAAAAACAGATCCATATTTAGCGCCGACCGTTTCTTTCCATGAATAAGAGTTTAACGATTTTCAAATCACTTTTTTCATCTTGCTGACAAAGCGCACTTCACTCCAATGGTATTTTACTTCTCGTTTCAGAGTCTATATGGATATTTTCTCTGAAACCTAAAACTGAGTTCAAAACTGAATAACTAACTTTAAAATTTTTATAACTTATTTTTGAATCCTGAAAATTATATCTGATGATAATGCGTCTGCTTGTGTGACACGTCACCGCCCGTTAATAACAATTGGGGGCTCGTCCAGGATAGTAGTTATCCGAACATTCCTTCATAGAAAATAACACATCCTTGCAGTATAAAAGTCTGGCCTCTATATTATTTGCTGACGTCACGTCTGTAAAGTTCTCCAAATAGTTATGCTGGACGTTCCTTTTTGTGGTAATATGTCCCGACCTTCTTTTCTTTCTTTGCGTATGCTCTGTAGCATTATACAAATTATCCCTATTTACTTGTTTTGGTTAGTGAATTCGCCTCATATTTCCTGGTATATCTCATTTTGTAGATTTATTAAATAAATGATTACTAGAGATATAAAAGAATTTTACATGAGTTATTTTTATTACTGATATTAACTCTCACACTCATTCCTTTATGTCCTATGGGTACCCCGTCGAGTCCCATCAGGAAAGTAAAGAATAAAATGTCCTCGCAAATCTATGGTAATCTTTTCTATCATTTTTTCTCGCTGAGAGTATTTATTAAAATTATTTTTGTTTGTATGCACTCTCTGTTTTCAACAAAGCACAATTGTTTGTTTTTCATCATCATCATCATAATAATAATAATAATAATAATAATAATAATAATAATAATAATAATAATAATAATAATAATAATAATAAATAACCTTAAATAATAGATCCTCTTCTAATTTCGCCATTAATCAAAAGGCGAATCTGCTGTATAATACTAGACTCTTGAAGAGATTTTTTTATCCAGCCTGTTTGGAATCTAGAGAATTGGTGATGGGATTTCTTTTCTCCCTCTTTTCTATTATCATGCCATCTACCAGTCCTCACAACAATCACCTTACTATTTCCTATATTAACATCAGTGGTCTCATGATAAACTTTCCTGATGCCCAGTCTTTTCTCTTTTGCAAATTATCCTTGCTCTTTATGAGTCTAATCTAGATTCGTCTCTTGATTGCAACGATTTATATGATTTATATGATTATTTGATGGTTATTTGATGGTTATTTGATGGTTATTTGATAGCTATTTGATGGCTATTTGATGATTATTTGATGGTTATTTGATAGCTATTTAATGGTTATTTGATAGCTATTTGATGGTTATTTATATGATTATTTGATGGTTATTTGATGGTTATTTGATGGTTATTGTCTGCCTAATCTTTTCTACTCATTTTCATGGCCTTTATCTTCACAAGGATTTCCTCATTTCACTCATGTCCCTGCTCCTGAATCTTATAGCTGTCCTTTTATCTGTCTTATATTGTATTTGCTACATTCTACTTTCTATCTATTTCGTTTGTATCGTTTACCTTCTGACAATGACTGCTCAGTTGTTGACGCTATATCCAGCAGTATTGATAATGCATTGTAACTTCATCCATCAAGCTCCATCTTTGTTTTTAGTGATTTTAATGCACATCATTCTTATTGGTTCCCCTATTCTAATCACGCAGATCTAGCTCGTGAAATCTGTCTTAACTTTTGTCTGTCCTATGACTTGTCCTACTATTGAAGGGCTGATTGGGATGGGCTCCGCAGCTTTCTATGTGACATTCCATGGGGTCCTATCTTTGGTATGTCTCTGAATGACGCTGCAAAGATAGTTACTGACTGGCTTCTTCTTAAAATTGACACTTTCATTCCTCATCGTAAGTTTCAATCCAAACCTCGTTCTCTTCCCTGGTCTTCATCTATCCGTGCTTCTGCCATTTCTCATCGTAATCGTTACGTTAATCAATATCGTCAGGTTGGTTCTGAGGTTTCTAGACAATCCTACAGAATCCTGTTAGAGAGAAATTTCTGAGGCTAAGTTTAGCTACTCTCAAAGAATTCGTGACACTATCGCATCTCAGAACTTTTGGAGAATATAGAACAGTGTGTTTCATAGTAGTAAGTCTGCTTCTCCTCCTTTAATCGTCTTCAGTTTATTTCATCTTCTAAGAATAAGACTGATGTCTTTGCTCGTCTTGTTGCTGACACTTATTCAACCGATAATTCTGGTACTGTTTTTCCTGATTTTTCTTTTGAAACTGTTAAGTGTCTTGATTCGATAATTAGGATGGTTGCTAGGATTATTTTCTGATCTTGATAGTCTAAGATTCAATTCGTATTGCCGTTTTCAAATGTTGTGCCCATGAAGTTTCTCATATCTTCTAAAATGATAAAATCTCGGTTTATCAAAACCATGTTTCCCTTTTTCCAACAAAAAAGAGTCATCTACAGACACGGATTGGGAAAATGCGAGCAGAAGCTGGACAAGACCGCGAATTGCATATTTCGAATGTGGGGGCCCACACATGAGGAGAGACTGCAGGAAGTTATCGTGTGCTACAGAACGGTGGACTACAGAATGGTCACCTAGCAGTGAACTGCGCGAGGTCGGGAACTAGCAAAGAGCGGGGGGGGGGCGTCAGCAGCTGCCTCGACTCAGGAATTATTGCGCGCTCGCTGCAGATATCCAATCGGGAGATTATAGTGGAAGAGCAAGAAGTCGTGGCTCTTATCGACACTGAATGTACCACTATTATGGTGTTCACGAGCTTAGTTGGAGAATGGCAAGGAAAGAGTGAAGTAGTGGCATTCGATGGGTCACGAGTGAAATGTCGAGGAGGAGAACCGTTATGCTTGAAATTGAGGATCACTTGAGGGTCCATGCGGTTGTCACTGATCACCTGGTACCTGGCGTCCAAGCGTTTGTCGGAATAGTGGTAATATGCCGACTTGGAAGCGTCACAGTTAGCAGCGATGGCGTGAGGTTCTAACCGGCTGGGTGCGCAGTGACAGAGCGGTTCGACGAAGGGAGCAGTGAGGGCGGAGACAAGAGAACGATATCGATCAGTGATCTAGATTTTATAGTGGAATCCGACAGGAATGAGTGAACAGTCGAATGAGCGTGGAAGAATAAATCGCCGACGCTAACAAACAGGGTAGCATTTTACGAGAATTCGCTCAATGGAGAAGTGAGAAACGATGGCTTGTCTAAAAAAAAGTAGAATGCTGGCAAGCCTAAAAAAAAAAAAAAAAGAAACGAATATAAATAAATTTGTTCGTAAATAATCCAATGCGTTTATTTTTCCCTTTTCCTTACTTTATTATTATTATTATTATTATTATTATTATTATTATTATTATTATTATTATTATTATTATTATTTGCAAGCATTTTTCTTTTTCCTTTATCAGCCGAAATAGCTTGCTTACGTGAGAAAAGTTCAACAAAAAAATTCGTAGCAGCGATCCAACAAACACACGTGTCAAAATCCAACGCAAACCAATAATCTTTACGAATTCTCGTAATGCTTTTCCACTCAACGCAAGTTGCTTTTATACAGCCCAGACACCCCTCATTTGCATGCGTTCGGTGTGACTTCGTGCGACTTTCTAAGACCACATGTTATAAAAACTACAAATGCCATCTTTAATTTTTTCCCCTTTCAGCCCGACCCTGCATGACGCACACACGCGACGACGCTTAAGTGATAAGCCGTCTCTGTTTTCCTTATAGCCCCCTCCCTCTTACTTTAGATAACATGATCCCTAGACCACATTTCGTACTCCCTTATCCACTGTGGCGGTCTCCTTTCCCTACTCGGCCTTTGAGGTGTCTCGCCCCCTCCCTCCTGCACATCATTTTCTACAACTGGCCTGATGTCGAGAATATACCTTATCCACCGCGATGTTGCCCGTATTACTTCTGGCCACGCGTCTCTTGCTCCACTGTGTGGTACATCGCGCATCTCGGAGCTTCACCCATACTTCATCCCCGACTTTGATAGTCCCTGTTGTCTACTTTCCTGCTTATCGGGATGCCTCCAGGAGTACGTGGATATCAACAGGCGTGGAACTGTTTCTGGCTCTTGTCCTGATCTACGCGACATACTGTACCAGTAGACAGCTTGCCCCGGCGAAGTGCCCTCTATCTCTTTCACTGCCTTTATTGCCCGGTGGTTTCCTTCCACAATTCCATAGCCACTGGATCTATAAACAGCTCTGAAGAATTGATGGACATTCCATTTCCTTAGTATACCCGGAACTGCTACCGATCTAAATGCAGTCCCGTTGTCGGTTAGCAGCTCTTCCACTGGACCTCGCTCTAGAAACACCACATCGAGGGCTGCCACTATTTCACTGGCCGTTCCACCACGCAACCTTCTCCATGGGGCAAAGTCGATCATTGCCATATAAAGCCCTCACCCGTAATGGATGACATCAACTGCCAGTCTTTCCTAGGTCTCAGTTACATCTAGTTCTCCTGCTTCGTGTGTGCTATCTTTAAAAATGCTGGTAATCGATTTGATCCAACTAAGTCTCTTCCTGTTAGTCTTCTCACTATTATTAGAAAAGTTTTTGAAAGGTTAGTCAATGGCAAACATGTTGATTTTCTGGTAAATCTGGGCCTGTTTAGTGATGTTCAGTGTGGCTTTAACTGTTGCTGATCTTTAACTGTTGTAATTAAACGGATTTGCTCGATTCAGTAGAGGCTAGGGGCACTCTACATTTCAAGGCGTTCAACAGTGTGGCATTCTAGTCTTCTACATAAACTTCAAGGTTATGGTGTTGGTGTTCTTGACATTATTAGGTTTTTTCTTTCTGATCGAAGCATGCGAGTAACTCTGGATAGTATCACTTCATTCTCATTTACTATCAATGCTGGTATTCCTTCGGGCTCTATTTTAGGACCAATTGTGTTTCTTCTCTATATTAATGATCTTCCACAGAATATTGTTCAGAACTTTAATATCTATGCTGACGGTACCACTCTCTATTCGGGCATTGCTTCTTGCTCCTTTCCCTCGAATCAGTTGATATATGCAGCTAATCTAGAAGTTGACTTGGGTTCAGTTATAGATTGAGGTAGGAAATGGTTTGTTTCATTTAATTATGTTAAGACTCAGCTTGTGTCTTCCAATCGTAGATGTGTCGCTTTCCCTCCTGAGATTCTAATGGATGGCTCTGCTCTTAAAGTAAAATCGACTCTGAAACTTCCTGGCTTTTCCTTCTCATCAAATCTTTCTGGAAATACATATATTAAATCCATTGCTTCATCTGCTTCTCGCAAAGTAGGTTCTCTACGTCGTTCTAAACACTTAATTGACTCAACCTATTCTTCTCTGCAACCGACATAATGTTACTAGTTTCAGTCTTTTATATAAATTCTATTATGGTATGTGTTCTTCAAAATTGATCTATCCACTGCTTCTTTTGTCCCGATTCATTTGACTGGTTAGTCTACTAGTCTCAATCAATTTGCTGTTTTGATATCGATTGTAATACAGGTTTTCATTCCAATAGCTTATTTCCAAGAACTTGTGGAACTCTCTTCCTCCTGATTGTTTTCCTCTGCTTTTAATCTTGTTTTTTTTTCAAAACTAAAGTCAATAGGCAATTGCTGTTTTTGCTATAATCATCTTTCTTTTTTGTTAGCTTCTTATATTAAGTGGTTTCACGTCTTGTCTGGAGGGCTTCCACAAAAAATATCCCAAATGATCCCTCTCAACTCCATCTCGATCTCAACCTTACAAAAAAAAATATCTTCTTCACAAACTTCTAAAATTACACACCGGAATTTTTGCAGAACAAACGCAAAAACTCAAATATAAATTTGATTTAAACCGTAGAAAAACTTGAACATATAATCACACTTAGAAAAACCAATAAATTGTATTTGACAAATAGTCACCTTCTCGTTGATTGAAGCCCTATCTAACACTATTTTGTGCGTAGGTCCACTGTAGATTAAAACATAAAACCTGTGCACCCCCCTCACATCACACGTTGCAAAAGAACGCGCCCCCCCACACACATTCATTGTCTTAACTTTTTCGTTGTATCATTCGGATCAAAACATTTTAAATATTTTAGTTTCGGTTCTTTTCAGCCAGCCTCGTTCCATATTTCGTCAACAATGCAACTGCCCCTTTTTTCTGACACCCGACCTCGTTGGTAACATCTTCAGTTTTTCTTTTGCTTGACTGGAGTCCATTTTTGAAGCAAACCAAAGGTCTCCAACAGCATCTCCAACGGCAAAAGGCATAATTTTACGTGACCTGCATGTTATTTTCTGAGAGATACGAGAGTTGCAACCGATTCACATGTGGGACTCAAACAGTAAACTTCACTCCGATATCTTAAATGACATTTTTGCCTCGATGTAAACGAACGTTACTTTATATCTTCTTTACCATTCCGATTATGTCTTGTTAAACCTTTCTGTTCCGGTTTGAACGTGCGATTTACTGCATCATGATGACGGTTTAACTGTCGTTTCATACAAATACGTTTGTTTATCTTGTGAGGAGTTTGTGCCATTTTACGAATGACATCCATTGATAAACGATTCAATAGCGCTTCAGCCGATGAACTATCCTCAGGTGTATCTGAACGTAGCTCTATGATTTTCAAGGAAAGAACACACAAAAAACATAATTTATAGAATAGAAATGGAAATTTTGGTGTAGTTTCTTTCCTTTTGAGTTTTAAAAGTGTTTCTGTTTTATAATGTATCTACAAAATACTGGATTGGTTTTAGAATGAAATGGTGACACGAATATGTGGTTGGTAATATTCATTGCAGAAATCTGAAAATTCTGAAGTGAGAGCAGGATTATTCTCACAGAATATAGCCTCTGGAGCTCCAAATAGATTGAAAATATTGTAATTTCGAAATAGTTTCTCCCGACGTAATATCGCTCACTGAGGGGAGGGGATCAGACAATTTACTGTAATAGTAAACATGTTTTATCAATGAGTCCTTTGAGGACGAGAAATAGGCCAAGAAAATGTTTTGCTTTTCTTGGAGCTTGTGCTTGAGAAGGCGGAAGGGTTGTCTATTCATAGGAAAAAAATAAATGATACATTTAAGGAGGTTAATTTTCGACTGACTAATTTTGTTCTGCCTAGTTTTTCTTGGACAGTTTTAATTTCTTGGCTCACTTTACAGCACCGTCGCGATATGTTCAGGGCAAAAAGTTGGTTGATCCGCGTAGACTGCTCCTAATATTCATATAATTTCATTTATAAAAGCTCTACTTTGTATAGAGCGCTTTTGAAAAGTATTGGTTTTAAGTTCATACCATCAATATAATTAATTAATTAAGCACACACACGCGCGACCATAATAGAGGTCAGTGTACCCAATGATACAGGGCTTAACAGAGCTGAGAGGGAAAAGATAACAAAGTATCAAGGACTTATGTATGATATGAAACGAAATTGGAAATTAAAAGACGTTTCAATTATACCAGTCATTATAGGAGCAACTGGGCTTATGAAAAAGAACTTTAAAAAGTACATAGCAAGCATACCCGGTGAACCAAGTGCAAGTGAAATACAAACGATTGCACTGAAAGGGACAGCTAGAATCCTGAAAAGATCTCTTGGTTGGATTCACTAAAATATGGGTAAATATCAGACATCTGGTTGGATGTCCCACCCCCTAGAAGAAAAAGTTTAAGAAAAATGAAAAAAAAAGAGAAAACATATATTTGAAAGAGACAAAAATATGTACTGGTTATATATATATATATATACTAGCAGTTCAGCCCGAACTAACCCCCCATACACATATTAAAATGCGTGTAAGCCGCTTTCAGAAGGTTAATAAAAAAAAAAAGCTCCAGATTGCTCGTGACAATTTGTCAATTGTTTAAGCAAAAAAAGATGCTGAACGCTAGAAAGAATTGCTACATAATAACGAGAAGTTATGCGAAATTTGAGTGGAAATCCTCTGTTGAAGATTATGGAAAAGAAGGAAGGAAGAAAGAAGAAGAAGAAGAAGAAGAAGAAGATGAAGAAGACGAAGAAGAAGAATGTATATCTTTAAGATGCGTCCTCCAATCTACGTGTTTTGCAATGGAAATATTTACAACTTGAACGTGACAGGCCAATGAAAATGCATTTTTTATCAAAGAGCGTGAGAAACCGACAAAATGACTATTTCAAATTTGAGTGTAAGTGGTTGACAGACATTTTATTTCAACATTACAAATTGGCGGAAAAGTTAAAAGTTAATTCTAAAGTTAATTGGGCGTATTTAAGATCAGATACGTTCATTCAATGTGCGCATTTAGTGATGCGAATTTCTATTTTTAGATAAAACGTGATAGATCGACATACATACAAAGCCTTTTATAAACAAATGAAGGCGTCCCTTCCTCAACACACACACACACACACACACACACACACACACACACACACACACACACACACACACACACACACACACACACTCTCTCTCTCTCTCTATCTATCTCTCTCACACACACATACTCTCTCTCTCTATCTCTCTCACACACACACATACTCTCTCTCTCTCTCTCTCACACACACAATGAATTAAAGAGAAAAGAAAAGCTATTACTACCAATCTTCTTAGTCTGAAATTCTTAGAAATTGGTCGCTGATAGATCAGCCTTATTCTTATGTTACAAGATCGTTATTTTCTCTTTTCCTTTCCTTAAGAAAACTACCCCAAAAATAACCGTCTTCACAGGGACGTTATAACTACAACATAGATCAGCGCTATTATCAAGGTTTAACGTCAAATACTTAATTACTTTACGTTGCCTCCGACAAACCCGAAAAGCAGCAAAATCACACCTCTTCGCCGTAGAGTAATCTGAAAGCCATTTATTATAACAGATTCTTTCCTCGAGCCACCTACCTTTGAAATTCCACACCTACTCCCTATTTCCCTGACTGTATCAACGTGTAGAGATTTAAACGTAATGTAAACAAACATCTCGATACATAACTCCCACGTTGAAGTTCTCTATAAATTTGGGCTGTAATTCAGAGTAGCACTTTATGTCTCAGTGTTTCTTGTTTGGGGTAAATGACGCAAAAAAAGAAAAAAAAAAAAGAAAAGAAAATAGTCCATTTTTTGTGTGTGCTGCATCCTGAAATCATACTTAATCTATCCAATCTGATAACGGTCTTGAAAGATGAAGAAATATTAGAAATTCCGATAGTCTGAACTGTTCTGATAATAGGTGAATGAAGCATAGTAATTTTGTTTTTATTCAAAGAAGGTTTACCGATTATTTGCAATCAATACACAGAAAATCACACACACACAAAAATAAATAAAAAAAAACAAAAAACAAAAAAAAACAAAAAACAAACAAAACAAAACAAAAAAAAACACGAAACAAGCAACTCCTGGATGCTTGGCATTTTCTTATACATTTCCTTCTCTCTTTTATTACTCAATCACATAATTTGCTATGAACGAAGCGTGACCTACGTAAAGATGGCCTTTGCACTAAAGTCATGTAACCTGCTAAAGTTACGACACGACCGGAAATCCTTCCGTTGTATCGAATTGCGGAGGGAAATTAAAATGACTATTTTCTTTTTCTAAATACAAGGAATTATCAATTTAAAAAATAACTAATAACATTATAAAAGTTGTAATTCGTTCACAAACTCCGTTTTCAGTTCTAGAGGAAATATCAATAAACACATAACGCTGACCCCCCCCCCCAAAAAAAACAAAGAAACAACAATCATGCAGGAGAGTATATAAAATATATGACGTATAGGTTTTTCAGTAGATCATTTTTAATAGGATTTTAAAAGTTCAATTTGGTATGAACTTATTGAACCAAATTGTAAAACAACTGGGAGGGGATATGCACGATTTTGCATTACGGAACCATAAATGTAATCCTTCTGTAGGCAGGCCGTGTACACGGGCAAGAAGATATGCACCAACCCTAAGTCGCAGTGGCAACACTTTTAATTTTGTCTAGTGATGGATTCTTCAAAATGTAACGACTGGTCACTGGAATTTATCCTTCTGATACCCAGAGTGCAAAAAAACGCACACGACCCCAAGTTCGTGTGGCAATACCATAACACTTTGGCTAGGGGCGCTTGTAGTTGAGTTCTTTTTCTACAGGTGCTCTGGTGACGGCTAATTATATGCTTCTCTCAGCTGCAGTTTCAGGTAGATCACCTGAGTTGCTCTTAAATAACTGCCAATCTATAATTAATGAAAACATTGGAGATTATTTTTTAAACAAAAATAATAATTTGCATAAAACAATTTCACATATAATTCGCACAAAAAGGATTAGTCAAATTTTGGTTCTGGATGCAGGATTATTTCTTCATATAGTTTTTCGCATCTCTTATCCGGCTAGGGAGACAAAACCACTACATCTTTCAACCGGTGAACGAGAAAAGACCCTCTTTCCACTTGACCCTTTTGGGGGTTTCCAGCTCTTAATGACCCGACATCAAATATTTAACGGATAATTTTTATGTTTCTGTCGGACCTACATTTAGCATTTCTTATTGGTTGATTAATATGCTTGCTTTTGTCGGACTTATATTTAGCTGTTCTTATTGGCTGAAAAATATGTTTGTTTTTGTTGAATTTAGCCATTCTTATTGGCTGAAAAATACATCTATTTTATTATATTTGAATTTTGAAGCAGGCTTTATATTCATTTATGTTAGTCGCATCACAGCTTCCAAAATGTCAATTTGTTTTTAATTAGAATTCGCTAAACATTTAGGATTAATCGTGCTTGAGGCACTCCAAAATGAGTAATGGCCAAAAGAACTGTTTCCTTTGACACCTATTACCCCCCTCCCCCCAAACTTTCTCTTAAACAAATCAATACGGCCATTTATAATGTTATCTTCGTAGATTTTTATTTATTTACTAAACAATGGATATTTACATAAGTTTATTATTTAAAAAAGGGGAGAAAGTCGTTTACAAAATTTTTACTGTTTGAAAAAAAAAGGGGGGGAGGGTATTTACAAAAAAAAAAAAGTTTTACCTAATGTAAAATAAAGTACATCGTTTTATCTCCAAGAACGTCCGTTTTGCTATACGGACATTTTTTTATGCGAAAAAGTTTTATTTACAAAGCGTTATTTTGCGAATCAAAACAATAACATCCACACACAGACAATAGAAATTGCGATCGCCATAAACGGTTTTCTAAATTTAAAGATTTCACTTGGATTTTGATCTGAAAGAATCCCCGTGGAGGGAAAGACATTCAGTAAATACTTTTTTTTTTTTCAAAACTGCGCGATACTATTTCAGTACAAGATCTTTTTATCAAAATATTTTTATTGGTTTGTTTTGTTAGTTTGTCATTTTTTGTAAATAAATTCCAGGGTCTGTCAGCAGCAACCTGGTTACACCGGCACTTCTAGGTACACTTTTGTGTTGACTTTCAAGCCGACTTCGAAGATGTGAGGTGGCACGATGTGGCCCTAACTCTAAACCACACCAAAGACCATAATTGTGACTGGAAACCTTGTTTTCATCATCCTGGGTACGTCCCTATTATTCGTGTCAATCCAGCGATGCATTTTGAGGATGTTGGCAAGGATCCTATTGTCATAACTGGGATCGGTAGATAGCATGAGTAGGTAGATAGCAGCAACGGTGCAACGCATCTCCGATCTCGCTCGTTGAACATTGTATCATTTTCAGACATGATAGAAGGCTCCTATCGCTTTTTGAATTTGCACACAACTGGCCAATTAGTAGATGGTTTAAAAAAAAAACAAAAAAAACAAAAAAAAAAAAAAACAAGACACACACCCTTCAAAAAACGGTTTTCATCAAAACGGAAATGAAATTGTCGTCTTTTTTAGGGCGACAATTTTATTTTTCCATCCTGCTCAAAAACAAGCGTACAATCCTATACAATCATAGTGCATTCTGATTGCCTTAAACTTACAAAGCAACCTAAATGCATTACGGTGGATTTAATGTCATTAAATTATTTTTTAATAAGAATTTTTAAAATAGGATTAAAAAAAATGTTATTTTTGTACTTTACGATATTGTATTATTGATTTTCAACTTTCAATTTAAAATGCGAAGAAAAATGATATGTTAGTTATGTAGAAGCGAGAAGCACACATACAGACGCACGGAAATTGGTCACCGATTTTTATTGATATAGAGATAAATCATCCTTGCGTATGTAGTGAAATGGCGCCTGGTTGAGAAGATGGCGGTTATTAAGGAATTGATTTGATTGGTTGCTTTCTGGGTAACGAAATGGAGCCACTAACACTTGCAGTTTACAAACACAATTAGAGAAATTTAGACGCGGGGGATCAGGTTTAAAGACGCGTTCACATACAAACACAAACTCATACTGTAGGTATATGCGTATATAATGTAATGCACATATTTAACTGGGAACCTTTTTGTGATTTTGTTTTCTTTACAAAGAGTTGTTGAAAGAAAAAGGACAACAAAAACGACTCCTCTCGTATAAACGTTTTTGTTTAAATGACGATTAATTTTGTCGGGATAGCCATGGGATTTTAGTACTTACAAAGCCAGACCAGAATATTGGCTGATAATCGCAAATATAACTGAAGCAGTTTACGATTAGAAAACCAAGAAAATGTAAAATAGAAGTTGGCATTAAGCATGCAAAAGACTAGGTGAGGTTAGAGCAACATTTTTGTATTCCTTAAAAAAAAAAATACATTGAATAATCTTATTCATGAATAAATAGAAAGAAAATGTAGCTTTCAAATCGAAAAAATTCTCGTTTAAAATTTTTAATTTTATAATAATACTAGCAGTTCAGCCCAGCTTTGCTCGGGCCCTATGTACTGTTCATATATATATATATATATATATATATATATATATATATATATATATATATATATATATATATATATATATATATATATATATATATATATTTTACTTATGTACAAGTAACCTACATCTTAAATTTCAAGTGTTTAGATCCAAAATTCGCGGAGGAGTTTGGTAGAGTTCACAAAGGTCAACTCTTTTAACTTTGACATCTTTACAGTCAAATTTCACCCATAACGTATTAAAAAGCGTGCTGCATGTATGAATACCCTTCATGTAAAATTTCAAATGTTTAGACCTAAAATTGACTGAATAGTTTCTTATAGACTCCAAAGGTAAAATCTTTTGAACTTTGACTCATTGGCACCAAATTTTCGACCAAAACCGATTAAAAAGCTTGCTTTATGTCTGAACACCCTTTATGTAAAATGTCAAATGTTTACACCAAAAATTGGCTAAGTAATTTGGTAGAGACCGCAGAGGTCAATTAAAAAAAAATTGATCCCAATTTTGACCCCTTAACATTTATTGTCTACGTTTAAATCAAATTAAAAAAGTTTGATCCATGTCCAAGTAACCTACATCTAAAATGTCAAGTGTTTAGACCCAAAATTGACGGAGGAGTTTGGTAGAGTTTTCCTTGACAGCAAAATTTCTTGCCGAAAACCGATTAAAAAGATTTTTCCCAAATTTTAATACCTCTTATTTTGTTAAATGTTGAATCAACTGAATATATGTTGATGTATTTTATACATACATTTTATAAATTTTTGATCACCCAAACAAGACATATTGCCACTGAAATGTAAGGAGCTACTATGATTACAGGCTAGAATTATAGAGAGCATGCTGAGTGGGGATTTTTGTAGAAAGATCTTCGTTCACATTACATTAAAAGTTTTACATGTTAATACATTCGGGTAAACAGTAAACAGTAAACAGGGAAGTAATTTTAAAGGGAAGCATCCCGAGGAAATAAGCAACTAGAGTAGGAAGTTATCCGGCATCTAATAACCTCTACAGTGAAGGGGCGGGATTTTGTTGCTAGTCTGGTTGATCACCGGCATTTACGTTGGAGATGTACACGTTCAGTAGGTTCATAAGAACACATTCATTTGAAGTACTTGTAAAACAAGAACAGGGGTGCAACATTGCGGTGATGGGATAGAGGCTGAACTTTTGTAGACACTGAAGATTCTATTAAGTTAGAGACCCTTTTGGGTACCAAAAGATCCTGAATGTAAAAATCAGAAAAAAGATAGCCATGGCATGGATCGACTACAAGAAAGCATGCGACAAGATCTCTCAAGTACGGATACTAGAATGCTTAGGATGTATAAAATACCAGATGAGAGTATCAATTTCATTGAAAAAGAAATGAGAACATGGAGACTTGAACAGGCAGCTGAAGGACAATACATAGAGATAAAAATACAAAGAGATTCCCTATCATCACTACTTTTCATTATAACTATGATGCCTCTTAACAACACACTAAAGAAATGCCATTCTGGATTCCGGGCTGCACTTACTTATATCACTGCATTTATCACTCCCACAACAGCGGAGTTACTATCTTAAAGAGCATATCTGAGAAAATTAACCACATCCTATCTGCTCATCCTTCGGCTAACATCCACATTTGTGGTGACTTCAATGTCCACTCGAACAAGACATATGACGAGGGAAGGTTCTGTCATGATTTCGTCATTACCTATGACCTCACCCAGATTGTTCACGAACCCACCCGTGTGCCCAATACTTCCAGTCAGTATGCTAGCCTTCTAGACCTTTTTCTCACAACTTCTCCTGGGCTATATTCATGTTCCGTTCTGTCTCCTTTGGGGTCTTCCGACCACTCGGATGTATCAGTTAAGATAAAAATGAAATTCATTAAGTCTTCAGATGTACCTCTCCACCGTACTGTATATCGATACTCTATGACTGACTAGGATAGCTTCCGTACATTTATATCTGATCTACTTCTTCATTCCATGTTTAAAAAGGATGTGTCCTCCATAGTATCAGACCTGGCCGAATGGTTAATTGTAAGCATAGACCGATTCATTCCATCCAAAAATTCCAACAAAAACCTAATAGCCAGCCATGGTTCTCCTCAGAATGTGCTGCTGCCATCGCGCACAGAAATCTGTTTTCATTAACGTAACCAAACGTAATAGCAGCAAGGAGACTAAAGCTGCTTTCAGAACTGCCAGCAACCACTGTAAAAGAGTAATAAAAAATGCAAGAGAGCTATATGCTCAGTCCGTTAAATTCAAAGTAGCTGAGCAGCGGCTTGGTTTCCACCAGTTTTGGCAAATAGCAAACAGGATCCTGAACAGAAGCGTGCATTTTATCCCAACCATCATCAATAGACTTGAGGCCATCTCGTCAGCATCAGACAAGGCCAAACTATTTGCCAAGGACTTTGCAGCTAATTCTACCCTATACAACGAAGGCCATCAACTCCCCGTATTTCCTCCTATAATAGACAACACACTATGCAACATACAAATATCTGGACGTGAGGTCATCAAGCTTATCAAGAACCTTGATTCCAGTTAAGCAACTGGCCCCGACGGCATTCCAATCATAGTGCTGTAAAAGCTTCAACCAGAACTTGCCCCCATACTTACAAAACTGTTTAAGCGTTGCATGGAAAACCTCATCAGCATGTCCTGTATTTAAGAATTCAGGTGATAAGTCGTCTCCCTCTCAGTACAGACCAATAAGTTTCTTGTGTGTCATGAGTAAGTTGTTGGAATCCATATTAAATAGAGAAATAGTCAACTACCTCAGCAGAAATAACCTTCTTAGTGACATGCAATATGGTTTCCGTTCTGTCAGATCTACAGCAGATGTGCTAACTGTTATATCTCATAGGATTAGTGAATTTCTGTACAAAGGCTTCTTATCTAGTGCAATTGCTCTTGACATATCAAAGGCCTTCGATAAGGTATGGCATAAGGGTCTACTTCACAAGATAGCTAGCTACGGTTTAACCGGAAATGTTTTCTCAATCATTAAATCATTTCTCTCTGATAGGCTCATAAGAGTAGTGGTTGATGGGCAGAAATCAGAGCCCCTAAGTATTAATGCTGGAGTCCCATAGAGGTCCATCCTGGGCACAACTCTCTTCCTGATCTACATCAATGATCTTCCAAAACACATACTTAAATCATTCGTTGCCATCTATGCTGATGACACGATCATCTATGGCAACACATCAAAGGCCGTAAATGACAAAACTCTTTCTGATTCTCGAGCGCGTGGTACAGTGGGGGAAGAGGTGGCTGATTACTTTTAATGCATCTAAGACCAAGCTCCTATCTAAAATTCAAGTACATCCAAGGATGGAGCACTGCTGCAACATCTGGGCAGGAGCTGCTAAAACAGCCTATCCTGCCTTGAGTACAAAATAGGCTTCGTGGCTTAGTGGGGAATGCCCTTTTCTCTTCCCTGCAACCCTTTACCACATGAGAGACGTTGCGCGCATGTCTTTGTTTTATCGTTACTTCCATTGGAAGTGCTCGTCTGAGTTCCAATCTCTGATCCCCTCTTGCCAATCTTTCACGATAAACACCCGTCTAGCTGAAACCACTGTCAATAATTTTCCCCACTCTTTATCTGTGCCAAAACCAACACGTAGATTCCATGAACAAAGCTTCTTTCTTAGAAGTGCATGCCTGTGGAACTCTGTTCCGTTTGCCTCTTTCCCACCTAACTCCAACCTGGATGTCTTCAAGTCCAACGTAAACAAATTCCTGATGAACCGCCCCCTTAAGTAAGACACTTTATCAAATCTTCAATACTAACGTACTGTACACGCAATAACCCTTATCCCTGAGTGGCTTCCGGGCCTCGATAAGTCGTGACCACCTTGTAAAAAAAAAGTTTACTAATAAAGACGAAAGAATGAACCACCTAATTTATATGGACGACCTGGACCCCCCCTCCACAAAAAAAAAATGAACCAGAAAAATAAACACAACCAGAATCTTAAAGCAGGATATCCGAATGAAATTCATGAATGAAAAATTGCGCACTGAATGGGAAAACTGGAGACATCAGAAGGAATTGAACGACCAGACCAGGGAATACTATGACACTAAGCGAACATGACGCTGAGTAATGTTTAGGGATTCCAGAAGCAGGCACCATAAAATCAACAAAGATTAAAGGAAAAATTTGGAAAGATATCTAAGAAAAACAAGAAAGCTTCTAAAAACTAAATTAATTAAACTTAATGAAAGGATAAACACATTATTAAGTTGGTATAGAAGACTGTGTGAATGACACAGAAAGTGAATGAGAAAAATAGATAACACAGAACACAAAAAAGCTAAGAATTACGTATATAAATACATTTGGAAGGCTAGAAAACAACGCATATTTTTTTATAAACAAATTTAGTGCTTAATTCAGATATTTCGATGCATATATCCTTGTCAATGAAAGCCTATTTTTTCTATTTTTTTCTGGTTCGCATAGTGTAATCCGCGAGCGAGAGTGTTAGTTCGTAGGTCTTATAACGGTATAAGTTTCAAAAACAATAAACAGCAGGGTGTTAGATAGAGAGCTAAAAGGGATATTGACGATGAAGGAAGTCAAGATAATGCGAATAATAGTAAAAAAAAAAGGAGAGAAATTGAAATTAAGGGATGGCTGAGAGGATAAAACAAAACAATGAAAACGGCTGAAATATTAAGAATAACTCTTGAAAGCAGAGACTAATACACATAAGTTACAAACTTATGGAAACTTCAACATAAGTAAAACTAAATAATAGAGGAGCACCAAATGGAACCAAGAAAACTAAAACTGTACCTCCTCGTCCCAATGTAGTCCGGCATCAGTTGGCACCACATCAAATAATCGAGAAGAGTTAAGGAGGATGGTAAGATCAAAGAGAAAAAAAAACATTAACTAGAGCTCCATTCGATGAATGTGAAGAGAACTGGGACCTTGAAGAGGCTTATTGCTACCCAAGTTTCAGTGTTGATCAATGATCATTGCCAGCAAGAAGTCGATGGCAAACAGCCGTTACAACGATGCAAATTTATTTGCAAACTAGCGGGGTTATCCGGCTTTTCCCGGGTGTTTAGACGTGTGTGTGTGTTGTTGGGGGGGGGTAGATCAAAATAAAAGAATACGCGTTTAAATATTCAAAAAAATGAACAAAAACAAAAAAGTTTTAGGACGAAGGTAGGCTCGAATCCAAAGCTTTGAAGTTAATATTCAGATGACATAACACGACACCGCGATCGCAGTCACTTTAGACGAGTCGAAAATAAATGTTTATAAACTCAGATGGTTTTCTAGGTCAACTCTCATGCCATAGCAGCAGCAGTAGAGAGAAAACGAATTCACAGCGCGAATTTTTTAAGATAAAAGATTTTCGTAAGTGTTACATATTATGATCTTGATAACATATAAAAAGTTATAAGAAATAGTAACACTCCGGAGAATCCTGGCGAAAAAAAGCCTTTTGCGAACACACACGCACACACTTTCGCTTTTATATATATAGAAAGTTATAAAAAAGAGGTGAAGAATACTGGAACACTTGGGAAACTTGTTGTCAATCAGAGTCCAGAGAATGTCACCGGTTGTTGTCAGTGAACAATCTTTGATGATAACCTATGTGAGAACGCCTAGTGATTACAAATAATCTATAATATAGATCTCACTTGTCTGCCTAAAACTTTTGACAGAGGCAACGGATTTTCACAAGATCGATATCATTTTAAAGCTACACCCTTCGGACGACAAATATTGAAAATTTGCCAAAAACATTAATACCTTCACCCTCACCTGGGAATTTTTCTATAGGGAGGGACTCGCTTTTTTCTCCGATATTTTCGAAAGTCATCGCATGTTTTCGATTGTCTAGCCTCAATTTAAATTTTTCCGGTTTGGTGATGGGCGCAACAGCAAAGACGTCACGTTTTTTCACGTACTTTTCCTCTTTCACGGTACGGGTACTACCACTTTTTTATCATTTGTTATTTTGCTCAACACACACCTCCAAACACTCGGGCAACGCCGGGCACACAGGTTAGAAATAATATAATGGAGCTTTGATATTTTTCTATCTGAAACTGAAACTATGCTATTAGTTTTAGTGTACTATCTCTTAATGCTGAATTCAGTTTACTATACTATTTTGACTAACTAACGTAATATCATTAGTTTTCCATTAAGGACGGGGATGTTTATTTATTATGATCTCGATAGCATATGAAAAGTTATAAGAAATAGTAACACCCCCGAGAATCCTGGCGAAAAAAAGCCTTTTGCGCGCGCGCGCGAACACACACACACACACGCACATTTTCTCGGGGGTGTTACCCCGAGAATCCTGGCGAAAAAAAGTCTTTTGCGAACACACACACACACACACACACACACACACACACACATTTTCGCTTTTATATTTGTTCTATGGTTATAATACACTCCTCCCAAGCATCACTTCCTCCTGGTCATTTAAAATGTTTCATATTATCAATCATCTGATCGAATTAAGCCATTTTAACAATAAATTGTAGAGGAGCACATTATTACATTTGCAATAACACTATTTAACAATAATAAATAAATTTAACTTGTCAATAACAACGTTGGAATTGTCAGCTTACATACTATTTGCTTCTGACTTTGAAAACCTGTTAAGATAACTTTATATGTTAGACCAGACGTAGTAATTTTTGAGGCTCGAAATTCGGGTCATTCAGACCATCCGGTGACCCTAGCACAGCTTTTATCACAATCATATCAACTAATTGGCTCCACGCCATGACCCTACTTGACGTTGACAACGTGCGCCCCAAAACTTCATATGGTGCGCTAAATGTCAACGTTGTTTAAGCTTCGTTTAATTGGTGAACAGAGCAATTCCTTTCTTCACTTGGTAATGATTTCGCGCCGTTTTACTGCATTGTTGACAATGACTTTTAATTGGATGAAAGAAGAGATATGTGTTCCTTGTTTTATTCGCTCCATTTATATTATCTAGTTGCCGCCTGTCCTTTACTGTTATTCTTGTTTCGCGTTAAATATATATTTTTTAATGTTTAAACGTCTGTCCTGTTCTTTTATATAAACAACTTATTATTTATAATAGGATTTTCAAAATTTAACAGTAGTTATGTTCACTTGTTTTCAATCGCAAAAATTTGAGGATTACAAGAATATTTTCTAAAATCCAGCTAAAATAAGCTACTGGCCCGTTTTTAGTAAGATCATCAGATGGAAGGAATATTAAAGAAATGAAAGACGTGCCTTTATTTATAAATACATTTTTTCTGTAATTTTCAAAGGCAAAACAATGGTTTCTCTTAATTTTTGTTTCGGGCATTAATCATCCCTGAGTGTCCATCCTATATTTAAGTAAGCTTGAAAATAAATCTAGTGTTTCCATAGGAAAGCCATGAATATGGAATGAACTAACACGTACATATGTTATAATATCAAACAAAGAATTGTATCAAAAAGTAAGCAGGAAGACTTGTTGGTATTGTCCAAGATTAGATTAGGAACTCCATGCTGTTCTGCTCTCAGTCTATAACAGCATATTACCTTTTTTGTTATTCGTTTTTTTTTTCATTTTCTTCCTTGTTTTACATTTTATAATATTATAGGGGCGGGTGTTGGCATGAATATAATCAGTATTTAAATGCATGTTTCAGCAAAAAAAAAATTGTAACTATTTCTTACGAAAGCCATGCGTGGATATAATCTCATATTTTGACTTGTTTGATCTTTTGTGAATATGTTATCAACTGCTGCTGATAGTATGTGTTTTCTTCATTTGGTCCACCATACTTGATTGTCTCATAATTATTGAGTTGATCTACAAAAATAAATTTTATATTATTGAAAAAAAAATTATATATATATATATATTCTTTCGTTCAATTTTTTTCCACTAAGATAAAATTTATATATATATATATATATATATATATATATATATATATATATATATACATACATACATACATACATACATACATACATAATATAATATATATAATCATTAAAATTATATAGATAATTATATATATATATATGTATATTATATATATATATATATTATTTTTAAAATGTAATTATCCATTGACACGTGTTTCGTCGTCTACGACTCATCAGAGTGGCTGTATCTAGCGAGATTCGAAATCGGGACCCAACGATAATGAGCCTAAACCCTTAACCCTCGACCATCTCGCCAGCTGTCTGGATATATCGCGATATAGCCTCGCTAAAACCAAAACAAAACAACATCTATATATATATATATATATATATATATATATATATATATATATATATATATATATATATATATATATATATATATATATATATATATATATATATATATATATAATCGAGAGTAAATAATGGAATCACTAGTTTTTTATTAAAACTTTAATCCCACATTAAAAACAAAATATTTTCTGTATTTTGTTTGTTGTTTTTGTGATCATTTTGAGTTTATTTTGGAGAATGTGATATTAAAAGTAATTTATATTTTTTGCTTGTTTTAAAACAAATAATTATAAATCGAATAGATACAAATCAATAGAACAGAAAAGCATATTTTTTTCATGAAAGAAAATCTCATATTAATAAGAAAAATAACTAAAATTATCAACATTTCATTTGATTATTCAGTATAAAAAATATTTAAAATATTTGTTTACCCCCAAATACCCCCAAATTGTAAACATTTCTTTTACGGAGCCACACGCGGATATAATTTGTTAGTTTTGTTTATTTCTTTTTTTGTTATCATCTGTTGCTTTCCGAAAGAGTTTTTTGCCATCTTTATCGCAGCTTCCACTGTTCGATTTGCTTTGCTTTTGTAAGGAGTGACAGGTGTGTATAAAACACTACTTTATCGCAAAGATGGAAAATTTCTGAGGTCCATTATCAGAGACTACCTGATCCGGGATCTCATGTCGTGCAAAATGGCATTAAAATTTAATGATCACCATCTTTGCCTGTGTAGTTGGAAGATGATCATTTTCACAGAAATTGGTTATGTAATCAACTATGCAGAGATAGTACCTATCTGCAAACTTAAAGAGATCTATGCCTATTTTTCCCAGGGTCTCCCAGGAATCCCATGAACTATTAAGGGCTGTGCTGGATTGACTACATCATATTTTCTACATAGAGAGGATTTTGAAACATTTCTTTCTCTAATGTCAACCTTCATATCTGGACAATACAAACATTTCCTTGCTCTTCTACAACATCCTTCAACTCCTAGGTGAGCGGAATGCAATTTTTCTTTCAGAACAAACTCGCCGAGTGATTTTTTTTTACATAGACATCACCACTTATCAAGGCCAAGAGGCTACTCGAGGATAAGGGTTAAAGCGTGTACAGTAGAAACAGGACAATATAGTAATCGTTAGTAATAGAAATTCGGTAAATTTGTTAACCGAATTTCTATTACTAACGATTACTATATTGTCCAATTTCTACTTTAGTACTTTGGTACCACTACTCAGTTTCCTCTGAAAATTAACCCATC
This sequence comes from Euprymna scolopes, assembly GCF_053919585.1. Classification (NCBI taxonomy): domain Eukaryota; kingdom Metazoa; phylum Mollusca; class Cephalopoda; order Sepiida; family Sepiolidae; genus Euprymna; species Euprymna scolopes. Next base: position 116,803,855 of record NC_136483.1, read on the forward strand.
TTGTAAAATCATTTCATTCCGCATGTTAAAATATGGTCTCCCCTCTGGATGAAGATGTACTTTGTCTTCTAGCCATCCTTCCACAATTACCTCCTGCAACAGCTGCATGCTTCTGTCTTCCTTTGTGGCTGAGCGCAATTCAAGCAGCTTTTCTTCTGTCACAGGAATATATTGTTTCCCTGACATCATCATCATCTATATATACACTACTCACTCAACGGATGTATGCCTTTTATAGTATATCAGCAAGGAACATCTTCTTGCCAGGATAGTACAGAACTATAACATTGTAAACTTGCAATCGAATCAACATATCTTGCAGTCGATTTGGGCTTTCCCCAATTCTTTTTTCATTATTGCTATGATTGGTCAGTACTGTGACCTGTTGACCAAAATGGTGAAACCATTCACATGCGTATACTACTGTTAACATTTACTTTTCAATCCATGCATATCTGATCTCTGTGCCTGTAAGCGCTCGACTGGTACAGGCTAAAGGTTGACCTTCTTGTAGCAATGTAGCTCCCATGCCTTTTTCACTTGTATCACACCAAATGATCGACAGTTGTTTTGTGGTCATAGTATGTCAATACCGGTGCTTCGCTCACTAGCTTTTTTTTTTCAAAAGCTTGTCCACGGATCCGCGACAATGGCACATCTGTCTTTATTAATTTTCGAATCGGGGCCATTACGCCCGAGATGTGAGGAAAAAATTTTGCTAGATAATTCACAAATCCTCCCAATCGTTGCACACCCTTTACGTCTGTTAGGCAGGGCATATTTCTTATGGGCTTTAGTTTTTTAGGATCAAGACGTAACTCCTCACTAGTTATCATGTGTCCCAGGAATTATCTAGATGTGTGTTGTAGATTAATTTTTTCCACATTTAGTCGCATCTTCCTGAACTTTATGTCATGATCCACCATCCCTCATTCCTTTTACCCTTTCTCACTACAAGAAGATCACCTGCTTTATTGACAACTCCCTGCAAGTCAGCCACATGATTAAATATCACCCTCTGAAATATCCCTGGATCTGGAGCAATTTCACTTGGTAATATCTTTTAATGAAACCGATCATATGGAGTAGGAAATGTCAAACTACTACTGGCTTCATCTAATTTTAGATGCCAAAATCCATCTCACAGATCCAGAGACGAGAAGATTTTACTGCCAGCAAGTTCTGGGAGTAAATCATCCAGTACAGGTAACTGGAGGTGTGTTCGTTTAAGATCCCTATTTAGTGGTCTTAGGTCTATACTTATATGTTCATTTTTCTTGACTTCTATCGCTAATGCGCTTACCCATGGTGTAGGCTCATTTCCTAGTTAAATTACCTTCGTTTTTACTAGTTTCTCCCATTCAGGTTTCACTTCGTCCTAAAGTGCTACTGGTATTCTCCGTCCTGCTGCAGGATTAGGTGTTATGCTCGGATCCACCTCCAAATGTATCTTTCTCAGTAATTCACCAAATTCCTCCTTGAATACATCTTTAAATTATGTTATAATGTTTCCCTGTTGCTCATCCAGTTTAAATACTTTAGCAGCCCTCTTGAACTTGTCATTATTGATTTTGATTTTGACGAGTGTCGTCTGCTGAATTTGATTAGCTCCAAGTAGTGTGTGGAAATCCGCCTTTAGACTATCAAACTTTACTGCATATTTCTGTCCAGTTTTTACCCGGCACTCCCCCTAATCGCCTCATTTCTGACCGACCCATTCCAAATAACAAGAGTCTTATTTGAGTGTTCAAGTGTTCTTCTCACATTCAATATATTGATCGCTGCTCCATTATCAAGCTGAAAAACAATTGTTTCTTTTTCCCTTTCATCATCATCTTCGCCGTTGTTACCTCCTGTTCTATTATTTTTTCTGAACCACTGTCATTATCGTCTTGTGTTTCGACAGTACGGATACTCTTTTTCTTAAAAAAATTGTATTCAATAGCAAAGTGGTTATTCCCATTACATTTGAAGCATATTTCCCAAATACAAGGCATTACTTTTTACTCAGTTCATGTCACAAATGCCCTACACTCTTTGTCTCTTTGTGCCGATGGTTTTCTCTGTTCACTTTCTCAAGTCTCAGGATTTTGGACTGTAGCGTAGCGTTTTCTGACAGCTTACATATGTCTATGCATTTTTTGTAAATCTGTCTCATTTTTAGTAATTCTTATTATGTTTGGCGATTATGTTCTCCAACAATTATCTGATCCAACAATATTGATAAGACACAACTGTCACAAAAATTACAATTTTTTAGCAACGAACAAAACGACGTAATAAATTCTTCAACAGTTTCTGATTCTCTCTGTTTCCTTGTATATAGCACGTAACGTTCGTATGTTTCGTTTGTTTCCCCTGTAGCATATTTATCAAACACCTGAATTATTTTATAGAGTATTCTCTCAGTTTCAGGAGTTAAAAATTGAAACCCAAAATAGAACTTTAATGCCCCATCTCCCAAGGTATTAAGTATTGTACCGGCTGTTTTCCAGATACGTAATAATAACATAATTATGCAATTGGAGATGAAAATGTTTCCAATTTGTCGATAATTTATTTCCCATATAATGGCGATGGATGGCTTATGCCAGCCCCAAGTTTGTTTCGGCCATGCCGAGTTTCACTATTTTTTATTCATAAATGAAAACAAAAAAAAAATAAATAAATAAAACGTTACTTATCTCAGTTCGTTTTCCTAAAATATATTTTCCATTACCTCCTTCTTGCTCGAAAATCCTTTGATTTCACTGCTGCCACCATGTTTCATTAACGTTTATACGTGGATCGTCATTTATAAAAGACAAAAGAACATGTGCAGAGCGTCCTATCGCATGGTTTCTTCATTTCTTTATTCAGGCACGGACTACAGTGACACCGCTAAAGGCTGTATAAAGCCTAATTAGTCTCTTGTTCAACAGTGTTTGCGAGCGAGCGAGATAGAGAGATAGAGAGAGAGAGAGATAGAGAGAGAGAGAAAGAGAGAGAGAGAGAGAGAGAGAGAGAGAGAGAGAGAGAGAGAGAGAGAGAGAGAGAGAGAGAGAGATTAACCACGATTGATGCATTTGGATATTGTTTTTAAACAAAAATAATTCGCTTTGATCTAATACTGAATGCCCTTTATGTCTCGTTTTTTTACGGATTACCGAAATAATGGTCACTTAGTTAAACATATATTTATGTAATAAATTCTTTTTGTGCTTTTGTGTCAATTTCTTTACATTTATAAAATACACATCCAGTTAAAAAATCTTTTAAGTTGTGACTCGAACGCGAATATTGACATCGTAAAATGAACTGTGTTAGTAAAGTGTAGTTCACCTATTTCCTTTTTGTGTCAAGCAATCGCGTTTCTATTTGCCTATTGACATACTCTCAAAATGCAATAACTTTTTTAATAGAATGCTGTTAATCAGTTGTCGTTTAAATGTCTATTTATGGAATTATTGGATGTAAAAAGCTTCCAAAACTTTAAATCTTTTAATACATGATGATTTATTAATACTTTTAACACCAGAAATAACTTGGTATACGACAGTTCAAATATTCTCAAATTTCTTTAAAATTTCAAAGGGTCACCAAGTAATCCATTCATTTTTTTTTTCGATTATTAACAAAATATTAAAATGGTCGAAGATTTTAGAAAAAAAAAACGGAAATGTATTGTGGTGAATTTCGTAATTAACGTAAAAAAAAAGATTTAAATATGTAGTTTTTTATTTAAACAAGTGAAGCATGCATGATCCCCCGTGATTGCACAGTGAACGAGGCATAAAAAATGACAAAGTTCAGCATTTTCCCCCACCCCGTTGAGCCCCCAAAGTCCCCAAATTATTTAAATTTGAGTTCAGCACCATGAAAAACTGCTAAATAGATATACACAGAAAATTTTGGACAAATACGGTTAAATAGTCCCCAAAATGGTGTGTTTTTATTAGCCCTAAAAGAGCCCCTGAGGCACACCCAAGAGTTATCGCGAAGTATAGACAAACAAAATTATATAGAAATCAGTTAGTTATAACTTTTCAGACAGTTTTATAAAAATCTAAGGCATCAATTTTTTTTTAATAAGTAAAGAGTGTCAATTTTAGCCATTTTAACCCGAAAGGCAACCCTAGAGGAGCAACCGGTGTTTTCCCGGGAAATCCGTTCTGTTACTTTTTTTTTTTTTACTCATATCATGTTTAATGTTTGTGCAAAATTTCAAAAAATTCCAAGGCGTAGTTATTGAGAAAAGTGCGGACAGACGAACGGACGAACGAACAAGGGCGATTTTGATAGACAATAATATAACATTCAATTTAGTTTGTTACGAGGATAAAATCAAACACACAGACACGCGCGAAGATGTTTCATCAGTTTATTAATATAGAGATTTTCAGGAAAACCCAGCATTGAATATGAAGCCAGGTGTCTTGCTGTGCCCGGCCAATTACACTGCATTACCTTATTATTATGATTTTTTGTATACGCCATAATCACGATGACATACCGGTTTTCGTTAGATCACCGAAGTTAAATAATCTTGAGCCTGGCCAATACTAAATCGGCAACAATTTGAAGATACCAAACGCTGTATATCGACACTTCGGGTAGTTCCTGCATCCAACCTGGCCTTCAACTGTCTCAACTCTGTCCTGCCACTGGATCAGGCTGGTTGGGACGAGTGTGTGAGGCTGGTTCTGCGCAAACCAACTTCACTTTAAACAAACTTCCAGCGTGTGTCATCTATCATCCCTAACATCATCGGACGAACGTCATTATTATTTGACATTTTATCAATTAAACTGGTGGCGAGGCAAATAAAATGGGATTAATTGGAATTAATTTTGGCAAATTTATAGCTTTAAGCCCTCGTCACCTTTATGGCTAATATAGATGTAAAGCAACCTACTTTTTGTCATCTAATTCGGTCAAGAGATTCGCTAATCCTATGAGATATAACTTTTAGCACATTTTCTAGCAAAACTGAATCCATATTGCATGTCACTGAGGAGATTACTTTTTGCGAGGTGATTGACTACTTTTCTATTTAACACCGATTCCAGCAACTTACCCATGATGCACAGGAAACTGATTGATCTATATGAGAGGGAGATGACCGATCATCTGAATTTTGAAATACGGGACATACTGATGAAGTTTTCCCGGATATTGGGAAGCAATCCTCCTTAAGACAACGCTTAAACAGCTTTGTAAGTATAGGATCTAGTTCTGGATGAAGCTTTTTCAGCAATATAAGTGGAATGCTGTCAGGACCAGTTGATTTACTGGAATCGAAGTTTTTGATTAGCTTGGCAAAATCATGCACAGATATTTCTATATCACATAGAGTGCTTTCAGACAGAGGATGAAATACGGAGAGGGGGTTGGTGTCCCTGATCGCATAGGGTAGAATTAGCTGTCGAGATTATCTCAGGTCCATTGATGATAGTTAGGATAGAGCACACACTTCTATTCAGAACATTGTTTGTTATCTACCAAAAATGGTGGCAACCAAACCGCTGTTCATCTACTTTGGACTTGACAGCCTGAGCATACAATCCTCTCGCATTCTTTATTACTCTTTTATAGTGGTTGTTGGCAGTCCCGAAGCGGCTTTAGTCTCAGTACATCTGTTACATTGGAAGTAATGGAAGCAGTGGTTTCTGTGCGCAATGTACTTTTATGTTCTCTGTCTATATTCGCCGATAATTTTGTCTACTTTAATGAAGACGATGTGTGCATTGTTAGCTGTGATTAATAAATTAATCACTAAACGCAATTTTTTAATTCATCACTCGCCCGAAGACGAGTAATGGAAGTCGAAAACGTTCATGAATATGGCAAATTTCTTTTTTATACTCGAACACAACGTTCGAACATTGGCCCGCCAAATGAAAAAAAAAACGGATCGCAAGAGAAATAAACAGGAATTATCCCTGCGGTTCAGTGAAACTTATCCCCCACACATATACGTACGTACCCCCACACAACACACACACACACACACACACACACACACACACACACACACACACACACACACACACACACACACACAACACACATACATATACATTAAATGTATGAGGTAATATGATTAAGGAAAAAATCATTTACGTAGATTTCAATAATGTAACAGTAACAACCAATCTGTGTACGATCGTTTCTGAGACGATACAACTTTCTTTATTGAAATAAAGTCTCTTCCCACCAGGAATGAAACGTATGGTAATTATATTCTAACGCGATGGGTTTAGGATGATTGATTTAAAGAAATATAATTTTATTTCTTCAAATCAATCATCCAGAAAAAAGTCTTGAAATAAAGACGTAACGTTGATAGGCATATACTTTTGTTTTTTCTCTTCATCTTCCCATAGTATGTATGTATGTATGTATGTATGTATGTATGTTGCGTTACCTAATACGTTTAATTACAAATTTCCATCAAATATTTACACAGCCGAACGAAAAGGCGTTAGATATAATGAAATAGCTAAACGAAACCTCCAAAACACGCACGATTGCCAACAAAATACTACGCCCTGGAATTTCAAATAAGATTTTAAATAAAAAGAAAATTTTAAGGATATTCATAGTGATCACTTATTAAAAAAAAAGGTCTTTAGACACGTCGTGACACACACACGTGAAGCCAAATAAATACTGTTTACTGTAACTATTACTTGTCGCGTAAAGCAATAATCATAGAATGTTCAAGTGATTTCCCTTGAGTTTTCCACCCTCGGTAAACAGATCAGCATTTGTCAAATGGTAAAAGAAAGAAAAAAATATATCTTGTCAATTTGATAAAACGGCTCAGAATTGATTGTATTCATTAGCCTTACATGACCGGATGTAGAAGAACCGGCAAGAACAACGTTTTTCTTTAACCAGTGGGTCGTATTAGATACTAGTAGACATACCCATCCCAGGACAAGTGGCTTAAAAAAAAGATCGGTTGGCGTATTGGCGTTGCCTGGGATCTACCTCCATGATTGTATTTCATTTATCCTCACTTTGAGGGGTTAGATACGAGATCAACTGTAGTTTTGAAAAGCGAGCGCATTAGAATAAGCACAATCTGACTTACAAAAAATGCCGGTAAATGTTGAGATCGCCAAGCTAAAGAAAATGCAATAAAAATGGTTTATTACGTGATGGACCATTTCGAGTTAAAACCTGACGGAAAACGCGTTTAAAATGTTAAAATGATCTATTTTTTTTTTTTTAAATTGCGCTTTACTGAAACGGGCAGTAGGCATTAAGCAAAAAGGAAATTTACTTTACGTAAACTGTCAACGATATAAACACTTTTATTATCCCAGAAAACATTTGTAATAATTCGCAGTATAATGCAAATTAGAATGCGTATCACAAAAATTGTAGAAAGAATATTTTTTATGAATACTTTACCTTTTTAAATAAATAATTTTCATAATTACATGAATTTACTACACATTGTTTATGTTCTAAGTTTTTGTATTGGTCATGCTTTTTTCTACGACTTGAGACGAAAAAAATATTAAAACATCTTTTTCCCTATTACTACGTAATACTAACTTGATTTTAACCCCAATACGTCCATCAAGTCATAATATTGTCAGACGAGTGCCACTCCCTCAGACACTTAAAGTCCATGAGCCCCAAAATGACTTCCATCGCCACAAGATAATTTTTACAGACAAATGCCTGAGGGAGTATCTATACACAGATGATGTTACAGTCTTAGCTTTGTACGACAGCCAAGTCTCTCTCTCGGTTCAAAATGTTGAGATCCAGCAACAAGCAAGAGCAAGATAGCCAGCAACAAGTTAAACTGCAGACCAACTTAATGCGGGTACTGGTCTGCTTTATGGTTTTTTAAATCAGAGATTTGCTTCTCCTAGAAAGGTTGCCTTCACCACGGTTTATGTGAGCCCTCTCCACCCCAGCACACACATACATACACACAAACACACACAGTGCTAGTTGACCGTTTACTCCGAAAAAGGGTTCATTCGCCCTTTGAAATGTTTTGTTTTTAATCGTTCAGGGAGACTAGCCGCCCTCCTCACTAAACAAGTCTGGTGGGGGAACCAGTTTAGTCACCGGTGACCCGACCATGAGGCAGGTAGTACTGGGTTACATGGTACCAGTAGCATATGACATTACCTGACCATAATATATATATATATATATATATATAAATTTAAAGGAGATTAGAACAATAGTCTAAAGAGCAGAGTGTATTTGAATGTAATAGTAAAATTACTAATTTAATTAAAATACAGGCAAAGAAAAAGTGCTCGTTGTAATTTAGATATATAATAAGCTCGATAGGTAAATATCCTAGAGCTAATTTAATATTTAGTAATGTGATTGATAATTCAAAATTCAAATTAGAATTAAATTAAAAATCCGTTTCACAAGAAGGAACAACAACAAAATCAATAATTTGTACGATCGTTATTGCTGTTCCTTCTTATGAAACGGATTTTTAATTTAATTCTAATTTGAATTTTAAATTATCAATCACATTACTAAATATATATATATATATAAAATTCATTAAATAAAATAGACGTTTTCTGTCTATCAATTCTATTTTCGATCCTTTTCCATTTCCGAATAACAGTCTTTACTTCTGGCGGGAACTAGCTGATGTAATTTATCATAAGTCCGAGTACTTTCCAATCCTTCAGGATTTATCGTCAGGGATAAATTAATATAACTGGTTTTGAATAATTTAAAAAGTTTTTTCTCTTCATTGGTTAATTATTTATCCTTTTTTTTCTATTGATTAAAATTAAAAGCATCCTGAAATGCTAACGTTTATTTTATTAATTATAGTTTTGTTAGATTTTATTAGTAATGCTTCTAGTATTTCAAGCTCCGTTTATTATTGGAAAGTTGAAATATTAGAAGCATTACTAATAAAATCTAAAAAAAAAACCCCCAACTATTAATAAAATAAACTTTAGCAATAGTAATAACATCCTGGGGTGTTTGTAGAGTCATTTATTTTAATAGTTTGCAAACATTTAACATAATTATCCGAAATTATAAAGTTATTCAATGTTAAGGTTAGTCAGTGGAAGGAAATGTACTTGCGGGCAACAATAATAATGATGATGATAATAATTAAACGTTTTTATTATTGTAAATGTTGTTGAATTAAAAAGCATACGATTGAAAACGATTGTAACTGAAACACAATTAATTGGACACGAAATTTACTATAACGATGGTCTATAAATTATTATATACTACATTAATTAGTGTGTTAAGTATGAGGTTCTACAATGATATATCTAAAAGAATAAACGCATGTCTAGAGAGTTTTGTAGGATGTTGTTAGTATTGTAATAATGAGTTCGAAACTAATCAAACCTTAGAGTATGTGAGGAGTTGATAAAATATAATTCTTCAATGATAAGAATCGCATGTAAAGCTATTGATGCGGATATTTCAAATAGAAGGGAGGGAATTTAGCCACACATTAAAGTTTACAACTGAAGCTTTAGAACCTATAGATTTTGGATGTGGAAATAATGTTATTTAATTTTAGATAAAGACCAGATATGTGTGGGGAATGTTATTATACATAATTAAATCTAGAGTAATATAATACACAATAGACCTAACTGAGTGATTTAGAAGTGGCTGTATTTAAATTTCCTCGGGTGTTTGCATCGTGTAAATAGTTCATTTTATTGATTAATTACATTTTTACCTTGAATAGTTAATATGGTTTTCTCAATTATATACCACACTTTGTGTATACCAATACTTTTCGTTTAGAAGCTCAATGTTTGTTAAATATAACCACAGAGCATATATAAAAATAAATTGTTATTATGAGACACCAACAACTGTGGAAGGCAGTAATTGCTAAGGATATAGTTTAGATATTCGGAGTTCCTATCCCGTCACGGTAACCACCTGACGAAGGCCAGAAAAATAGTTGGTAGAAACGTCTTGAGACAACAACTAAAGGATAAATAATATATATCATTCGGTACGGACCCGACAATGGAAGATCAGATCATAAATAAACGTGGATTTATAAGACCCCCAAAATCCAACCTTGATCGTGGCGCATTAGATAGAGACTTTGGATCTCTACGGGTCCAGTTGAGCATTGTCTAAAGATAGCGGTCTCAATCCTACCCAAAGCTGGCCAGAGGCTTAAGTTGGCCAAAACGTAGTGAAACGACAACAACTATGGAAGGCAGTAATTGTTGGGATGCAGTTTGGAGATTCGGAGTTCCTATCTTGTCGCGGTAACCACATAACGAAGGCCAGGGGAATAGTTGGCCGAACCGTCGTGAAACAACGATAAAAAAGATGAGGATAACAGTCCGCAATAAATAAATGAATAAACAATACTCATCTCAATAAGCATTCCAATTAATTAAATAATAAAAAATCAATGTACTTATAACGACCCAAAATACACCGATCTTGATCGACCAAAATATCCTGCGACAACACGCTCAACTCTTACCTAATCGATAACCAGAGGGCAACCATAGAATTCAGACGCATACTTGTCTCAGGATACACAATACACACAGCCATTATCATATCACTGACGTCATCAATCCATAATCATACGTATGGTACCCAAACCGACATCATTCAGAATCGCCTGAATAGAAGCAAAACCCAACACCCGCACTCTAGAGGAAAAGTATTTCTCTGCTTCAACTCGGTCAGTTTCAGCGGCTATCACTACCGAAACATCTTAATCTAGACGAATTAGAGGCGACTGCAAATCTACTCATTCGCGACGTTGAGATAATCAGTACCGAAAACAGCAGCAAAGGCACATTCATCCGACCCGCTCGCATACCAACCAACGGCCAGTCTCACAGTCAGAAACAGCATCCGATCACCCAAGCCTTGGAAGCCGAAGACCCATAAACTAAAAGCATGGCGAATGAGGGTATTATTGAAAACTGCAGCAACTACAAAGTCTTTAATAGTCCAGTATGCGCCGTACTCAAGAAAAATGGATCGATCCACGTAGTTGCTAACTTTAAAAAGACCCTTAACAAGTTCTTAGTCGATCTGAACCCTTACTCAGTAACTAAGGATCGACCACGTGTTCAACGAAATGGGTAAAGATAACACATATTTCGTTCCCTCAATCTGTGTAACGGCTACTGTCAAATCAAAATCGACAAGCAAGAGCAATACAAAACTGTATTCATATGGAAGGACCAATGATATCAATACAGGCGCCTGGTCTTCGGTCCTATCTCTGCTGAAGAAATTCCCTCTCATTGCGTAGCAGAGGCCCTAGCCCCGATCACGTCACATGACAACATTTCACCCTATATTGACAACAAATTAGTCTACGCTAACAGCAGTTTACTACCCTCTGGAAATTCAGACGCAAGTTGAACCTATACAAATGTTCCTTCTTCACACCCGAGGCAAATTCTTCGGATGCCTAATAAGGTCGATCCTGAATACGTTCGTGCTGATATAAAATAAAGTTGCTAACATTAAAAAAAAAAGAACCACAAAGAACCGGTCAGTGTGGATCAGAAGGTTCCTCAAGACACGTTTGCACGAACAAATTAAATCAAATATGCTCTCAAAGATCATGGATCCCATAGACGAACTTAAGGTTAATAAACAATTTATTTGGAGAAAAATCAAGGAACAGCTCTCTTCACCACGAGTCATATCATTTTCGCACTTCTTCAAAAACTTCGTACTCACTACTGACGCCAGCGACGGCGCATGTGGAGCAATCTTAATGCAAGAGGCCGACAATGGAAAGAAAAAAATGTATGGGAAGCAGTCGCTTCCCATGAATTCAACTCCACAGAACAGAACTGATCCTTGATGGAACTGTAAATTGGCCAATATTGAAATTCGAATATTCTCTATGCAACCGCCCTTTCGTTAATCTCACAGACCACTGGTCTGTGACATACTTTAACCAATGAGAATTCAATCATGCCAATCTACGGAGAAAGGACCTCGTGCTACAAATTCGCCTTAGAGTACGTCAAATGCGAATCTAATGTATGGACCGACATGATTGGTAGAGGCTACGGACAGAAGAAAACAAAAAAAAAAAACTCTCCAAAATTGGTCTGATCATAAAAATTCTATAAAGCACACGAGGGCAATAACTGCTCCAGCATCACGCGTATGTAAAAACTTCTCTCCAGCTATTAGTGGAAATTCAAGAATCGTGATATCAAGGCATAAGCCGATACTTACATGTGCAAAGTGTAAAAGGAACTACAGTAGACGCACCATCCCTGGCCCATTGGTCACTGAAAGCGGGGGAAGAGACCATTTGAGCTTGTCTTCATAGAGTTCGTTACAATGCATGACTCGAAAGGAAAATGATACATTCTTTACGATATTAGTTTTAACCGACACTTTACAGCCATACCATGTGCGATGCTATTGACACCGCGCGTGAATTTTACCAGTTCTTCGTTCGACAGAGAGATTCTACACATCTGACTGAGGAACACACTTCACGGAAGAAGTCTATCGACAATTCTGCAACCAGATGTCTATTACGCATAATCTCCACTGCCCTTGGTGCAACAAAGCTCAGGAAACATCGAGAAACAACACAGCACAACGAAGAACGCCCTATATAGGCTATGTGAGGGTAGAAACTGTGAATTTACAGACGTTTTCGAATTTGTCGTTTCGTCTATGAATGCTACGACTAGCAAAATAACTGGTGTCTCCCAGCATTATGCGACAGCGGACGTCACCCCAATATCGGTCTACTTACACTTCATAGAAAAGAAATCAGAAACGGCGATTCGGGAGCATATGGTCTACAAATGAGCATCCTGCTAAAACAAGTTAACCCCGTCACTCTGATCAACGAAGAAGCTGACCACAAACTAGAGAATAAGTCACTTCACCTACAAAGACTGCAAGTAGGTGATAAGGTTCTACTTCATCGGCTACTGTAAACTGCAGCCCAATCATCCCACCAGCCATGGGTAGGCAACTTCGCAATTACCAAAACAAACGATATGATGTGTCAGGTGCAAAATGAAAATTCACCGGGCACACATCTGACACCTGACTGCATACCTACCACACCTATCTAACGAAAACCTCCCACACCTCACATGTCAATGCATTACTCCCACAACATCCTTCGAACAACCCAGCATCATCACAAGATGACAAAACCAAGCAAGCCCCAGTAAGAACAACAAGAGGACAACTTCCCACACGTTTCAAGGACTTTATTATGACCTAAATTAAACGACCTGTCAATACAAACAACGAACACAGACTGTAAATTTGATCTACGCTTTATTATAAAACAAAATAATACATATCTCTCCGATTTACACACAAAATTGTAAGCTAGTAATGGCGGAACTTAAAAAGAAATTGTGTTGTAGCGATGTACTGATAAGACATCCTATTGTTGAAAAAAAAAGGCTTGGAAATGTAATTGTGATTAGAGACGGTGGTCAAATAACTGTACTTTTAAGAGATAACAGCTCACTGAACGATAAATGTGTAGTGAAAACACACACACGCACACATACACACACACGCACACACACACACATGACATTGCACAATCGCCATTTTCACATTATCGTGTCAATTCTATCATATGTCTACAACTACGTCCGTGTGTTGTATATAAATAGACACGTTCGGCACGTCACAGCCAGCCAACAATACATTCGTTCCAACAGTCAGCGGCACTGCCAACATGTCAACGGGAAGAACTACTAAATTTAGATACCAAACCGAGAATAAAAATATAAATCTAATTCTTTTGTTTGCATTTTTCTTGCGACTATACGCTTAATTATAACATTGTATGGGATTAATATTCGCTTAAATTCATTTTATTCTCGGGGATTTATAGTTTATTAAATTTATTATATTGTATATGGTTTATAGTTGATTAAATTATTATATTGTATGGCATTTATAATTGATTTAATTGGAAAGTAACTTTACGGAGACTCAGACGAATATTTTCCTCTGTAGCATTCGAAATAGATATGTAAATCTTGTATAAATGTTGTACATTTATCACAGTTTATAAATATATACATGCACGCACGCACACACACACACACACACACACACACACACACACACACACACACACATGCAAATTATAAATAATTATTTTAATACCTACAGACATTAGTGTTTCACCCTTCAGGAAGTTATGATTACTGCTGGTCGTAGAATTCGAACCCCACAATTAAGTTATCTCTGTCTCCATTAGCAAGGAACAAACGACACACACGCACACACACACACACACACACACACACACACACACACACACACACACTCATATATATATTAATGAGTCATCTATCAAGATTCACAGACCATATAAGGTTTTGGTTAATGGATTTGTCAGTTCAATAAAAATCCAAACCTCAAGAATACCGGAAGTGGACAGCATTCGATTATTAAGGACAGCGCGATACGTTATTTTTATATGTTTGTCTCCTACAAGAACAGAGTTAGATACAATGTCAAATTTCTATGTGGAAAAATTCGGAATTTCCCCTTCACTAACTGAGAACCGAAAAATAAATTAGACGATCTACGACACTTTGCTTTTAGCTTAAAAAATTGCAAAATATGTTGTCAACTTGTTTTGTAAACACACTTTGGTATAGCAAATTAGATTTGGTTTTTAGTTTGGCTGTGCTATTTTCATCCGTCAATGTACGTTCAGTATATAAAACTAAAGCGTATCAAGTATGTTCTTGTTAAAGATGACATTCTATTCTTGTCAAATGTGGATTACTTTATTGTTTCACGCTTTAGTGTGAATCCGACGATACAGGAGGCCAACCTCAACGTTTGATAAAGCAAATCAAACAGCACGTTGCGTATGCATAAGAGTAAGCAACGTGAGGTTTCTTAATCAAATGTAAATCGATAATTCTATTTGCGCTGATCGATACACGAATGACATTTACAATATTGAATGATTCTTCATCAATTTCCATTTTAAGATTATGAAGTAACCTACATTTTTGTCGGTCATCTTTATCTTCTGTCTTGCATAACTTTTACAACAACAAAAAAAAAAAAAAGATTTTCCAGGTGAGATTCTGATACTAATTCGTATATAAATTTGTAACGTGGATATTATTATGCGTTTAATATATATTTATTTTTATAGTGCTGTGACCCAATCACTTATGGTGGTTGGATTTTATATCAATAACGGTTATAATAGAGCTGAGTTGGAGCCTTTATTATGTGAACAATCCCGGGAAATTCTCCATTGCCTTGCTGATTCCATTTGTTTAGTCGATGACGCAAATCAAAACAAGGAAAAATAACTTCAGTTGAGTGGATTTAAGATTGATAATACTATTTTAATACTAATATTGTTTTGCTAATAAAATCATGTAATTCGAAAGAATAGCAGTGAACATTGTTTATGCTACGCCGAGGGAAGAATATGACCCTGAGGTCATCCTCTCAAGGTCCTGTCGGCATAAGAACTACCTCGATTGAAAAATACTCCGAGCAGCGATCATGTACGCTTGGTACTAGACCAATCAGAAGAAAAGGGGATATGATGCAGCGATCACCGATTGGCTAGAATGGACCTGACAGCGCTAGATCCCGACCTGTGGCCCCATTATATAAGCTTGTGCACGAGCGATTTGGAGCAGATCTCGGTAGAAAAAAAACAAACAAACAAAAAAAAAACGATGAAGCTCGACAGAAGAGAAACTGAAATGAGCTCGTGATCGCCGAACCGTTTGCCCGACGTTGAGTATCGCCCAGTAACCTTTTCTCCCTCTAGTGAGCCGCAAAACCCTAAGTTTAGTACGCCTGTCATGTTCCTTAGACGAAAAGATTCGTTGCTCGAGAAAGTCTCTAAACTACTAAAAACAATTTATAAGATCGACGCTTATCGCTGACAGAGGTCCCCCTTATCATCGTATAAGTGAGCTGATGGCGACAACATAAAAAAGAAAGAAAGGACGAACTAACTTGTTTGTGATTTGATTGTGCAACCATAATCAGAGAGATACATGAAAAGGGCATTTCTTCGAACGGACTATTGCCGTGACGATTGCAAACACCTATACATATATTCACACCTTTTGTACCATTGTATTATATTAAACTTTGTAATTAAATATTTTACTTGTTAATATATCTTGTAGTTGTAAAAAAAACTATAAACGTCTTCATTAGTGTTTTTCTTAATTGTGTAGTGCCATTGGTTGCGGGAGTTAGCTCTGAGTCAGAGTGGCAGTACAGGGAATTAATTTAATCACAAATTTGGACTCAAGAAGATCGATTACACCACTCGTAGACTCTCCGCGAAAGAGAGTGAAGAAACCAGAAGCAAGCCACCAACCACCGCGTAGACGATCAAGGCAAAACTATCGTGTTGTGAGAGTTGTTCATAGTGACCAGAATAATTGCTGAACATTTTTAGGCGATCGAAAACCGCCTATAACCGAACTCATATACCGGCGCCCCCCTCTTTAGAGTCTTCGTCAGGTTTTACTGCAAATAAAATTAGCTTAATTCTAAATAGCTTATATCAATCAGAGCTTTAATATATTAATGGGATAGATTAAAAAAAAACTTGTTAAAGTGTTTATTTTCGGAATTGAATTATTATGTTTAGAATTTAATAATTATGCTTTGAATTTTTTAAATTTACTCTCTTTCTTTCTCTCTCTCTCTCTCTCTCTCTATATATATATATATATATATATATATATATATGTGTGTGTGTGTGTGTGTGTGTGCGTGCGTGCGTGCGTGTGTGTGTGTGTGCGTGTGTGTGTACGCGCAGATTTTTTTTGTTGATTTTAAAGATAATACGGTTAATAAGCGTCTTCAACATTGAAGACCTTTTTCCTTAGTAAATCGGCCATATTTTTTGAACGTAAACAAATATCTTTATTTTATTTATTATTTTTTTATTTTACTTTGTTTTATAAGTAAAATAAAAATAATAAATAAAATAATATATATATATATATATATATATAATTTATAAATTAATTTTTAAAAAATCTAATTAATCATTCCTCCTCTTTCAAGTTTAGGCCCAAAGTGCAACCTGCCTGTTGCATAAATACTTGATTCGAACGAGTTTAGTTTCTCGCTTTTTACTTCTACTGTGTTATTTGTACGAATATATTGTATTTCGCATTTGTTTTTTTTTCTGAAAATAGTTATTCTAGCTAAAAACTATTAGAGTGAAAACATTTCCTTTATTCGCTGAAACAAATTAAAGAGGGGGAGTGCGTATGCAATTATATAGAATTATCTCCCTTGAATTAACCTCATTGAGTTCTTCAAAATAAAAATATATATTAATTTATTTATGCGACTCCAAGCGTGTGTTTTTCTTATTATCATATCACGTGAACATTATTATTTGTTCGTCAGTATAAAGTAATAAAACAAATATATAAAAAGTATATTTAAGGAAATGCCACGTAAACAAGTCAATCAATTGTGTTTCGCTAACTCCCGGACATTGCCGAATCGAGACCGATAGTATTGTACATTTAAAATAGCATGATGCTACTATTCGCGTCAAATTAAACCGAACCTCAAGATGTTTCAGAAATATTTCTTTTGATTCTCCGGAGTACAATTACAAAGCTATGTTTTTCTTCTCGTTCGATCGAAATATCGAACCGCTGCAAATCGATCAAACCAATCACAAGTATCGAATCTTTTTTCTTGTCATCATATGCGCAAAATCATCTCTGAACATCTGACAAGAGGAATTATTAATAATACCCAAATATGTGGCAGACATTGAGTTTTCTGAATTAGTTAATGTAGAAGGCTCTAGAATATCTGTTGGAATCAACAGCGATGTTGTTTTACACATCGGCTCTCGATTGGATAACAGCTGAAGTCAACAATTTCTTTCAACCTACCACCGCATAAGAGGTATTCACTTTCAAATTCCGCGCGTAATATAAAAACTCAAACATAGATTTTTTTCTTTCCTATTTTCTTCCACGTGCGTACAAACATAAAATCCATTCCTAGGCCATTTGGGGTCGAAATATCATCAACAAGTTGCACACACGTGAAGAGATACATAAAAAGAAAAACACTGTACACACTCCTTACCGAACTCACTGGCATACAAATTCATACATACACTCTCTCACTGGCAAAACAGTCAAGCTGGTATACACACTTTTACAATATCTAGTTATTTTACATACATTTTTACACGTAAACTTTATCTGAGGTTTTTCCTTCGCCACAGAATCTAGGCTAGTATTCAAATGGCATTGTTGCTGAGGTATGTCTCTGACCATGTTCAGTTTTAGGAGGTCCACTCTCTCAGGCTTTGCCTTCTCTCCTTGAGAAGAGATTAGTTTTTTTGCTTATTGCATGAGACCCCTTTAATGAAGAATGCCGACGGGGTTGTCCAGGCATTTTTACTGGCCAGAATGCTCTTTCTTAAGGGCGCTGGCTTATCAAATCCCACTTTCTGGCTCTTGTGTCACATCATACCGCTGTGGGAGTTAGATGAATAACGCCACACGCAAGCTCGCATTGCAACAATCGAAATTGATATGTATACTTTATTTCGTGTTACAAAAAAAAAAAAATACTCTTTCTTTTTTTTTTGTCTCTATAAGGTTCTTGGGAAATCTGAATGTGACAGTCTTTACTAATTTTTTATTTTTTTTTATTGTTATTCGGAACGTAAATATATCAAGTAATCCTTAGTTCATATTTTCGTTCTTAATGTCTTCATGGCAGTAATTTTAAAAACTCTTCTTAAGGATGCGAGGAGGATTAAAGTCACTGGAATGCTGACACTGATACTACACTCAGAAATGTATGTTGAAGTAATCGTTGCTAATCCCTAATCGTGTTAATGTTTTTATGTATTAATTTCGAAACATTGCTGAAACAGTTTATTACTTTATTCCAAGTATATTTTTAAAAGTGGGACGGAGGATATGAAGTCAGTCCCGGAAATGGCTAACACATTTACGATTTAAACATTACTTTCTTTCATGTATATTTTTAACAGTGGAGGGGGCATGAAATCAGTCCCGGAAATGGCTGAAACCGTTTACCCATTAAACAATACTTTATTTCATGTATATTTTTAACAGTGGAGTGGAGATATGAAGTCAGTCCCGGAAATGGCTGCAACATTACTTTATTTAATGTATATTTTTAACAGTGGGGTGAGGGATAAGAAGCCAGTCCCGGAAATAGCTGGAACAGTTTACGATTTAAACATTACTTTATTTCATTTATATTTTTAACAGTGGGTTGGGGATATGTAGTCAGTCCCGGAAATGGCTGCAACAGTTTACAATTAAGACATTACACTATTTCATGTACATTTTCAAAAGTCGGTTGGGGATATGAAGTCAGTCCCGGAAATGGCTGAAACAGTTTACGATTTAAAGATTACTTCATTTCATGTATATTTTTAACAGTGGGGTGCCGGATATGGAGTCATAATAATCTGCCCAGGCAGCATATCAAGGGGGCGATATAATATCTACAAAAGAGTTAGAATAATATGATGGTGTCTTATATGTGAAGGATGCCTCTGTGGAAGTTCGACAGGTCCAAGTAGTATAATATTGTTATTATAAAAATTCGAAAAATTTTATTGATGGGAAATGGTTTCGTTTTACTTGTTTAAAATATCATTGGGCCCAAACTATATTCTCTTAACTGAGATCCTGCTTGAGCTCATGATAAACGATCTACTATAACATTTGTATTCCTTGGAATGTTGTTATATATTTGGGACCCTACGCCAGGAAGTTAGCTAGAGAGAATTTTTGATAAGGGCCACATTAGTACATGTAAGGACAACCCAAGCAAATGGAAATGTATCCAATGGCAAAGGTCAAACTCCCTAGACTAAACATATAGTCGAACGATTACGATATTCGATGACATCACGTTTTCGAGTGAGAGACACGAAGGGTTTCTAGTCAGTTCTTTCATGCTGGCGAGACATGTCCAATAATGTAAATAATCTTAGCAAAGGCTTTTGTCTGTCGCAAAACACAGTCCTTCAGTTTGTAGAATAAGAAGTAAATAATTTAATGTAGGTAGACTCTCTCTCCATAAGTAAAGTCTCTCGAATGAAACCTTGAAGAAAGCTCAGCAAGGTCTCCTTATGCCATTCATGAATGAAATGTTTATTCGCTTTAGTTAAACAAAATATTTTTTACAAAAAAGGCATCACTTATCAAGGCTCAAAGGCCAATCGAGGATAAGGATTAATGAATGTAAGGTGGTAGTTTAGTAATCGTTAATGGTGTAGATTGGGTAGAATCTGGATTATTTAAACAAAAACTTGTTTACATTGGACTTGAATGCTACAATATTGTAATCGACCGGCAAGCAGGCCAGTGGAACAGTGTTCCACATGCGGGCAGTTCTAGGAAAAAAGCTTTGCTAATGAAATCTGCGATTTAAGCACAGAAAGAGAATGGGAAAATGGTTAATAGTGGTTGTAATTAGTCGAGAGTTTTTTGTAAACGTTTGACCATAGATTGGAACTCAGACGAGCACTTGCCATGAAAATTACGATAGAGCACTAAATGAAGTGACACGACCTCATAATGAAAAATATATGTGAATAAAAAGACTATATTTCAGTTTGGTTCAGGATGTAACATGTGCAATCAAACATTGATGAAAAATAAAACTATGCGAGCCGCAGAAAAAGACGCGGATTGAGATATCAAACTGATCACTGTAAACTGCTTCGCATTGGAAACTTCCTATGTCGACTGAGAAAGATGAGGAGATTTTGTGTTCGTTTCTATTAATGATGGATGACATTAGCATGAAATTGCCACACCCGAGAAGAACTTCTTTCATTTTCAGCTTAGGTAGCAGCTGAACAAGTGATAAGTGAGAGATTTTAGCTAATTGGCAAGATTCCTTCTCCAACATTCGTTACAAACCCCTGTGCATGATAAGTATCTAGGGGAGTTTTCCACAGCTCCTCTATGGTGCACCTGTCCATGCAACCACAAGCGATATATGATGTAGTGTGATGTCTTATATAGCATTATACAGCATTTTAGGTGTTTTACTAGTAAACTGCTGATGGGGATCAACTTCTTGTTGTCTATACGCGGGAACTAATAAAATTGGATTGGTGTCATATGCTAATGGGACTGATAATAAGCTTCCCTCTCTCTTTCGCTGTGAATATATATATATATATATATATATATATATATATATACTAGCCGTACTCAGTTTGTGTAAATGGAAACCCCCTTCACCAAATAAAAGACAAAAGTAATATTTATAGAAAAATATCCGTAAGTTAATTAAGAAAATAGTTAATGCATTTATTTATTTGCGGACTGTTATCCTCATCTCTTATAGTTGTTGTTTCACGACAATCTGTGAATATGTAAGTAAAAGCGGAAGGTAGGTAGATAAATTCTTTTGTGATAGCAATTTATCATAGCGAGCCACATGGTAAACGAACACACGGAAACCGAAACACGCAAAAGAATTTTGGAGTGAGAGAAGTGTGTGTGTGTGTGTGTGTGTGTGTGTGTGTGAGAGAGAGAGAGAGAGAGAGAGAGAGAGAGAGAGAGAGAGAGAGAGAGTGAGAGACAGAGAACGAGATTGGGAAAGATATATGCAGAAGGAGGGAGAGAGAGAAGGAGAGAGATAGAGAGAAAGATAGAGAAAGAGAAATAGGAGATAAAAACTGTTGTAGATAATGTTTACGCTATAAAATGTTTGTTATTTTATTTTGGCAAAACAAATGTAAAAAGCGATCGATCGATCGATCGATCGATCGAGAGAGAGAGAGAGAGAGAGAGAGAGAATTGGGTGGAATAAATACAAAGAGAGAGAGAGAGAGTGAGTGTGAGAGAGAAATATAAACTGTTGTAGATAATGTTGACACATTGAAATGATTGTTGTTCTTTCTTTCTTCGGCATAAAAACATTATACAGCGAACAATATCTATATCAGTTTATATTTCCTCTCGCTCTCCCTCTCTATCTCTCCCCCTCTCTCTGTATATATTATTCCCAATTCTTTCTCTCTATCTCACTCGCTTTTTACATTTTTTTTTATTCAAGGCGACAATATCTACACCAGTTTTAATTTCCTCTCTCTATTTCTCCTCTCTCTGTATATATTATTCCCGACTCACTCTCTCTCTCGCTTATTTGCTCTCTCTCTCTCTCTCACACAGTCTCAAACCTATGCGGACAAGATAAGCAACATGATTGAAATCTAGCTAATCATAGGAAAATATATAAGTAATTTAAATCGCCCACATTAAAAAAGTATAAAAAAAAACACCCTGTTATAAAATAAAGTCAAAGAAAACAAAAAATAGCATTGTGTAAGGTTCACTAAGTCGCTCCGAAATCGAAAAATAAACATTTATATTACAGGGTTTGTGTTTTTGGCGTGTTCGTAAAGTGTGCATAGGTAATGTAAGATTATCAGTATATTTAATTTTCTGTTTATGAACGATTATTATGTTTGTATTTGGTTCATTTTTTAAAACGATTGCCTATTGTAGAGATTGCCGCTATATTTGAAAAGTTCTGAAGCGTTAGTTTATGTATTAAGAGGTAGATTTCGGAATAATCGAATTGCGCAGGGAGAATTTATTATTTTTTGAATCGTGTTATGGAAAAAATATAGTATCTCTATGAGTTCAGTATCGGTTTACGAAGGGTGCAAGCACAATACCTGTAGAATGTGTTTATTTCCTCCCGGTTTTTACTGGGGGTGGTAAAAGGACTTAATATTTATAGGGGAAAATATGAAACTACTTCCTCTAAAGATGCTGCGATTGTGATGATGTGGCTCCTAGGATGCAATGTAGGGTCTTATTATAATGACTAATGTGTCTAAAATGTCGTTATAAAGTTACATAAAATAGTGGCTAATAGTCTAGACATAATAAATTTATGCGGCATCTGCTGTTGCAAACCTAAGGTACCTTGATCCAGAAGGGAATTTCTGCAATCAATCAATCAATCAATCAATCAATCTATATATATATATATATATATATATATATATATATATATATATATATATATATATATATATTACTATAATAATTAAATACCTACAGACACTAGTGTTTCATCCTTTCGGGAATCTTCAGTGCAGGGTGTCACGATTAACACCAGTCGAACGATTCGAACCCCGCAACACGAGACATCTCTGGCTCGATTAGCGAAAACCGTATCAATTCGGCTACTATTAACCGCGTGAAATAACGTTGAATTTAAGCATTTTAATTTTAAATGTTCATTTACGTCAGTCAGACAGTGATCTAATCGTTATACGATGATCTATGCATAAGAGCTAAATTGACCGACTTTAATTCAACTGAAAGTGCTCAACGATAAGAAACGAATTTCTTAAAGGGGCTGTCATAACTATTTTTTTTTTACTATAATAATTAAACACCCCCCATATATATATGTATATATATATATATATATATATATATATATATATATATATATATATATATTTGAGTTTAGTGTGAGGCAAACCGTCCTTTTTTGAAAGAAGAAAATGTAGGTTTCGTATTGAAAATCACCCGAGGTAAAACAGACGGAAAACAATTGTTAATAGTCTGTTTAAGTTGATTAATGAAAGGGACACATTTTCTCCAACCCACGGCAACTTTAGATATACAGGATATTTTGAAGGGCCAAAGGTTATATCTTTATTAAATTGGTTGATTTTGAATTTAATAATTTATCAATTAAGCATTCTGAGTAGCCATTATCGACCAGGATTTCTTTTATTTTAGTAATTTTAGTATCTAGCCGACATTGGGAACAAATAACCAAGGCCCTATGTACCAACGTATAAATCCACGTCAACTTGGTGGTTTTCGGTGCAAAAGAACAACATTTAGTATATA
This sequence comes from Euprymna scolopes, assembly GCF_053919585.1. Lineage (NCBI taxonomy): Eukaryota > Metazoa > Mollusca > Cephalopoda > Sepiida > Sepiolidae > Euprymna > Euprymna scolopes. The sequence goes on from NC_136483.1 coordinate 116,827,758, forward strand.
GACCGGTAAAGGTAGGTTTTCTAGACACAGAGGTAAGAAATCACCCTATGGACCTTTCAATTAGCACGTCGAGGAACGGGAGAGAGTTGTCCTTTTATATCTTCATCGTAAAAGACAAAGTGTGATGTAAGGAATTAAGACGTTTGAAGAATTCTATAGCCAGGTCTTGAGAAGGAAAAAACCGCAAACGTATCATCCACATAACGAAAATATAAGGACAGAGTTTTATGTCGTGATTTAAAAAGTTTTAATTCATAAAACCCAACGAAAATGTCGACAAGAATAGGATCTAAGGAGCTGCCTATGGAAACCCCATCAGTTTGTTTGTACATTGTGTTGTCGAAACTAAACTCGACGGATTTTGTGCAAATAGAAAAGAGTTCAATAAAATACTTTTACGATAAAGTGCATAACAGCAAATAGTAATAGTCTCATCGATTGGAAATATCAAACGATCAAAAGAAAGAAATGTTTTGACTGGGAGTAGTATATATACTAATTGATCGCTAGGTTAGCATTGTTGGATGGCGTCGTCTTAGTGAGTTTAAAATTCCTACTTGTGAGACAACGGCTTGGTTTATAGCTAGGTGGATTACCGCATCCCTTATCGAGACGAAGTAGGCCCATTCCACAATCGGATTTCGTCGCGATTTGCTTGGTTTGTGTTAGTTAATAGACTTATGTGCGAGGCGTTTGCTCAGTTGGCAGAGTGCTTGCCTCGCATACAAGCAGCTTGGGTTTCGAATCCCGAGTTTGGGTATGTCCAACTGATGAACACAAATGAGGGCGAAACTCGAGTCGTGGACCTCCGATTTGTGAGTGCCGTGGCTCTTGTGAGCTGCGGCGTTGTTTGGCTGTGGAAATAATGATATAATATTCAAAATGTGATAAATTATATATATATATATATATATATATATATATATATATATATATATATATATATATATATTACACACAGTACTTCAAACAAACTAATGTTGTGTTATTTCTGTCGGTTTTGACGCAACTAATCATTTTATTTATTCATAAACAGAAAATTAAAAACTATAGAAATTAAAATAAAAATGACCTTCAAGGTCAGATGATCCTTCTAGTTTCTGTTAAATTATGCCACAATTTTTTATTTGCTTATGTCCCTGCTACATAGGTAGATTTGACTCGTAAAATGTCTAAACAGAAATTGTTGCTAGTTTTTATTTTTCTCTTTCTTCGTTTGTCAGCACAACGGATCGGCACGAGATATTATGCAAAGGCAGTCTTTCGATGGCAGCGGAAGCTCCCGATAAGGCGACAACGGCTCTCACTTAAAACGCTTATCTAAGATAAGAATCTCAAGCTGTTGTTGGTCACTGCTAGTTTAACTAGCCGTGTTGTTAGTAATGTAACCCTGCTTCAAATACAAATGCCACTTGCACAGATAAATCAATGCACGCTTTATTGCACACACAACATTTTGAAAGAACAATAAAAAAGCAATGTCTTTTGAAACATATTTAAATAAACTTGGATACATTTGAATAAAAAGCACACGCATATACTATGTGTATTCAGCCGGCATTATTTCATTTAAACATTGTTAAACATAATATAATTCGGTGAGTCAGCACAGGCGACTCGTGTAGTTCCCAACAAACAGTATCAGACTCGAGATTTGACATAAGAAGTATTGAGATTTGGGAAAATCCTTTTAACCCGTTTTCGGTCAGAAATTTGATTGTCAAGGGGTCAAAGTTCAACGATTTGAAAACCCTACCAAACTCTTCCGACAATTTTGGGTCTAAGCACTTGAGATTTTAGATGTAGGTTACTTGGACATGGATCAAGCTTTATAATTTGATTTGAGCCTAAAAATATAAATGTGAAAGGGTCAAAATTGGGGTCAAATTTTGTAAAAATTTTACGTCTGCGGTCTCTACCAAATTACTCAGACAATTTCTGGTCTAAACATTTGAAATTTTATATAAAGGGTATTCAGAGATAGGGCAAGCTTTTTAATCAGTTCAGGTCGAAAATTTGAGGTGCCAAGGGTCAAAGTTCAAAA
>NC_136483.1:116834801-116959801 GCF_053919585.1 Euprymna scolopes
ATGCAAATGCCGTTCACTCAGCAATTTTTTGATTGAATATTCCAATTCATTTATATTAAAACCATTTATGTTAAATATTTATATTAATTAAATTCAAACACTTTTATGTATTTATGTATACAAGATTCACTTCTACACATAGTTGCTAGGGAAACGGAGCATAAATGTGTGATTTAATTTTGTTTTATGCAAATGGTGTAAATATCGCTTGAAAAATACAGATAAGTTCGATTTTTTTGAAATTCAAACGATATTGATAAGATATAAATTAATATTATTCAAATTTCAGTTACTTTAAAGGATGTAAAAATGGTTTTACTTAACATAATTTGGGGATAAAATTCCATTTGGACATTTAAGTATATCAGATTTGTAATCGGTTTGATCCAGGGTTACTGAACATGTTGTGATTTTGACCTACTTGAGACTTTTCAAAAGTTAACATTATCTCAGAAAGTAAGTTTCTTTGGAATATGTAAAAAGGTTTTAGGAGACAGAATTCAGGGACAAACTCTTATTCAAACAGTAAACTATATAAAATTTGTATCCAATTTGATGCAGATTTATTAACTAGGGACGCGTATTCTTATGATGCAATCATTATTATCATGTAATCCTCGCGGTTAATTCATTGAATTTTAATTTCTTGTTAAGACGCCCTAAGCCGAAGCTTTAAATTGAATTTTCTAGAATTAAAATCATGTAATGAATTTAGATCAAAATAAGAATAAGTATTCGAGACTAAGAATATTCAAAGATAATGAATTTAACAACGTTTATATAAAAGTACTCAATAATAAGTAGAGCAAGATATAGTTCTTACAAGTAGTTTTTGCTAATCTTTAAATTCACTTTGTTTATATCTAAATGAAATGTTATATATCATTAGATTTAACGATGGAGATTAGCTCCTAAATAAAAAGTGTGAAACACCAATAAATTGTAGACATTACGAAGCACAGCTTAAAATAGTTAAGTGACTCCTGGTCACTTAACTATTTTATTTGTTATTCTGGTATTTTATTATTTTACCTGTTGAATACTCTATTATATCATATTACAATTTGTTATTTGATTATTCCATAATTTCTTATTATCTTAATGTTTAATTAATGTAATATTCAATATTTTATTATTTTATTATCGTATCGTTATATTTTTAATAACTTCTGCCTTTATTATTGCCTTATTTCTAATATATAGAGTTTTTTTTTAGATATTTTTCTAGATATTAACACAATGTCATATTAATATAGTAATATTTTTTAATCTATAAATATATATAATCTTATATTTCATTTATTTCATTTACATATATTAATGCATTATTCTTTTATATTATTGTATAAATATGTTATCATCTATAATTATAACTCTTAGAAGTCTAGTATCGTTTTTAATATTCTTTTATTCTCTTCATTACTATATAATATTATTAATAATCAACATATTGTCTTTGAGATGGGTATATTTGCCGACGACACCACGCTCTATAGCAGGCACGTGGGGAAAACTAATGAGCACATATCTAAGGTCATCGTCGAAACACTAGAGGATGATCTTCACTGTAGTGGAATGGGGTAAAAAATTAATAGTAACCTTCAACGTTGCCAAGACAAGGCTCGTTTCCTTTAATGATTACATAAAACCTTACCAACTACTAATAGCTATGGTTAGAGATACTTTACCTGAGGACACTTCGTTCAAGCTCCTTGGCTTAACGTTCACAGGAAACATGAGTTGGAATAGATACATCGAGATCATTGTTAAGGCTGCTGGGAAGAAGGTGGGCTCTCTCTATCATGCTAGAAAACTACTTACGCCTGAAAGTATCCTGTCCCTCTACAAAACCACCATTCACCCATGTATGGAGTATTGCTGTAACATTTGGGCTGGTGCATGTGCTACTAGTCTCTCGTGCCTGAACAGGATTTAAAAGAGAGTCGCCGACCTAATAGGTCCCGAACTGTCATCTAAACTTCAGTCCTTGTCCCACCGACGAAATGTTACATCCCTCTGCCTGTTTTACAAGTATTTTAATGGTAGATGCTCTGACGAACTACAAGCACTTGTACACCCTCGACGAAAATACCCCGACAAACCCGATAAGCAGCGAAATCCCACCCCTACACAGTTGAGATCCCTAGATGTAGGAAAGACTTTTACTTTAATAGCTTCTTCCCCAGAACTGCAAGACTTTGGAAGTTCAAGTGTAATGTGAACAGACATCTTGCTGCTAAACTCCCTACATAGTGCCCCTGAAACTTAGGTCCCTGTTGTAGCCATCAAAGTGGCAATGTGCCTTGTTTGGGATGAAAATGTAATAAAAAAATATAAAAGAATAATAAAAAATTAAAAAAGCAAATAAAAATATAACGCTAAAGAAAATAACCACCTCTTCTTTTACAAATAATGTACATCTCAAATGTTTCAACAGCATTGGACTGTTTTCAGTTAACCTATTTCTTCTCTACGCTAAGAATTAACACCAACTTTCGACTTTTGTGTGGGTGCTTAGAAAGATTCATACATTCTTCTTCTTCTTCTTCTTCTTCTTCTTCTTCTTCTTCTTCTTCTTCTTCTTCTTCTTTCTTCTCTTTCTTCTTTTCTTTCTTTTAACCTATTTTCTTGTTTTCTCATCTTTTTGTTTTTTTTAATCCCCTATCATTAGGAGACCACGTTACTTTTTAAAATATAATTTTTGTAAAATTCGTATTTTCAATTTTATTAAAGGCTCGATCTTTTTAAAAGAAGGGACCAACCAGTATCTTGAGGTATTCATAACTGACCTAAATTTTGTCATGATTGTGTAGCGATCTTAAAATCTTAATTTAAATATAAATAAAAAGTATATATATATATATATATATATATATATATATATATATATATATATATATATATATATATATATATATATATATATATATATATATTGTGAATAGCACGGAGTTATTCTGTTTTACAATTTTCCTTTTTATCTTCTCCAATCTCCGAATAGTCCTTTTGTGTTCTTCTCGAAATTGTATAAGTTGGATCCATAATCGCGAGCAAGTGACCTGTTGGAAAGGACCAATATAGTTTACAAATTCAGCTGCCCAATAGGAGAATGTATCTCCAATGCTAGTAGCTACATTGGTTCAACAACTAACAAATTTTCGTGAAGATTGACTCTCCACCTCTCTGACTCTAGCAGAACATTTGAAGGGGCATGGCTGTCATCATTCGGAATTTCGAAGAATTATGGTAGAAAATACAAGAGTGAGAGATATGTAAATAGGCTAAGAATGCTCGAGGCGTTGTATATTAAAACAAAGAAGCCTCAGATAAATAATATTAATTATGAGTGCAGCCGAAACGTTTTGAAATGTTTGGGATAAATTTTGAATATATCTGTGTGTGTATATGTATATAAGTATAATTAAAAAAAAAGAAAAAAAAAAAAAAAGAAAGGCCGCCCACCTAACTTGTAACAAGCTACCACGTGACTATGAAAAAATGTATATATATGCAATTAAAAGAAACAATTTCTAGATTTATTTCTACAATATGCCTGAGGATGATAGAAGTACTTCTGTCGAAAGCGCTCGCGATTATGGATCCAACTTATACAATTTCGAGAAGAACACAAAAAGGACTATTCGGAGATTGGAGAAGATAAAAAGAAAATTGCAAAACAGAATAACTCCGTGCTATTCAATAATATTTGTCTAAATGAGAAAATGCTGCCTAAATATACACAATATATATATATATATATATATATATATATATATATATATATATATCAGTATGCCGGATACATAGAGCCAGTTGGGTTTCTGTGTGCCTTTTGATGGACTGTTTATATTCGGATGGAAGATATGTTGTCTTGATTTCGGTGGAGAAATCAAAGGTAACCTCTGAAAAAAATAAAACATTGGTTACTTGTTTACAATTGAAGCCGTGATTTTGCTTGGAAGGAAAATCATTTTATTAAAGTAGAGACCGAGACCATTTGATTACCACTAATCAGCCACCGAATTCGGACGAATACAAGGAGCGGACGATCACGACCTGTGTAGTGAACGCACACAGTGCAAGTTTACATAAGAACGAGACTCGTTGATCTATTAAATTTGATTAAACCACCATTCCCATTATTAAATTCACTGGTTGCATAATCGCGTCTTAAAAATTTTCATTCCTGTTTTGTTATTCTTTTGAAATGTCTTCCGAGAGAATGTCACCGAATATGATAGGCTTGATGCCAACTGCGATTCTTGGCCTCAAACCGAACTTGATATCCCTGGGCCGATGTTGAGAGCGACCTTGGCTAATGGTAACAACTATGATTTTCGATGACGAAAGTGAGGCTCGAAGAAATTAGTTGCCATTTTGTACGGCTGGATTTTGGTAGGTGAATTTTTGTTTGTTTTATTCACCCTTTCTCCCCCCCCTCTGTACTTACCCTCTTTCCTCCTCATTCTCTTCTTCACTCTCTATTTTGTATTTATTTGCTTCTTCCCTTAGGGCATTTATAAACGCATTTTAATTAGTTTCCTTCTTTACTTGTTTTAGTTTTCTTTCTTTTTGTTTCCTTTTCCTCACTTTATTTTTTCCTTGTCATTTACAATTAATTCACTTTTTCTTCTCTCTCTTTTCCCTCTTTTTTCATTTGTATTTGTTCTTTCTATTTTCTTCTTATTCTTTCGCTTCCATCTTTTACTTTTACTTTTCATTGTTTCTTGCTGTCATTCTTTTTCCTTTTCTTCCTCGTTCTTCAATTTTTTTTCTTTAGCTTCTTGTTATAAAAATTTTTTCCAATCTTTCGTTTTTATTTCTTTCCTGTCCATCTTTTCGCACTTCTTTATTTCCCTCTTTCTGCCTTCCTTATTCTTTTGTTTATTTTTACGTTATTTGTTTGATTTTTGGTTTCTACTTTCCTTTTTAATTTTCTTCCATTTTCTTTGTAACTTTGTTTCTTTCCTTCCTCCTTTCTTTCTTGCTTTCTTTCTGTTTCATTATGTCTCTCTTTTACTTTTTCTATTATGCATTATTCTCTGTCTGCTCTTTATCCATTTTCTCAGATGGTATGACATCGAAAAAAAGGCGGATACATTTTATGACAGAAATAAAGATTAATGTTGGAGAGCAAAGAGAAGACATGGTAGCTAGAACGACCCATAAATACGGTTATATTACTGAAATTATTAAAATTGGTTTCTTAAATAGCCAAAAGTAAAGATTTTTATATACGGAAGAAAAGTTGACGGAAGAGAAGCATCGTGTCACAAATTTTGTAATGGACATATTTTTCTCTAATTATAGTCCATGAAAGACATTGCTCGAGGGGTTATAAAATTATATGCGATTCCTGTCACGGAAGTAAATAAGTTATACATATGATAAAATAAAATTTTTACTCTATAAATTCGTGCACTATATGGCTACAAATAGAGGCGCTTCATATAATTCCAATATGATAACGATTCCTGCTAATAACTGATGCCTATTTCCAGCGGAGTGACATTAACGAGATCGGACGGTATCATTTAAGTTTGGGCATGGAATTTCTTGAGGTAATTTAATTTCTTGGTTAACGTCGGGATACAGGTCATCTAGTATGTACATAAATTTCACTCGATTTAGATTTTTTTTTAAATTCAATTTTCACCCCAAACAAGGCACAGTGCCACTTTAAAGTAGGGGCCTACTATCGGGGACATAATTTGCAGTCATCAAGGGAGATGAGTAGTAAGATGTCTGTTCACATTACACTTGAACTTCTGCATGTCAGTACAGTTAGGAAAGCAGAATCTCGGAAGGGAGTTCCAAAGTCTAACAGTTCTGGGGAAGAAACTATTGGAGTAGAAGACTTTCTTACACCTAGGGATCTCTACTATGAAGGGGTGGGATTTAGCTGCTTGTCGGGTTTTCCAGAGGTATTCACGTCGAGGGGGTACAAGTGCTTGTAGTTCGTCATAGCATTCACCATTAAAGTACTTGTAAAACAGGCAGGGAAATGTAACATTTCGTCGATGGGGGAGAAGCTGAAGCTTAGATGACAGTTCATTCCTCGTCAGGTTGGCGATTCTCTTTTAAACCCTATCCAGAAGTGAGAGACAAGTAGCACATGCACCTGCCCAAAGGTGACAGCAGTACTCAATACATGGGCGAATTGTGGCCTTATAAAGGTACAGGATACTTTCAGACGTAAGTAGTTTTCTAGCATGGTAGAGAGAGCCCACCTTCTTCGTAACAGCCTTGGTAATGCTCTCAATGTATCTATTCCAGTTCATGTTCTTTGTTCATGTTCATGTTAGACCGAGGAGTTTAAAAGAAGTAATGTGTCCTTGGCTATTGCTATTGGTGGTAGAGAAGGTTTCTTGTAATTATTGAAGGAAACAAGCTTACTCTTGTCAGCATTGAATGTGGCCACCCATTTTTGTCCCCATCCCCATTCCACTACAGATTTCAGGTCATCCTCTAGTGTTTCTGCCATTTCCTGAGATACGTGTTCATTTGTTTTCCTCTCGTGCCTGTTATAGAGCGTGGTGTCATCAGCAAATATACCCATCTCAGAAACAATTTTATCAGGGAGGTCATTTATGAATATCAGGAATAATAAAGGCCCAAAGATATACCCCTGAAGTACTCCCGCATTTATATCATATTGTTTAGATGTACGACCGTCGAAGACAACCTGGATTTTTCTCTTACTTAAGAAGGATTTAATTACATTATGTATTCATCCAGTGATACCATATGATCTGATTTTCTTTAGAAGTCCATCGTACCATACCCTGTCAAAAGCCTTAGATATATCAAGGGCTATCGCTCTACTCTCCCCTGTTTTGTCCAGTGAACGGTATATACGTTCAGAGATTACAATTAGGTTATCTAGGTTGGAGCGGGCTTGCCTAAATCCATATTGATTGTCGGTCAGGAGTTTAGCAGCTGTAAGATGATGGACTAGAGCTTGATTAATTAAGAACTCAAATATTTTGGCGAAAAGCGGGAGAAGGCTAGTGGGGCGATAAGGTAATGGGTCAGTGCTTTCGCCAGAATTCTTGAAAACTGGTACCACAGAAGCGGGTTTCCAGAAATTATGAAAGCAAGATTCGTTAATGCATTTATTGTAAAGTTTGGAGAGAACTGGAGCAATCTCAGCGGAGCATTTTTTTAATAGCACAGCCAGGATGAGATCGGATCCACATGCGTTTGAGGTGTCTAGGTTTTATTTATGATACCATGTACCTGTGGCGTCTGTCTGAAAAAGAAAGTCAGGGAGGGAGTCGTGTGCCGGGTCCAATGTGGAGCTTGAGGCAACCGACTGGCAAGCCGGTTAGCCTTTTCGGTTGCCGTGCAAACAACCTCGTGATTGTTTGATAGTGAGGGAATCATTGACTGCCCATTATTTACTACACTGTTGTAGATTTTCCAAAAAATCACGGGTTCCTAATTTCTGTGCTTCGATGCGTTTTCTGGTGGTTTCAGTGTATTCTGTCTTAACTCTCGCTATTTCTCACTTACAATTACTTCTAGCTTCTATATACTTCTGTCTGTTTGAACTGGGCTTATTTCAGTTGAATCTGCGGTACGCATGCTGCCTTTGCGCAATGGCAGCTGCACAAGTAGAAGTAAACCGTTGGGGAGAATGGGGTTTACTATAAAATTTCCGTGTGGCAAGATGTGCTTCAATTGCAGTTTTGAATTATTCAGTAGTCTCATTTGCGTACTGTTCAGCTGGAAGAGAAAAGATATTTCCCCATGAGGCATCTCTGATGAGATCTCTGATGGCTTCTGAGTCAGCCTTTTTGTAATACTTCGTTGGTTTGAGTAGTGGGTCTTCAGTCAGTGTTGTGCTACCAACTACGCCTGTGTAAGTAGAGAATCCAAGCCAGTTACTGTGGTGAACATTGAAGTCACCAAATACATGCACTTGTTCGCTAGTATCGAGGAAGAGTGCTATATCTATGCTGTCAGACCAGGTTATGGGAGAGTGGTAGAGAAAATTCAAGTAGCTAATATTATGTTGCATGTTTAATCTGAAGCACATACAGGCCTGGTTGTCTGATTCTAGTTTTGTTTCTCTAGCCAGGGGGAGGGTGTTACGAATATAGATTCCAAGCCCGTGCATATGTCTGTCTGAGTCCTTACAGCAGAGTGGGAGATAACAAGGAATATTAAAGTGGTTAGAGGAAATGGAGGAGTTAGTTTCACTTAATGCTAAGACATTCGGGGTGTTTACTAGGAGAAATGATTCAACATCATCTAAGTTAGTTCTAAGCCCGCGGATATTCGTAAATGCAAGTCTCAAGGGAGGAGGCAGGTTGGTTTTCTTTGAGTTTGGTCCTGGTTTAAACGTAATTTTTTCTTGAACTGTCATTTCATTTAATTTGATTTAAAAGTTTCAGTTAAGGTGAGTGAGGGGTGATGGACAAGTGGTTGTGCAAAATATCAGACATGCAATACAAGTAGACCATCAGCTGTCTACTCACCTACAGGATTGTGGCCTCAGGAAAGCCCACCGGGGATGAGTACAGGGTCCTTTTCCATGGCACTACAATCATCCCGATATTATACAACTGTTGATGGAGTAGCCGCTCTAAGCGCTACCAACGTGTTAGGGCTCCTGTACTATCAGTCAAAAACAGCAGACAGGAACTGTCAATCCGGTACCCTTAACCCATCAAACAAAAGTCAGCCCAGCATATATGGTACTGAAGCATCCTCACAGTGTCCAGTTTAGGGGGATGGGATGTGGCGGGAGCGGGGAAAACGGCGTTCATTGCCCTAGTCAGGAAAAAAGGTCGACCACTGGGGGATTCTGTCGAGTCCCTGTGATAGCACCTCTACGCCTGGCTTATAGGCAAAGAAGGAGACGGAGCTTATCTCCCCCTTAAGCAGGTTTGCCAACCGGTAATTTGTTTGAGTCACCAGCTCCAGGAAGGTTACCGTCCGGGACTGAAGAGGCCTCCCTCCCCTAGGTTTAGCTTCAGAGTTTTCCTTCTCCTAAACGGATGACCTGGAAGATCTACGGGTCCATCAGCACCGAGAGGGTTTGCCCAGTGCCTGGGTCCTAAATCAGGTATTTCTGAGACCACACATTGGTAGTTAATGTTAATTGGTTATTTCGTAGGTTATATATCCACTGAAAAGTTATACTCCTCGAAGTGATTAAAAAGGACATTACTATGCTTTCCATTTTCATTGTTAATGGAAGAGGGGATAAGTAGGAATTCATGAAGTTGAAGCAACTAAATTTGCAACAGGTTGGTCAGGTTGGTTTGAGAGAGAGAGAGAGAGAGAGAGAGAGAGAGAGAGAGAGAGAGAGAGAAAGAGGGGGGTTAATGTATGATTAAAATATAGTTATATGTTAGTTATGGAAAAGGATAACATAAATGATTAACTTGACATTAGGAATTAAAATTTAAGACAACAGAAAGATAAAATGTATATTCAATGTAGATACAAGTAACAGCATTTGATTTGGAGTACAGTTCAGTACAAGTACAACTGGAAAATATATAAGTTATGGCGTATTCTGTAAGTATAATTAAGTATAAATGGTATGTTTTCAGTAGATACGAATGTATGGAATTTTAGATGTTAAGTATGTTTGTTTTCTTCAGACTTCTAACAAAGGAAGGTAGCTTCGCTTTACTTCTAACGAAGAAAGATAGCTTCGCCTTATGTCCGGAAGTTTGTATTTTGTATAATAATGAGTAACAGTTAAGTTTTTATGTGTTAATTATTATAATACTATCTCCTATCAAAGAGAAAGAGACAAAGGATTGCTATTTATTATAGATCACTTTAAATCTATGTATAACACAACGGCTGGTAAGTATCTAATTTAAAGCTTAGCAATGGGATACGAGTATACTCTAAAGCATGCCTTAGTAGACATCTTTAGATGTTAATGTGTATCGATTACGAAAAAATCAGTCTACTAAGGTTTAAGGGTTGAGAGCTAAAACCCCTCTAAGTTACGTGCAATGGATTAGATTTAATGACAGCTTGGGAAATAGAGCAGTTGCTTAATGATCAGGAGAGAGGGTTTAAATAACAGAGTACAGTATAATTACACGTTAGGATATAGAGTTTTGGGTAGAGTTTAGAAAATAAAAAACGTTTGGCATGCAAAACAGACAAAGGCAGTCGTCTTGGAGGTAAAGTATCTATAGGATATAATTGGATATACATAGCATACTAGCAGTGGTATTTTTACGGTTTGAGAGAAATCATAGGTACATAGTGTCGTGGTTTATTGTTCTAGTCCGTAATTTAGGCCAGGCACAAAGCATTTCAAGGGAGTCTCTGATATTGTAACTGCGTCTGTCTATTTTTTTTAAGTAGTTGAATAAAGTATTATAAAGTGTTCATCTTAGCATAAGGATAGAATGAAAGTTTAAGGTAATATTCAAAGTGATATGGGGAATTAGATAAAGATTAGATGTACGATCACTGGATGTTGAGCTAATCGGGAGAAATTTTGTATCTATTCAGAAAAAAGTCTTAGTAGTGATATAAGATTTAAGAGATTTACTGAAAGTGATATGTGAGCTGTTGAGGATCCAGTATAGTTGATTTGATATAGGTAGCAAGATGGTCATATTTTAGTACGAATTGTACATATCAAGTATACTACTTAAATAAAGTTCTTCTACCCTCTACCGTAAAAAGAAATCCGTTTGCAATCTTTGTATGATTCTGTATTCTTGTTTATTTTATTCCTCTCTGCTTTTTTTTAGCTTCATCTTCATCTGTTCTAATTTCTAGAGTTTTAAGGCCAGGTTTACCTCATAATTAAAATACAATAATGGATCTTTTATCAGTTTGAGAAGTCGGATTATTTTTGTATTAATTTAGATGAGAAAGACTCATTTAAAATCTGGTTAGAAGTAATACAGACTGGGTTAAGTATAAAGGTTAGACTAGTTAAAAATAATACTGCAGAGAAAAGAGCGTGTTTTTCGAATTTAGATAACGGTGCAAATTTAATTTAGAAATTTCTCGTTTTCATGGGAGACGTTTTTTTTTCATTTTAGATATAAGAAAAAGAGAAACAGTACTGGCTAATAACAGCACATTTAATAAGAAAAGATTTAAAAACTACAGAATGAGTACAAATAAATGTTCAGAATTTAAGTCAAAGCTGAAATAAGAATAAATGATTGTACAACTGTTTGCGATATTAAAACAAATAGATTTCAAAAGTTAAATTAATAGAAAATTGCTTAACTTTTGATCTGGAGAGAGTGACCTTGTGTTCTTCAGTTCGTAGCGTAAAAGAAGAAAAAATCTCGCCGGCCTGTCCAATTCCATGACACTGCGTAAAGATAAAAACTAATAAAGGATCTCATTTGACGGATGACATCATCATTTTATGACGCCACCCACTGTATATGATTGTCTCAATCTCTATTTTAATGAAGGACGTCATCCTTCAGTGACGTCATTATTCATGATATAACGACTTTGTCACGTTATCCACGAGGGAAGAGTGAGACACAAGGTCGGTTTTTAATGTGGGGAAAATCCAGCTCCCCCAAAAGGGCACTATTGATTGGAGAAAAATTTAAATTGCCTCAATCTAAAAGGATTTCTTCTCCACTGATCGATCACAGAAAAGGTGACGTGTAACATCAGAACAGATACTAAACTGTGGTCTTGGCCCGAAGATCCAGAAATGTTATAAATTCGATGCCTCCATTTAGTATCGAAAGACAAAGAATACGGGCAGCTGCGCGTGTAATTGTGAGGCAAGGGTTGCGCAATTCCAAACCACATCTCTCCTCAATCGGCACTGCTTGAGTCCATTAGCAAAAAGAAGTACAGGACGACTGGAAACAATGCCGAGATAAGCGGAGAGCACATACAGCGCCTGGAAGTTCCAAATGGTCAGCCATTTATTACTGGCCAAGTTCAACATCGCTTAACTTCGGTGATCCAGCGGTAACCGGTGTATCATCGTGATTATGCCGTATTACAAATAAACAAGCAAAAACAAAAAAAAGCACATGCATACACAAGATCCACAGCGTGTTAGTAATATAATACTCACAGGATTTGTTCCCTCTCCCTAGTTTGATAGATGAAATGATCCATTGTGCACGGTTATCGTCCTTTTCTGAATGAATGGCGCCATCCTTAGTAATGCTGTAATTTCTGACGCCATTCTCTTATGATCGTATCCAATATGCAGAGGGACAACCAAGGTAAAACATTAACAAACAAGATAAAACATTAAAAAAAGAAGATATACAGAGATTAAGTAGCTACTTCCATACAGGTCGAAAAATTAGTCTAATACACGAGCCATGATGTCTTACAGGTCGTCTACATAATTACGCCATCCACAGTGTCTGGTTATTCACCTGTTTTTATGGTTAACGTTATCAAATGTACAACGGGTCAAACTAACAAATAATCAAGATGTACAGAGTTTTCGTAGCATATAGTTTTATTTTTTTTTACTAATGAGTCAGTATTGACTCTTTTCGGCCTATGTGATACTATCGACATGTACGGCATAATTCACGTTGACACACCGACTACTGTTATATCACCGAAGTTAAGCAACGTTGAGTATTGTCAGTACAAAAATGGGTGAATATTTTGGAATTACAGGTGCTGTATGTGCTCTCCATTTATCTCCACATTGTTTCTAGCCGTCTAACACTTATTGCCACTGGACTCAAGCAGTGCCGATTCAGAAGAGGTTTGGTTGGGAGTGCGCAACCCTTTCCTCATAATTACACGCGCACTTACTCTTACAGGGGATATCCATCGTCTCTTGAAATTGAACAGAGACATCATCGTCGATATTATTGACGTTCCCCTAAGTGCTAGAAATAAAGAGAAAAAAAAATATTTAAAAAAGTTCCCCCAAGTGAAAGAAAAAAAAATATAGAAAAAAAGTGCTAGAAATAAAGAGAAAAAAAATATAGAAAAAGAGGAAATAAGTTTATCAGTATAGGAAGTTGTTCACCAACGTACAGAAAAGAAAGCTTAAATATGATTGTTGGTAAAGTTGTATCGGTGAACGGGAACAAAAGATTGGTCAGTACATTTTAGAGTTCAGTTTTAAATGCTGCGGTGGGTTTTGCGACAGTTTATGATGGTTGGGCACAATTTTCGGTCAATCTTGAGTTTGCGATGGTTGACGACAGTTTGAGCTGAGGAGTATCTTGGGAGATTATATTCGTAAAAAAACAAAACAAAACAAATGTCATGGTTCAAGATGTCAGCAACCTCCCCTGCATATCCATTGGCGATCACACACTGGAGGTGGTGAACAGCTTCACCTATCTATCACCTCCATTATTTCCAACAACCTCTCACTGGACGTTTAACTAAACATACGTGTCGGGAAAGGAGCAACAGACACTGGCCCGCCTGAGAACGTTGAGTAATAACATGCTGGTCATAAACACAAAAATGTGGATATACACAAGCCTCAGAACGGGCCGAAAAGAAAATCGCTGGAAACTAACGCGAGCAGACAGCTAGCGACGGACAACGTTTGGCTTCTTTCCTTCTATGCTATGTGACGGTATCACACACACGCGCATCTAGAGCTTAACTGATTTGCATCAAGTACTCCACCTGTCGTTCTATCGTAGATCACAAATATTATTGTTTACATCGATATGCTCTTCAACCTTCCTTAGACAAATTGTTTATTTATGGTGATGAGTTTTTTGGATTGCAATATTATTGCTGGTTGATTATTCGTAAAAGTTAGTGATTCTCACGCACGATAAACTGGTGCATTTGATAATGAGAATATTAGTTAAATGCCACAGTGAATCCGTTTCTGTGAAAAGAAAGACCGACACGACATTTTGTATCACAATAAAATTTGTTTCTCTATTTGCGTCATAGTTATCGTCAAATGTGCATGATTTTATCACAATGGTCGTTTTAATCAAGCAACCACAAACATTTCTCACTTGTTATATGATATTCTGAATAAGAAGATCCTGGTGCTATGTACTGACTAACCACATTAATATTAAGCACTAATTATAATATATCATATATATAAAGCAAAGTCATTTCCCATAAATTTTGTAACAAAAGCTTAATTCCAAAATATGTTAGTCCAATATGGCAGATATTGGACTACGTTGTTAGAAACAAGCATTTTACTTTCGTTCGATTTCTTAGGTTTTCATATTTAGTCCTGTTATACATTTAAAGAATAACGAATAAAGGCAATGTCGAGATTCCTCGGTATCTATAGTATATGTACCAGAGTACATATAAAATAGATACGGTAGATAAACACATTGTAATGTGTTTATCTACCGTATCTATTTTAAACAATTTGAATATGCTTTTTCACTGTACTCTATTTTAATTGCTATTACACTTCAACAAATGAAGAGATTACTTAAATATTACTTTTCTTTGTACGTGTTCGGCATCCCAAATTACGTGTATGACGTCATAAATGACGACCTTGCAAAAAGACACGATTAGTGAGCTTTCAGGTACCGGGTCAACTATACGAACAACGATAATATATATATATATATATATATATATATATATATATATATATATATATATATATATATATATATATATATGCCGCTTAGTGTATGTGTGTGAATTCCTTCCTCATAGGTTCCAAAACGGCTGAGCAAATTTCACAAAAAGCTGATTTATATGTCTGGCAGTGTTCTTAGATATATTTTGTACAGAAATTCACCCGATAAGTGCCGAAAATCGAAAAAAATCTGATCTTAAAAATAGCTTTTCTTTTTTTATGGATAAAAAAGAATAATTTTTACAAGGGAATATTTTACGTTACACCGCCAAGGGTAATAATAAAAGTATTTATTCTTAAAAAAAAAACAGGTTTACTTTAATCTGGAGACACAGCTTAGTGGTAGAGCATTCGACTTCAGATTGAATGATCCCCTGTTCCAACCCGGGTGTCCCTCACTATTTTATTTTAATTTTGTCCTTAAAAGGGTTAAATTTACGATAAAATAAGAGGTACCACTTAAAATCGCCCCAAATCATTTCTTCTTTTGGATATTTTAAAATAAACATTAATCAGAAGTGACTTTTCCAGGGCATTAATCATCGAGTCTAAATATCAGCTGACGTGATATTGTGAACAAACACAGACGGAATTTTATGAACAAGAGCAATTATTTAAAAAAAAAATTATTTTAAATTAGTCCACCGGGCAAATTACTCCTTGTAATATATAATATTCAATAGAGGATTGATTCTATAATAATACCTACACAATCTACATAAAGGAAATATCACGTTTAAGTACGCCCGGGGAACACCGAGTTGCCAGCTAGTATATATATATATATATATATATATATATATATATATATATATATATATATATATATATATATATATATATATATATATATTAGCAGACCACTCAGCCTTGCTCGGTCGTAAAATACGCTTAAATATGATGTTTTAATTTATGCAGATTGCGTATTTATTATTATAAAGCAAATTCCATATTGATCATTATATTGTGACTGATATATATATATATATATATATATATATATATATATATATATATATATATATATATATATATATATATATATATAAAACTGAAGTGTGTGCGTGTGTCTGGTCAGTAATAGGCTCCTATATGGTTGATTATTATAGAAAACTGATTACATATAATGATAGAAGATGTATCGAGACACAGAAATGGGTATTTTTGATCTCGCAGAACGGTGGTTCATTAAAATTGTGGGGTCTGCATTCGCGCCTGGTCCACAAAGTATGGAAATAAACAATTAAAAAAAAACAAAACGTTTACAAGTGTATTTGATATAGATGCACATAAGAATACTTTGATAAGTATGTTTTAACTTAAATAGGGATGGTATAATAACATTGTGGGGTCTGCGTTCGCGCCTGGCCTCCGTAGAATGGAAATAGGCACAAACTTTAATAAAGACTTTTCATATCTATCTGCGTTAGTATACTTTGATAATTATGTTTCAGTCTGAAGAAATATGGTATAATAAAATTATGGGGTGTTCGTTCGCGACTGACCTCCATAGAATGGAAATATATCACAAAGTTTAACAAGGTTTAACAAGACATCCTCATGTTTTCTTAATTCTGTTTATCGTAAGCCAACTTTTACCGGTCTTTATACGCGTTGGGACTCTTTTTGTCCTACAAACCAATAATACAATTTAATTAAGACTTTAGCACATAGGGCCTTGATGATTTTATTCTTAAGTTAATCTGGGTGACGAGCTTAAATTTATTACTAAGACCCTTTGTAACAATGGTTACCCCTTAGATATTGTTGAAACTAATATTAATAAGAAAGTTACCAATTTTTATAAACCTAAAGAAATTATAGTTAATATATGTCCTTGGCTAGATGATATTAGTGACCGATTTGCTAAGCAAATCTCTTTGTGCAACGGTATTATTTTGCATCGAATCCACGCGTTGTTTTTTCAACCAGATCTATGTTGTCGTCCATCTGCAAAGATGTTCTCCCACCCCTATAATAATTCTATTATTTATTTATTTAAATGTACTTGCAGTGCGCGCTATGTTGGGCGAACATCGCAAAGATTGGATTTCCGTTTAAAACAACATGTACCATCAAAGATTCTTTATGCAAAATTTTCACCCTCGGATGTTCTGAATAATACGTATGGTTCTGCAATTTGCGAGCACCTTATAAATAACCATATATATATATATATATATATATATATATATATATATATATATATATATATATATATATATATATATAATATATATATATATATATATATATATATATATATATATATATATATATATATATATATATATATATATATACTAGCTGGCAACTCGGTGTTCCCCGGGCGTACTTAAACGTGATATTTCCTTTATGTAGATTGTGTAGGTATTATTATAGAATCAATCCTCTATTGAATATTATATATTACAAGGAGTAATTGGCCCGGTGGAGTAATTTAAAAGAATTCCGTTCATAAAATTCCGTCTGTGTTTGTTCACAATATCACGTCAGCTGATATTTAGACTTGACGATTAATGCCCTGGAAAAGTCACTTCTGATTAATGTTTATTTTATAGATCAAAAGAAGAAATGATTTGGGGCGATTTTAAGTGGTACCTCTTATTTTATCGTAAATTTAACCCTTTTAAGGACAAAATTAAAATAAAATAGTGAGGTACACCCGGGTTGGAACAGGGGATCATTCGATCTGAAGTCGAATGCTCTACCACTAAGCTGTGTCTCCAGATTAAAGTAAACATGTTTTTTTAAGAATAAATACTTTTATTATTACCCTTGGCGGTGTAACGTAAAATATTCCCTTGTAAAAATTATTCTTTTTTATCCATAAAAAAAGAAAAGCTATTTTTAAGATCAGATTTTTTTCGATTTTCGGCACTTATCGGGTGAATTTCTGTACAAAATATATCTAAGAACACTGCCAGACATATAAATCAGCTTTTTGTGAAATTTGCTCAGCCGTTTTGGAACCTATGAGGAAGGAATTCACACACATACACTAAGCGGCATATATATATATATATATATATATATATATATATATATATATTATCGTTGTTCGTATAGTTGACCCGGTACCTGAAAGCTCACTAATCGTGTCTTTTTGCAAGGTCGTCATTTATGACGTCATACACGTAATTTGGGATGCCGAATACGTACAAAGAAAAGTAATATTTAAGTAATCTCTTCATTTGTTGAAGTGTAATGGCAATTAAAATAGAGTACAGTGAAAAAGCATATTCAAATGTGCCACGAATTTCAGTGCTAACATGTTTACGATCTTGAGTAAGTCGCACTTGCCCTTTCATTTAAAAATTCTGGGGACTATTTTTATTAAGTCTTTGAGACCTCTTTGCAAGCAAAAAGAAAATCTTCTAAGACTTAATTTAGTTTCTATGTAATTTTCCCCCGTTTATTTTTCGCTTTTTTTTTTCTCCCTCACCATATTCATGACTTTTTTTTAATCGTATTTTTCTCGATTTAGCTCTGTTGAGGGAGGAATGAAACCTGGTTAGCTAACCTTTATTTTAATTTTAAATTTTTTTAAGTCATCATGTTGATTAGTCTCTATTTAGCCATTATTAAATTCTGTACCCTCCAAAACACATATATATATATATATATATATATATATATATATATATATATATATGCGTGCGTGTGTGTGTGTGTGTGTGTGTGTGTGTGTGTGTGTGTGTGTGTGTGTTAGTCAACTAGAACTCTGGACAAAAAAAAAAAAATGAACAGAACGTTCAGAGCGAATGAACGCTCTTGCACAATATGATATAAGCAATAACACTGAATGTGATATTAACAGTCTTTTAAACGACTTACTTTCTGAAAAACAAAAACAAAACAAAAAAAAACAACAAAAACAAAAAAAGGCATTAACAAATACTTGAATTATCACACTATAGAAATGTAAATATCGATTTATCTTCGATACATATATAAAGTTGGGTTATTTGTCGCACTGACATTGATATTAAAATCCCTCTTTTCCATTTTAAAAGTGAATATAACTTTCTCACATGCTTTCTAGTAAACATACCAGCGACTTCAAAAAGCATAACTAATGTCATATTCCTTTAAAAACGAGCTTTTCTTAATTTACTGTTCAATTTTTTTTCTGGTTTCTTATTGCATGATTAGTTTTATTTCAATGCTGTGCACAGTTCTATATTTGTGCATATTTTCTACATTGTACATAATTGCATAACATCAGGAGCTACATTTAGAATAAATATCATTCTGTATCTCTGTTGCCGGAATTATCTTAGAGACGGATAAGGGAGGTGGGCGAAAACTGTTTGAGGCTTGCAACGAAACTGCGTCGTTGCTTACAAGCAATCTTTTCTTTTAACGATGATCAGCTGCTAACGTAGACGACTTTAACAGACGTGTCTTCTATTTGAAAACTGAAGACAACAAAATATAGACCGAGTGCAGATCATCTTACACACCCAACTTCAAATTTTGACAAGACTAGAGTGTCTATATAGAGTGTTTATCCATAACGCGTCAAATCTGGGCACTCAGTTTCGTGCAACAAAAACAGGTCTAACGTCGTCTATAGCAAGGAAAGTGATTTTTTTTTCATTCCCTCTCTCGATACCCACCCTCGGTAAGTTCAACAATTCTAAGTTCTCACACTTATCTGTGAAGCGATATCTACTAAACCACAATTTTTGGTCTACAAACTTGACACTTGATATATAAAAGTGTATGTTTGAAATGAATGTTTCTGTTTAAGGCACAATTGAATCATGTTACTTGACTTTTGCATTTTAAACTTTAATTCAAGTCATTATATAAAAATAATTTTATAAAATCATCCCTAGGTTTTCTAGAACACAATGTACACTACAATGTATTGTGGACTAAGTCACTGTGGAGAAGCACGTCATGGTGGATCCTGGACTAGAGCAGGCAATCAATCAATTTGATTAAAAAAGTGAATAATTTCACAAATTTAGATGACAATAAAAGTATTGGAAGTGTGAAACATTCGTTTACCATAATTCAATCTCTGGCAACGTCAGGTCTCCCTAACAATGTAATAGGCAATATATATATATATATATATATATATATATATATATATATATATATATATATATAAATAATATACGCGCACACACACACATATATATATTATATATATATATATATATATATATATATATACTATATACGGAATAGCTTTTTAATGAATGGATTATTATAAATTTTACAATATATCGTCTAGGCAACACGGTGAGTAACATGGGCACATAATACTTTGTAACTGTATCATATAAAACCTTTTACTTGCAGATGTTATTCTTTAATTATGTAATCTTTGGATTTTCATAAAAAAATTGAATAAGTAATGAAACAAAAACTACGCACTCCTTGTTGAGAAAAAGAGAAAGAAGAGAGAGAGAGAGAGAAAGAGAGAGAGAGAGAGAGAGAGAGAGAGAGAGAGAGAGAGAGAGAGAGAGAGAGTTAATAATTCGATTTCATTCATGGAATAACGTTTCTTTACATAAGAAAAACAGTTTATCTTATTTAAACAATGTTAAAAACAAAATATGTATTAATTAAAATTACTTTAATGCATTCACCAGTTAAAACATATATTTAAAAATACATCAGCTTCATGAATAAAAATAAAGATAAAATCTGCGTCGGTTGAAAACGCCATGGAATATGAAAATCTTATATCCTATTTAATCCGTAGATGGGATTCTAGCAGGTATTACAACCCCGTGAATAAAAGTAATTAAAGAATGGATTATTCATTTCCCAAAGCTCTCAGATTAGAACGTAACCACCAGGTTCAATTAAAGCTATACTCAGAGCAATGTCTGAGTAGACAGAATTTAAGTAATGCATTGTGCCGGGAAGAATGGTAGGCAAAAGAATACAGGTAGAATGTCATAGGCATTACCATTTTGGGGAGGGACGGTGTAATTAATGTTGAAATACAATACGTGTTGTAAACGATACAATAAATTGACAATTATTTTACCTAGAGCAAAGGAGGGGTGTGAATTCAGACATTTCTCAACGATATTAATACGTAAATGATCCTATTTAAAAACGGCATATGCGATACCATATTCCCTAAGGTAAATCACGGACCTACCTTTCTTGTAATGTACATTTCTCAAACGCTTTTAAAATTGCCCTGCGTTTCCGCTTACAAATGATCTATTTCTCTGTATTTCTCTACGAAACCGATACTCAAATCTAAATATTGAAAACGCTATATCTCCATTTTTATTATCAAAATGAAGTGAGCAGAAGCGCTTTATTGTTTATTTAATGTTTAACATTTTCCAACATTTAATATTCTGCTTTCCAGATTTCGTTACAAATTTAATGCCGGTCGATAGGCACCAGCTGCGAATCGCCTACGCATCCATTACAGCAGCCATATATATATATATATATATATATATATATATATATATATATATATATATATATATATATATATATAATCAGAATCAACATTGGTACTGTCGGTTTCAAATCAGCAAGTGATCCAAAAGTGATTAGTCGTTGTGGATTTTGTTTGGAAAATGGAGGATCACGCGTTGCGGTAACTTAGGCCAGATTTTATTTGTAGCTTGATTTATTTAGTACTCTATTAAGGGTGGAGCACTCGGCTGGGATTCTCTATATTATATTTCTCTTTGTTTGTCTGCCCGTTTCACTTCTTCTCGGAAACTACTTGATAATTATCGTCAATGATTACGAACACATAAAATAACAAACAAAAACAAAAAACAAACAAACAAAAAAAACAAAAAAAAAACAAACAAACAAGTAAAACAAAAACAAACAACCAAAAATAAAATATATATAAGAATAACGTCCAAGAGTATTTTTAATTCTTGGTTTTAATTTCAATTGTAATGCCCAAAGTATATATTCATTTTATCCTCTAGAGTATTTTGGAAATTATAAATATAAACTTCAAATTTAATTTGAATATTAATCGAAACACTATGTAATAAATAAAATGTAACACTAATATTTCATAATAGATTAAAGTAGTTTGCTTGAAGCATGATTTATTGTTTTATCAGAAGAAGTTTAAATTTATAGAAGACAGTCTTTGTTTTAGAAGCGTTCAATACGCATCCCTGGATATGGCGTGCAAAATTAGCAATAACTCTCACACTGTCTCTTTCTTGGTCATAATTGGGACTGTGAGGTCTCTCTATTTTTTTTTTTTTTTCATTTTTCTTAAACTTTTTCTTCTAGGGGATGGGACATCCAACCAGATGTCTGACATTTACCCCTATTTTAGTGAGTCCAACCAAGAGATCTTTTCAGGATTCTAGCCGTCCCTTTCAGTGCAATCGTTTGTATTTCACTTGCACTTGGTTCACCGTGTATGCTTTAGTATGGTGGTTGTTATGATAAACATTATCTTTGCGACAACCCAATAGATAAACATCTGGATGCTTAAAGTCTGGTGACCGTGAAATCCATTCAATATCGCACATCCATGATACCAAAAAGCTGTAGCATATATTTGAAAAGCGATAAAAAATAAAGACTGTAACTTGGTGGACAAGTCAGGCATAGACTGAAGTTTATCTGTGTCAAATATCGTTGAATTGTAGGAAGGATTGTATTAATGATCCCATGTGTTGCCTTTTTGAGGGGAAGGTCATTCTGTATGAAACACACCTTTCATAAATCTCATCGATTTTGCAGGGGAGATATTTTTCAATACAAGTACGTTTGGTGGAACGATGTAACACTTCTTTTGAAACGTCATATATGTTTAAACGCATATCAGTTGCCACACGCTGAGCTGATGCTATAATTATTACTAGTTAAATTACTCGTCCATGCTAAGTTTCTCAACCTTTCTTGAATTTTATGACCGAGATGAAAAGTTGAGAACACCTGTCAATATTGTTCATCCATTTTCTATTAAAAATATTCAGGTCTATAATAATGCTCGATATTGGCGATAGCAAAATTAATAAATCATTAAATAAATAACACAAACAAAAAACAATAATTTAGGTTTATAATAATGCTCGATATTGGCGATAGCAAAATCAATCAATCAATCAATCAATCAATCAATCAATCAATCAATCAAATAAATAACACAAACAAAAAGCAATAATTGTCTACAGCTCTAAGCAAATGTTTTGCAACACCCTAGAAAAATTCGAGTACCGATAACAAACTACAATTATTTTTGCTCTACCATATTAAAATGATAATAAAAAGATTTTCAAGTTTAAAATATTTTCATGTAGATTTTTATCAATTTAATGCTTATATGCTTTTTTTATTGTCTACTACGAGTTTTATACGTTTTAATATTAATTAATACTTACTAAACTGGTAGATGGTATATCATTAAAGGAACGATCGATGTATGTTACGGTTTTCATTGTCTAATCGACAAGCTAGTAACCAACAATTAGCGGAATGGAAACCTCAAATCGCACAGTACGCAGTAGTGAAGGGATTGCTATCAAAGAAGCTTGCAAGAAAGTCACGTTGAGCACGAAAAATATCGATTAAAAAAAAAAGATCGATTAAACGTTTACCGGATTTATAAAGTGTTGAAAACTGGAAACAATAATTTTATCACATGAATCACCTTTTAACTGCTTTACTAATAGTGGGTCAGTTCGTGTTAAAAGACGTGTCGGACAAAAATGCGTTCCCCACAACGCAGTTCTCACAGTCAAGCACCGCATCTTGTGCATATTTGGGGGCGCAGCTCTTTTATAGTATTACAGAATTAGTGATTGTAACCAAATGTACATCAATAAATAAGGAATGGTAATTGAATGTACTAAAAATCACCTAACATCTACCTATTATTAATGAAACTAATACTAAAACGAATAAAACTCGTACTAAACAATAAAGAAAAGCACATGAGTATTAAATTGATAAAAATATAATTGTAAATATTTTATGCTTGAAAATCGTTTTAATTATCATTTTAATATAGGAGAACAAAAATAATTGTGGTTTGCTATCGGTACTCGGATTTTTTTTTTTACCGTGTTGCAAAACGTTTTTGTCAATACTGTAATGTTAGATGCGAAACCACGATGTAATGAACTATTATCACTGAAAACAAACACTTAAAACAAAAGTTCACTGACTTAAAGAACATATCAATATCTCTTTTTTAACCTACTATTTATGAGTTCGGCATCAAGTTTTTTTTTCCTGTCCGCATATATTTAAAATAGTTCGATTGCATATATATATATATATATATATATATATATATATATATATATATATATATATATATATATATATATATATATATATATGTGTGGGGGGGTGCGTGTGTGTATAAGCGGTGGACACATACAGCGTCTAAAATTCCCAAAGTGTCATCCATATGGTATCAGCAAGGTTCAACGTTGACACATCCTATCTTGTCAGATCACCGAAGTTAAGCAACGTTGAGCCTGGCATCTGGTACTACCAGATGGGTGACCATTCGGGAATTCTAGGCGCTATATGTGCTTTCCGCTTATCTCGGCATTGTTTCCAGTCGTTCTGGACTTCCACTTGCCACTGGCATTTTACAACGCCGACGTAGGAGAGGCGTGGTTGAAGATTACGCAACCCTTGGCACAAAAATTCCACACGTAGGCACCCTTATAATGGGTATCCATAGTCTGTCAAGATTGAAAGAAGTTCCTATATATATATATATATATATATATATATATATATATGTATATATATGTGTGTGTGTGTGTGTGTGTGTGTGTGCGTGCGCGTGTGTGCGTGTGTGTGCGTGTGTGTGTGTGTGTGTCTGTGTGTGTGTTAATTTGTATAAAAATACTATACACTCGCTGTGTTCATTCGTCAAGCACTCTTTGATAAGCACATGAGTTACAGTGGATTTACAGAGTATACAATATTCCATTTCCGTTTGATGAAATTTCTTCTTTTTTTTCGCAGACAATCTACTAGTTTGTCAGTTGTGTACAAACCCCAAGAGCGATAGGAGCCTTCTGAAAGTTCAATGTTCACCGAGCGAAATCGGAGATTCGCCGCTAAACAACTCATGCTCTCTACCAATCCAAATTATGACAACAGAACTATTGCCAGCACCCTCCAAATGCAATTCCGGACGTTTCAACGATTGAGGGCACAGATCAACGAAGTTTCCGGTCACGGTTATGGTCTTTGGTGTGGTTTCAAGTGAGTGCTATATCATCAATTTTACATCTTCCAAGTCGGCTTGAAATTCAACACCAAAGTGTTCCTGCATATGCTGAAGAGTGTGGTGATCTCTTAGTGCAATCATATGGCCGTTGGCGTGGAAAAGGCATGCTCACAGTTCCAGACCCGTATTGAAGCGGTGATTGAGGCTGAAGCCGGTTACATTAAACAGATGCAAACTCTACTACATTTTCAATAAAATCTTTAAATAAAGCTGTATCATTATTTTCTTTAGAGCGACAACTTTATCGTTCCACACTGCACATGTAGGAAACAAAATGTATGCAACCATTGTGTGTGTATATATATATATATATATATATATATATATATATATATATATATATATATATATATATATAGTAATTTATAAAATATATATGGCGATTAAGCTACACTGAATATTCGGCGTTTCATCCACTATAGGATTCGTCAGGCTTATGCGCGAATTCTGTGGTTGTTTCTCGTTTTTATATATGTTGAGGATTTTGATTAGCCAATCAGCTTTCTAGTATCCACCGCGCCCCTTCCTATCAACCAATGGGCATGCATTTTATCGAACAAAGGATCTGTTTTAGAACTAGGTTAGTGGTTTAAGGCAGACGATTTTCTTCACCTGCTCTTTTTCATATATAAACATACATATGTGTGCACACACACACACACACACACACACATATATATACATATATATATATATATATATATATATATATATATATATATATATATATACTAGCTGTACCCGGCCACGCGTTGCTGTGGTTCAGTTTGTTAAAATGGAACACATTCCTCAAGAAAAATTGCATTTTGTTCGTTTATTTACTTTTATTATTTTTTGCAATATTTTTAATCAATAAAAGTTATTTTTTCTCCCCCCCCAAAAGATTATTTTTTTACCATAAATTGTTAGATGAAAGTTTTTTTTCAGGAAAACTTGCACTTTTTTTTAAGAAACTTGTCAATAAACGTTTATCTTTGAAAACGGAATTTTTATTATAAAAAGAACAGATGAATGATTTACATGAACACTGTAAATAGTTATGTGAAAGTAGAGAAAAATTTGATTCTTTTTTTCAAGAGAATGTACAAATTATTTTTTAACAGATGTTCAGAAAATAAACAGAAAAATACTTCCATCATTAATTATGCAAAAAAATAATTAAATGTTGATTTAGTGTTTCAACATAATGCTTATAAATTACGATAAAACCTGCTGAGTATGTGCTGTTTTACGGTTGTTGTAAAAATGGAACGGAAACTTAAATTTCGCTTCGTTTTAATCTTTCTTAATTTTTTAATTGTGCCCCCCTCAAACGAATATAATCAAAACAGTAACATTCAACAATTGTACTTTATGTATATAAAACACAAAATATTTATTAAAAAAAAAAGTTAATGACGAAAGGGAAATGATTCCATTTTTAAATGAAAAAGTCAATTTGGTATATCTTTTTGTTATTTTTTACATAAGTCCAGCTTACCATTCACATTGGAAATGTCGACATTTATAGGTTGTAGGGTACGTTTACAACGAATAAACACTTCAATCTAGTAGATGTATCAGAATTTTTGACACCCTTATCACGAAACTGCGAATAAAATATAAAAATCTCGTAATTTCTCATTTAAAAGTGGGTTGTTTATTTTCTTTATGGATTATACTTCCAAAATAAACCAATAAAGTTATTTTAAAAGTAATAGAAATATTTTTTTTATTTAAAAAAACTAATGAATTTTACGACTTCAATATTTTTCAATTTTTAAGCTTTAAAAATCTATCAAAATTTTTCTATTGATTCTATTTTTACGATATTTTCAGGGTAAATGTGAAATTTTATGCCCTTTCCAATAAACCGAATATAATATTTTAGACAAACGTATCTTTTTAATTCAGCCCCCCCCATTTTCAAGTTTCTATTAAAAAGTAAATAATTAATTTACTCACCAAAGTTTTATATATCACAAATTGAATAATAATAATAATAATAATAATAATAATAATAATGGTCAATAAGTAATATATTCAAATTTAAAACAAAAAAGTAGTGTTTTTTTAGAAATTTGCCTGTAAAGTTCAAAGTTTAAAACCTGTTTTTTTTTAAACGACGTAGTTTGATTTTTCTTTTATTTTTTTTATGAAACCTTGGCCCTTGCTCCTTTAATTAAAAAAAATAGGGCTTGAATTACATTTTTCGAGGAGTTATAAGCTTTGAAAGACAGGAGGTCGAATAATTAACACCTCCCATTTTGAAATGTCTATTAAAAAGTAAATAATTTACTCACCAAAGTGTTATATATCACAAATTGAAGAGAAAAGGTCAATAAATAATATATTCAAATTTAAAACAAAAAAAGTAGTGTTTTTTTTAGAAATTTACCTGTAAAGTCCGAAGTTTAAAACCTTTTTAAAAAATAAAGAAAAAACACGTTTTTTTTAAATGATACCTTGGCCCTTGCTCCCTTAATTGAAAAAAATTAGGGCTTGAGTTACATTTTTTGAGGAGTTATAAGCTTGGAAAAACGGAGTGGAATTATTCACTATTTTTCACGAAGTTTCTGACACACCTACCAATCTACCCATGTTAAGAACGGCTTTCGGAATAGACACCCCTAACATTGCCAGCATACCCGAAAAGCTATAAAAGTTTATGTGTCGAATGTGAGCGATGAGTTGGACGTAATGTAAAAATGTACCGAATTTAAAAGGGAACGAATTTCCGTTGCATTTTTACAACAACCGTAAAGCAGAGCATTCTATGCAAATTTTACCTAACTTACTGTATTAATGCTATTTTTTTTAAGCAAAAAAAAAATATTTAGGTTTGGCTATAAATTCCTAAACTCATTTCACCCTAAATGATTTAGGTGACTGAAATAGGAATCTAATTGAATCTTTAATTTCCTGTATAGTATGCGAGAATTCATTTTTCTTCGAGTTATATCGAATTCATTAATACGGACTTTAGGGGCTTTTTTCGTAATGTTACTGTAAGAATTAATTTTTTATTGTTACAAATTACGATGCTTTATTTATATGAAAAAAAGCAAAAATAAATTCTTGCGTTTTTTATTTACCATTGAAAACCATAACTTTAGTAAAGGTATTTTTTGTTTAAACAAAATAAAAGATTTTCACTAAGAGTTAAGTAAAAATAATTAGTTCATTATATTATACGATCATTATTTGATAAATACTACAATTTTCATCAAAATTCGTTAATTTCCTGATTTTTGGTGAATTTTTAAGTAAAGAGAGGGGTCAAAATGTTTATACACTTTGAGCGTCGGCATTCATTTTGTCTGTACCTAACATTTTTCGATGAATATTTAATAGGAAAGCGACCACGTGCGGTTAATTTATCAATAATCATGTGATTAAACCCATTGAAAATTTACCGATATTGTTAACACATTCTGTTTACATTAAGCCTGTAGTGTTTTTTTAGTGATGCAGTGTTGGCAACTGAGATTTAAAAAACCTCGCGAGATCAGGAGAAAGAAATGTCCAGAAAATCTCTAGATTTTTAACTTTTATCATCTGAAATTTTCAAAAATCGCTAATCCCCCCCCACAAAACTCCCTATTTTAACTTCCTACCATAAAAAATTATAAATATAGTATATTCAATATAAAAAATGTTCCGTGTTTTCTCACTATATTTTTCTGGAATTATATTGAAGCGGTTAGCTCCCTTATTTATCAGCTAGTTTTACCTGTTTTTTCAAAGAGGGTATTTTTTTGCAGGGAACAAATCATAAACTCAAACATTTTATAATAAAAGTTAAATTGAAATATACTGCAAATTAAACATCACAATAATGGTGCAACATATTTTGAAATTAGAAAAATAAAAAAAACAAAAAACTTTGTTTTAGCATGTTAAAAGTATTTAGGTTGGTAGATAATTAAATTCTACTGTATTGATATAATTTTTTTTTTGCTGTTGTTTCTTGCTTTTTACAATTTTCGACTAAATACTTCTAAATTTCGTATTTTAAATTAAACTTCGAAGGTTGGAATGCCCACCCTCCCCACCTAAAATGTACTCGGAAAAATCGATTTTATAGCGAGATTTAAGAATGGTTAGCCGAAAAAAAGGTGAAAAACAAAACAAATAATCAATAAAAATTTGTTACCAAAGGAAATAAATGCTACTTTTTTTTTACTTACATGAATGAATTTATTTTATGTTTTAAAGTATTTTCAAGCGCTTGCAGGTGTGTGGGTACGAAATATCTCCAAATTTTCTAGAATTTCCCGCTAGATTGCAAACGAAATCTCCAGATCTAGCAGGAAAACCGCTAAATTAGAAACACTGGCCACGTGGCAGGAAGCGGTAATAAATAATTGTCCGTAAATAAAAAAAATGGCCTATCTGTACAAAGAAACCCACCTATTTATCAAAGAAAAATTAAGTATAATGTTATAATTAAAAAGAAATATATAAAAACACACATGGATATAGTAAACATATTATACCAAAACGTGGAAGCCATCCGTCCAGTGATTTTTTAGACAATTAATTGCGAACGAACCAAGAGTTATATATATATATATATATATATATATATATATATATATATATATATATATATGATCGTTTATGTATATTTATGTTTATTTAATTTATTTATTTGTTTGTTTTCTATTGTTTTTGTTAGTTTTAAAGCTATTTTGTATCGCTATCCAAGAGTAAGTTTTATTTTGTGAACACAATTGTTTGCTATTTCTCGTCTACAGTTTAATAGATTTTGGGGTTCTTTAAAGTACAGGATATCAAAGTTTTCATGGAGGCATAATTTACATGGGTCATCTAAATGTCTGCATGTGGTAGCTTGTCTTATTATTTTCCATTCGACTACCGGCGAATGTCCGCTTTCTTTGAGTTCCCAGTATTTATTCGCTAGTGTTGTTTTTATGCGGTGTTTTTTTTTATTTTTGAATGTACTTTTGTGGTCATAGTATCGGGTTTTGAAATCTAAGGAAGTCATGCCTACGTAATGAAACGCCGAATATTCAGTGTAGCTTAATCGCCATATATATTTTATAAATTACTAACTAGCTCTACCTACATATTGAGCACTTTTGACGTAAATACTTAAAGTTTACGCATAATTCTATACTTTCGTATATTAATTTTATGTGAGTAAATGAAGTAGTTATATATATATATATATATATATATATATATATATATATAAAACAAATATAATTAAATAAATCAGTGTGTGTGCATGTATATGTATAAATATATATAAACCCTAATATATATATATATATATATATATATATATATATATATATGCCTGTTATTCTTTAGTATAGAGGAATTTTTGATGTCTACATATCATTTGATATCTTGAGCGAAGAAATATTTTACCTACCCTAGGACGGGTATTACACAACATATGTATGGAATAATTGTACCTTCATTGGACAGGAAATTTACAGCCCGTATGTTGAAAAAAGTCATTACCTAGGGCGGGTTATGTACAACACATATTTAAAATTATTTAAATAATTTTCTGTTGTGCAAAATTTTCGGTATGTCACAGGTAAGAGTGTATTTATTTTTGCATCAGAGTGTAATAGTAAAGAAGCACCGGATTTTTTATATAAATGTTATACTATTCGAATATATTACATGATTTTCGATTTTTATAACTTATGTACATCACAGATAAGAATTTCTTTGTTTTTCATATGGGTACTTCACTGTACAATTACCTTATTTCCTGGGTAGGATACTGTAGAAGTACCATTTTTTCTAATTTAAAAATGAAAGAACTCGATACTTTTAAGTAATTTTCTGTTGTGCTAAATTTTCTGTGCGTCTAGAGTAAGAGTTTGTTTGTTATTTCATCTATTGCTATAGTGAAGAAGCACCTTATATCTCATTCAAAAGTCATGCTATTCGATTATTAGTTGCGTGCAAGCGACTCTATAAGTCACTTCGTCGGTCCGTCGGTCGGTCTGCCCGTAACACTTTTGTGCTTGGCCTTTTTAGTTAAGATCAAAGGTGTGTTGTTAATAGATGCTGTTCTTAGCTTTTTAAGCTTTTCTTGGCTTTTTGGCCAAGATCGAAGTGTAGTATCTTTCTTACTATATGCTGTACTTATGTTTGTAACTTTGTGATATAAAGTGGGGGGGATCACTTTTCTGTATCAATTTAACGTAAAATGATCACCCACTTTACCACTAGCCAGTCTCAAAGCCATTCAAGTGATTCTCCAGATCATTCAAGTTGCTTTTGAAGGATTCCAGTTATTTTTTAAGCATTCAAATCATTCTTTAAGATCATTCAATTCATCCGTAAGTTCATTAAAGTCATTCTAAGCCGTTTACTCTTTATTTATTTAAATCATTTCAGCCCATTTTCTTTAAGAATTTCATGTCAATCCTACATTCACACATTCATTCAAAACGGAGACAGACACGAGAGCACGCGACTAATGGCTATCGGCCTTGTATAACTTGGTTTTCGGTTTTAATGACTTTTATGCACGTCACAGTTAGAATTTGATTTGTTTTTCATACGAGTACTATACTATACAAGTACTTTATTTCTTAGGCAGGATAATGTATAAGTACCTTATTTTTAATATATAGATGAAACTACTCGGTGATTTTACATACTTTTCTGTTGTGCGAACTTTTCTGTTGTGCGAACTTTTCCGTATGTCAGAGGTAAGAGTTTGTTTTTATAATAGAGTGCTATATTAAAGAAGCACCCTATTTCTTATATAAATATCATACTACTCGAATATATTATACAATTTTAGGTTTGGATTACTTTTATGTACATCACAGGTAAGATTTCCTTCGTTTTTCATATGGCTACTATACAGTACAAGTAACTTATTTATCGAGTAGGATACTGTACAAGTATCTTTTTTCTAATGTAAAAATGAAAAACTCGATACGTTTATGTACTTTTCTATTGTGTTACATTTTCTATATGCTAGGCGCAAGAATTTGTTTATTTTGTTATCTGAGTGCTTTAGTAAAGAAGCACATTATTTCTCATATGTAAGTCATACTACTCGAATATTACACGTGATTTTCGGTTTTAATAACGTTCATGTATGTCACAGGTAAGGGTTTCTTTGTTTTTTCATTATTACTTTGATAGAATTTCTTGTACACATAAATACATTAAAAACTGATCACTGTATGTGATTTTTGGAATAAACTATACAAATATACAAACATATATAATACATTAAATTTATAATGATCAATTAATTAGTATAGGAGTGAATCCAATACATACAAATATATAAGTATATACTATACTAATCATTAATAATGATCGGTTAATTAGTTTAGGAGTGAATCCAATGCATACAAATATATAAGCATATACACATAATTAAAATTCATAATGATCGGTTAATTAGTTTAAGAGTGATTCCAATTCATAAAAATATATAAACATATACACATAATTAAAATTCATAATGATCGGTTAATTAGTTTAAGAGTGATTCCAATACATAAAAATATATAAACATATACACATAATTAAAATTCATAATGCTCGGTTAATTAGTTTAGGAGTGGATCCAATACATACAAATATATAATCATATAAAAATATTAAAATTAATAATGATCTGTCAATTAGTTTAGGGGTGAATCCAAGACATAGAAATATATAAACATATACACATAATTAATATTCTTAATGATCGGTTAATTAGTTTAGGTGTAGATCCAATACAAATGTAATTACTTGATCTATTTACGTGATTTTTGGAATGTAACAAATAAGCTGATGTATCATATATATTTTGAATATGACATTTTCATTACGTAAATCAAAAACATTCTTCTGTATTTTTTAAATAAAAGTGTTATTGTGTATTTATTACAGAAAATTAAAAAATCAAGGATGTCGGAATGGTAAAAAAAAAGAAAAGAAATTATGGATATCGAAACCGCAACACTTCTGTTAGTAATCGGCACGATAGCCATTGCACCAGTGGCACAAAGGCGTTAAAAGCGTTGTGAAATATCTAAATAAATAGATTTCTCTTTTACTCAATGTGCGCATGCTCACAACGACGCTATGGTGCTATGCTCGTCAAGGTGTCATTTCTTTCAAGTTTGAACCCCTTAACTGTTTTAGCCGATTATATACCTTTAATAAATTCTGCACCAAAAATGCAATCTTTTGAGCTATTGCACGACGTCACAACGATTATCCGTCTAGGAAGAGATTCAATTTGAAAAACGGAGACAGGCACATACACACAGACATAGTGAGTTTTATATATTAGATTATATATATCAGTAACTTAAATTCCAAATCCAAATATATATGCACGTTTATATTTTTCTTACATAATATATTATATATATATATATATATATATATATATATATATATATATATATATATATATATATATATATATATATATATAAAGCTGACCGTCTGTGTGTGTGTGTGGGGGGGGGTCACGAATAGGCTCCTAGATGGTTGACTATTATAGAAAACTGATCACATATAATGATAGAAGATGTATCGAGATACAGGAATGGGTATGTTTGATCTGGTAGAACGGTGGTTCATTAAAATTGTGGGGTCTGCGTTCGCGCCTGGTCCACAAAGTATGGAAATAAAAAATTTAAAAATTAAAAAAACGTTTACAAGTGTTTTTGATATAGATGTACACAATAATACTTTGATAAGTATGTTTTAACTTAAATAGGGATGGTATAATAAAATTGTGGGGTCTGCGTTCGCGCCTGGCCTCCATAGAATGGAAATAGGCACAAACTTTAATAAAAACTTTTCATATCTATCTGCGTAAGTATACTTTGATAATTATGTTTCAGTTTGAAGAAATATGGTATAATAAAATTATGGGGTGTTCGTTCGAACCTGACCTCCATAGAATGGAAATATGTCACAAAGTTTAACAAGGTTTTTTAATATAGATCCACAGAATATTGTGATAAGTGTTTCAGTGTGAACAGGTATGGTATAATAAATTATGGGGTTTATCTATTTTATTTTTACTTTCATCACATTTTGCTTTGGTTTTGATAGCCCCAAATTCGAAGCTATCTCTTTACAACCCTTCCTTTTCATAACCTTTCATACTTTCATAAATCAGAGTCCATTTTCTGTAGGCTGTTTTTAAACCCAATCAATGATGGGTACTAGTATATATATATATATATATATATATATATATATATATATATATATATATATATATATATAGAGAGAGAGAGAGAGAGAGAGAGAGAGAGAGAGGGAGAGAGAGAAATTTGCAAGTGATTGGAAGTTATTATTTTGAGTAAACTGTTCATTTGAAAATTGTGTTCTCACGTAGAGTGTTCATGAAAAGGATAACGAAAGTTATACGTGTATGTGTCTATTTGTTTTTTTTCTCTGAGTGCATACATGCGTGTGACAGTGTGAGGGAAGTAAGCTTTGTGTGTGTGTGTGCGTGTGTGTGTGTTCGTGGGCACGCGCGAACGAGCGTGTGTGTGTGCGTGTGTGTGTGTGTGTGTGTGTGTGTGTACTTGTACTGCTTTTGTCAATGTGTATAGTCGTGTGAATTGAATTGGTTTACATTCGTTTCCATTAAGAAGGAATGTCATGGAAAGCTAGCTGAGCGTAATATCGTATGTTGGCTTATCTTTTCTCGGTTCTACTTGCGTGGAGAATGTCGAAATTCTGAGCCTTTATGTGCTGCGTGATCGGATTGAATAGTGCATTTACTTTAGGCGCCAAAAATGATTTCGAGGATATGATAAATAACACCCACGTGACTCTTGTTTTCGCATTTGTTTGTAAATAGTTTGTTGAAAGCTTCTATTTGTGCAAAAATGTGATTTATTTTTTTTCGAGAGTTATTCTTTTGTTATGCGACGTGTGTGTGTGTCAATTATGAAAATCTCTTGAGACAATGCGTAAAGCTACTTAATGTAAGGAACTAACAAGAACGAAAGATGATTGTCGAAAATACAGGAGATACATATTGATTTTAGTTTTAAAAAGACTAAAATTATAGATAAGAAGGAAAACAGTCAGCAGGAAGAGAGTTCCATAGGTTCTTGAAAAGGAATTACTGGAATAGGATGCTGGGGTATCAAAACAGAGAACTGTTGGAGACCACGAGACCAACAAATCAAATGAGCTGGGACTAAAGAGGAAGGGAATAGATCAGACAATTCTGAGGAACACATGCTATAATGGTATTTACAGAAAAGACAGACTAGCAAGATCACGTCTGTGAAAGAGAGGTTGCAGATAAGAAAGGGTGGAACCAATTAAATTACAGATACGTTTTTGCACCTTATCAGGTAACCTCAAATAGGACACAGATTTATCAGTCCAGACGTGACAATACTTCATATATCGTCTGATAGTAGATTTGTAGAGATGGAGAATTGCCTCAGGTGTGAGAAAGCGTTTAGAGAAGCAGAAAAAGAAACGGATGTAATCTATCAACTCAAAGAAAGATTTGACGAGAAAGAAAGATCGAGAATTTCAGAACTCAAGAGCAGAGCCATCCAGGAAGAAAAGGGACACGTTTACGATTGAAAGACACGCGCTGAGTTTTAACAGGATTAAACGAAAGTAGATATTTTGTACGCCAACCTACAACAAAATCCATGTCACCTTCTAGATCAGCGGTCTATTTCGACTGATCCAATGGAGATTAGCGAGAAGCAACATCAGAATAGCGAGTGGGATCATCAGCATAAATGTTAATGTTCTGAACAATATTTTCTGGAAGGTCATTAATATAAAGAAGAAACAGAGTTTTTTTGCTTAGAATAGAGTCATGAGGAATACCAGCATTGATAGGAAAAGAGAATGAGGCGATACGATCTAGAGTTACTTGCAGTCTTCGATCAGAAAGAAAAGACCTAAACAATGTAAATAACCTCTTCATCAATAGCATAAGCCTGAAGTTTATGTAGAAAACTAGAACGCCCCACTCTGTCGAACACCTTCAAAATGTTAAGCGCAGTGGGCCTGCCATCCCCGGAATTATCAACAAATCGACAGATCAACTTATTTACAACAATTTACAGATGAGATAAGTGGAACGAAAATCAAGAAAGCCATACTGATCATTACTAAAGAGGACCATACTTTCCAGAAAATTAACAAGCTTACTGTCGACCAACTTTTCAACAGGCTTAACAGAGAGGAAACTAACAGGATTCACATACTGTTGGTTAATTAATGTGTGTATGATTGGGATACAGCAATCCATATAAGAGACCGAGATATCCAATAGTTGAAGTCTCTGACTAAAGACAAGGTTGATAATCAGTAAATAGATGTATTTTTAGTTGCTAACACTTCACTGTTATTGCTATTTGAAAAATTTCATTCGGAAAGAGAATTCTAATCACGGAGATGATTAAGTATAAGTTCTAAAAAACAAAAAAAAACAAAAACAAAAACAAAAACTAATCTTCATTGAAAAAACAAAATCACTCATTGAAATATGTATTTATATTTTCTTAATAAAAAAAAGAAGAAACTTGTCTCTTGGTTCATAGGACTTTGTCAATAATTGTCAAATTTATCAATTTGCTCACTGTGATTCTTATTAATTACTCATTCTGCTAATCTAGATGCACTGACATCGAATGTACGGATATTTTACTTAGCATGTACAACATAAAAATATCAAACTATTCTTAGGAGACATTTTCTATGTCTTATAAAAGCTATGTCTATTATCTTAGAAAATCCATATTGCCTTCATAGCGTTTATTGTTCTTGAGCTACATGTGTAACGCAGAGAAAGGGATATATATATATATATATATATATATATATATATATATATATATATATATATATATATATATATATATATGTATATGTCTATATATATATATATATATATATATAGAGAGAGAGAGAGAGAGAGAGAGAGAGAAAGAGGGAGAAAGAGAGAGAGACGCTGATTACTTTTTCCTTACGTTCTTAACGGTAAACATTTCTTATATTATACATTAAAAGATTAAAGAGAAAATAAACACTGCCACCTAAAGAGAGTTAAATACGCGAAAAATACAATTGACTCCCCCCTAAAAAAAAACAATAACAACGTAGATTCGCTCTTTCTCCTATTAAAACACAATTAAACAAAAACATTTCAACAGTGAAAATGTGTAAATTACCTTAAATTGAGAGCTAATAATTCGTCAGCCATTGCCATAGTTGTTCCAAGACGTTACACATGAAGTCAACTTTTCCAATTTCATTAACACGTTTCTGGAAAACAGAAAGAAAAACAAATTATTTTTTCGAGTTATTGATTTTTTTAAAAGTCATTTCCGAAATTCTCCAGAGTTCAGAAATTCAGATAAGACTAATCTTAGGCTTCCAATCTACAACATTAGTCGTAACAACATGAAAACAAAACTAAAATAACGCATTTATTCAAACGGTGCATCACTATCAAAGCCCATTATAAGACTCACATAAGCTATGAGCAATCTGCATTCCCTTCGAAGAAAACCGAATGTTATTGACATGACCTTCATCTTTTCTAGAGTGATGATTTATCTCTCATCTGATTAGGTATAAATTCTCTAAAAACAAATTTCACATAGCAATAAAAATCACACATTAAAATATATATTTGTATCTATCGGTTCTGCCCAAGACAAACCCTTCCATTTTCAGGACAGTTAAAAAACAAAACAAAAACAAACCAAAAAAAACAAAAACAAAAAAAACTAGTCTCTTCATTTATAGGAATTTGTCAATAATTGTCAAATTCATCTATGAGCTCGTTGTGATTCCTATTTTTTGTATGTACACCAAACTAACCTCAGGAGACATTTTCTCGCTGTCTTTTAATTGCTATATTGATTATCTTAGAAAATACACATTACTTTCATTGAGTTAAGCTACATCACCCTAGTGAAATCAACTCTGCAGGCCCCGAAGGGCGATCAAGGTTGGATTTTTTGATCTTATAAATCCAAGTTTTCCATTCTTATCTGGTTTTCTATCATTGTATCCGTACTGAATAGTATATTATTTTATTATTGAAATCCTTTGAGATAAGTAATTTGAATATTTATTTATTTGCGGAATGTAATCCTTATTTTCATAGTTATTGTTTCACCACGTTTTAGCCAACTTATACTCTGGTCTTCTTCAGCGGCGGGATAGGAATGCTGAGTCTCTTAACTGTATCCTCAGTAATTTCTGCCTTCCATAGTTGTTGCCTCACCACGGATGAGAATAACAGTCCGCAAATTAATAAATATATTTTGTTGATGAAAAAAAAATGTGAAGTTTTACATATTTTAAAAGTTGTATTTAATTATTGTTGTGGTTGCAAGGTTGAACAATAATTAGTAAGGAAATACAATGAAGACGCAAACAACAAGATAACGCAATAATAAGTGTATTAAAGAAAAGGTATATTTACAATATGTACAAATGACGGTGTCAAGTCAGAGAGTCTTGGTGGGAGGACATGTACGCTCTTCGGCGTCACTTCCGGTGGCATTTGAGTAAGACACACCAAGGCCAACCTAGGCTTGCCAATTATAGTATTATGTTATTCGCATATGCAAATAAGTGGTTGCCACAACAACAATTATTAATTCACGTTCCACTTTAATTTTAGGTTAAAATGCACCCGTGTTCAAATAAATTTTACATGAGACATTTTACAAATCCTTTTCTTGATAATATAGCAAACATTATATTGAATGCTTGCTTTTTTAATATATATTTTCTTCTACGTATCTAATAAGTGATTTTTGGTCAGAAAGTTGAAAATATTAGCATTTATCGTGACCTTAAGGGTTTTAAATTATTTATTTCTTCCTTTTAACTGCATTAAATTCCACTAAAATTTTATTTTGTGTGTATATGTTCAAAGTTATTTTGTGTGTAATGTTCAAAGTTTGTTATTTCTGTCAAGACATTTATTTGTATAATAATATTTTAAAAGAAATTCAAAAGTTTTTAGTCAAGAAATACAAACATATTTCCATAAAGACATCTATGCTACTATGTTTGATAAATAAATTATGCTAAACTATATATTAATAATATAATAAATATGCTAATATATATATATATATATATATATATATATATATATATATATATATATCTTTCCAAATGGTTTGTATCAACAAGTTTTATTACACTCACAAAATTCATTAATAATCAGTGTTTGAGATTTATGCCAATACGGACCGTACTGAGGTAATACCGTTATTATTTAGCAACCTATTCTTAACATTAACAAACAGATTTTTATAATTTTAACTTAAAAAGAAACGTTTATGCACTGGTAACTTTATTTGAATTGAAACTGTTTTATTTTTGTTTGTAATTTATCATTAAAATTTATTTATCAATCATGTTCATTAAAATTTAGTTATCAATCATGTTCATTAAAATTTAGTTATCAATCATGTTCATTAAAATTTATTTATCAAACATTTTCATTAAAATTTATTTATCAATCATTTTTATTAAAATTTATTTATCAATCATTTTTATTAAAATTTATTTATAAATCATGTTCATTAAAATTTATTTATCAAACATGTTCATTAAAATTTATTTATCAAACATTTTTATTAAAATTTATTTATCAATAATGTTCATTAAAATTTAGTTATCAATCATGTTCATTAAAATTTATTTATCAAACATTTTTATTAAAATTTATTTATCAATCATTTTCATAAAAATTTATTTATCAATCATTTTTATTAAAATTTATTTATCAATCATTTTTATTAAAATTTATTTATAAATCATATTCATTAAAATTTATTTATCAAACATTTTTATTAAAATTTATTTATCAATCATGTTCATTAAAATTTATTTATCAAACATTTTTATTAAAATTTATTTATCAATCATGTTCATTAAAATTTATTTATCAAACATTTTTATTAAAATTTATTTATCAATCATTTTTATTAAAATTTATTTATCAATCATTTTTATTAAAATTTATTTATAAATCATGTTCATTAAAATTTATTTATCAAACATGTTCATTAAAATTTATTTATCAAACATTTTTATTAAAATTTATTTATCAATAATGTTCATTTAAATTTAGTTATCAATCATGTTCATTAAAATTTATTTATCAAACATTTTTATTAAAATTTATTTATCAATCATTTTCATTAAAATTTATTTATCAATCATTTTTATTAAAATTTATTTATCAATCATTTTTATTAAAATTTATTTATCAATCATGTTCATTAAAATTTATTTATCAAACATTTTTATTAAAATTTATTTATCAATCATGTTCATTAAAATTTATTTATCAAACATTTTTATTAAAATTTATTTATCAATCATGTTCATTAAAATTTATTTATCAAACATTTTTATTAAAATTTATTTATCAATCATTTTTATTAAAATTTATTTATCAATCATGTTCATTAAAATTTATTTATCAAACATTTTTATTAAAATTTATTTATCAATCATTTTCATTAAAATTTATTTATCAATCATTTTTATTAAAATTTATTTATCAATCATTTTTATTAAAATTTATTTATCAAACATTTTTATTAAAAATTATTTATCAAACATTTTTATTAAAATTTATTTATCAATCCTTTTCATTAAAATTTATTTATCAATCATTTTTATTAAAATTTATTTATCAATCATTTTTATTAAAATTTATTCATAAATCATGTTCATTAAAATTTATTTATCAAACATTTTTATTAAAATTTATTTATCAATCATTTTCATTAAAACTTATTTATCAATCATGTTCATTAAAAATTATTTATCAAACATTTTTATTAAAATTTATTTATCAATCCTTTTCATTAAAATTTATTTATCAATCATTTTTATTAAAATTTATTTATTAAACATTTTTATTAAAATTTATTTATCAATCATGTTCATTAAAAATTATTTATCAAACATTTTTATTAAAATTTATTTATCGTGTTCATTAAAATTTATTTATCAAGCATTTTTATTAAAATTTATTTATCAATCATTTTCATTAAAATTTATTTATAAATCATGTTCATTAAAAATTATTTATCAAACATTGTTATTAAAATTTATTTATCAATCATGTTCATTAAAAAATATTTATCAATCATGTTCATTAAAAATTATTTATCAAACATTTTTATTAAAATTTATTTATCAATCATGTTCATTAAAATTTATTTATCAAACATTTTTATTAAAATTTATTTATCAAACATTTTCATT
This sequence comes from Euprymna scolopes, assembly GCF_053919585.1. Taxonomy (NCBI): domain Eukaryota; kingdom Metazoa; phylum Mollusca; class Cephalopoda; order Sepiida; family Sepiolidae; genus Euprymna; species Euprymna scolopes. The sequence continues at coordinate 116,875,829 of NC_136483.1, forward strand.
AAAAATATTTATCAATCATTTTTATTAAAACGTATTTATCATTCTATTTTAATTTGTTTATGTACTAATTTTTTGTTTATTCCTAACATTCATGATTTTGATTTTCGAAGTATTTGATTGTCTCTTGCTTCAAATACGAGGGACGTGCAATAAGTAATGCCCCTGACCCATTTTCAGTTGTCTGATCTAGCTGAAATTTTGCATGTGCAATGATTTATATCTCTAGGGGTTATGTGACAAATTAAAGCTTTGAACTAATTGTGGTTTCTGTTTTACAGGTGTTTGAACTGAGTCAGGTGTTAAATGGAGCCTGTTGAATGCCGAGCAGTGATCTGGTTTTTGTATTTGAAAGGACGCACACCACAGGAGACTTTTGATGAAATGAAAGAAACTTATGGTGATAATGCCCCATCATATGACCTTGTAAAACGATGGCATCGTGAATTCAAACATGGCCGGAAGTCTGTGGAAACAGCTCCCAGACCTGGTCGCCTCCCTTCTGCCATTGATGAGGCATCTGTCCGTCAAGTTGAGGCTGCCATTTTGGAAGATCGGCGCATTACTATTCGCCAAATAGCCCAAGATGTCAAGATTAGTACAGGGTCTATGCAAACTATCATTCATGACCATTTGCATATGCATAAAGTGTCTGCCAGATAGATTCCCAGGTTGCTCACACCATTCCAGAAGCGAGAACGTGTCGAATGCTCGAGGATGAATTTGGAGATGTGCCAAGAAGATGAGTCAAAGTTTTTCAAAAGACTGATTACACAGGATGAAACCTGGGCCCATCACTATGATCCAGAGACCAAAGCCCAGTCAATGCAGCGAAAGCACTTGGACTCACCACCTCCAATAAAGGCAAGGGTGCAGCCCTCCGCTGGCAAGGTCATGGTCACAGTCTTCTAGCTCCAGGACGAAGTAGTGATGACAGATTTCCTGGCAAAGGGCACCACAATTACAGGAGCCTATTATGCTTTACTTTTGAGGAAATTAAGGGAAGCTATCAAAATCAAGAGGCGGGGCAAGATCAGCAAAGGTACCCTCCTCCTGCAGGACAACGCTACTCTCCACAACTCCCATGTCGCCAGATCAAAAGCACCGGCGCGTGGTTATGAAATCGTCCCCGATCCTCCCTTCTCTCCTGACCATGCACCATCTGACTTTCACCTCTTCCCAGCCATGACGTTGTTTTTGAAAGGAAAGCGTTTCCCAGATGATGCAGCCTTGATTTCTGAAGTCACGTCGTGGTTGGAGGACTAACCTCGCGTGTTCTACAAAAACAGCTTCCAGAGCTGCATCAAACGATGGGAGAAATGCATAACTCTGAGTGGTTCTTATGTAGAGAAAGACTAATAAATTTGCCAAGTTTCGTTGCTGTACTGCTATGGGAAGTGGGTCAGGGGCATTACTTATTGTACGCCCCTCGTATATGTAATTTTCAACACTTTTATTTATTGTTTGTTTTTAAATTCATATTGAAGAAAATTTAGTTTCAGTATGAATGGATTTCTATATTTTTTTAAATGCATTTAAACATTTTTTCTAATGTGCTGTAAAAATTTTCGTTCAGTTTCGACAGTCTGAATGTTCAACAGAATTTTGATTGCTCATACCTCGTACATGACGTCATTTTTCAGTAACCAGGCCTACATTACAGTGGCCATGAAAGGGTACACAAGCTATGGTGCAATTCGAAAGTGGTTTAAGAAATTTCATAGTGATTATGGTAGTCTTGAAGCTGAGGGCGGCCACGAACTGTATTTCTTTACTAATGCTTCACGGCTTATCAAGGCCCAAAAGCCATTCAAGGATAAGGGTTGATTAGGTTATCAATTGGCGATGATCACCTCTAGAGTATTGGAAATGATAGATTGAATGGTTAGAATTTGATTTTTTGGTAGACGGTTCGGTAAGAATTTGTTAATATTGGATTTGAAAACGACCAAGTTGTAGTCAGCTGGGAAGCATCTCTGTGGTAATGTATTTCCAAGATGACAAGTTCTTGGAGAGAAATTTGCCGATGGAAATTCCGTTTAGTTTTTGTTATGCAGAAAAAAAGGAAAATTTTTATTAGAGTGATTGTTATTCGACAGGATACTGCAGTAAATGTTTGACAAGGGGGGGGGTCTAAGATTGGATTTCAGTCAAGCAACTACAATGAAAATACTGATAGAGTAGAGACAGACTAGCAAAGTCTCTCCTGTAAGAAAAAGGGTGTAGGGAAGGGAAGAGATAATCCCTCACTAGATTGTAAAGACAATAAACGTTTGAACGAAATCGTTATATAAAACTAAAGTAAAATTACACATGGTTAAGGCATTTGAGGTCAGTATCTCAACAGTCTACGACAATCAAATAATGTAAAGCATAGAAGAAAATGGTATCTTTTTCTACAAAAATTCAAATATTTAAATATGATATGGTAATGCGAAATATGGTAATGGCTACATCCGAAGGTGCTATGGCATCGCGCCGATCGAGGAAAAGATGAGGGAATAGCGGCTCAGAAAATTCGAACATGTGCTGGAGGTCAACTATGACACCGTCCTGAAATACGCTTTGAAATCTAAAGTTGCCGAAAAGTGACAGAGAGTGATAAAATGGACATCCGCTTTGTACAATGATCTTCGTAAAAATCAGCCTTCACTCGGACCAAGCCTGTGATTGTGACAAGTGAAGACAAACGTCTATTATCGCGCACCCAGCCGCAGCCCAGGACTAACGTAAAGAAATAGAAGAAAACATGTTAAATTACAAAACGTTCGATTAATGGATCGTGCTTGAACTGAATGATTAAATGTTTGATCATCAATTAGTAATTATGATTTGAAAACGGTAATTTTTTCTTTCATTTATTTATCAAGACTTGCCATCGTACCTCGTTATAATGAAGCGCCCATTAGACGGATATTTCATTCCAATATTTAAACAGCTGTTGTCCAACTCCGTGGAAATTACATACTTAAAGATGACTGCTTACCGTCAAGTTTACTATACAAGTTGTATTCCTTATCATGATGTACAATAATCTGCTAACAATTATGTTATCATTAATCTGTCCATTATAATAGCAGGTTTCTTCTTTTAAAAAGGCAGAGAGTATTTTTTATCATAATTATCATCAATATTCTCTATTATTCACCTGGCACGGTTGAGTATGTGTTCGTACCGGTTGGTGATACGTCCTTGAAAACCAGTCTTGCGGTCGGGCTGAAATATGAGTCTGCTGAGTCCAAAAAGGTTCATATTCCCAGGCTTTGCTTTGTCTCTTTGAAAAAGGGGTTAATTTATTGCTAATCGCCAGAGGGCCTCTTACTGAGGAATTTTGATAGGATAAACAAAAATTTATATATCATTTTTGTGCGTTTATACATTACTTCTGTCACTCGCACTTTTATACATTAATTCTGTATACTCATATGTTATAGCTAGCTATAACATATGCTGACCTACGGGTCACGGGTAGTCTAGTACTTATAAAAAAAAATTAACTGAATGCTAGAAAGACTTACGTTAAAATAACCACTGCAAATGAAATGGTTAACTTTGAAAGTAAAACAGAGCTAATAGGGTATCCAAAAATCACTGAAAAATATTGCCCATTTTCAGCTTCGCATAGTTTTGCTGTTTCCAAACCTTATTCATGAGAGATTGCAGAGTCTCCGAATTGCGATTAAACTCCCTTATTTTGTTCCTGATGTTTTCCTTTAATTCTTGCATGGTTTGAGATTTGTTAACATAGACTCTTTCTTTAAGATATCCCCACAATAAAATGTCAGGGCTAGTCAAGTCTGAGAAAGGTGGTGGCCATTTCACATTGCCATAGCAAAAGACAATATTGTTGCCAAATTTTGCTATACTTATTCACAATTAATTTCCAAAATATTGTCTGTAAAAAACTGGAAAAATAATCATTAATCGTAAAATGACAAACATTTTCGACACGCTATTTAACTAAGTAGAATACAAGTACATGACATATTCAATATTTTGCAATGAGCATGTTGTAAAATAATACATAATACTACTTGTCCTCGCATACATACGTTTCCGAAAAACTATATTAGGACACTTTTGAAAATTATTGTCCACACCCATTTGGACTTTTATAATCAAAAGAGGACTTATCTAAACTCTAACTTTATAGTGGGTAACAACGTTTCAAGATACTTAATTTTCCTCGTTGCCAGTGTTGTGTCTCGTAACGGAAACAAAATATATTGAACAGAAAAGAAAATACAATAACCAAAGGGGGAAGATACGCCAGTCCGACTTCCAGAAGTGCAAGACTCATTAATAACCTGTGTGCTAACGCCGAAGACATTTTCGCTTGGTCTTTATAGTAAGTGAAATAGTTTATCATTATCCGTAGGGTGGGCACAACTAGCATATTTGTTTATAATTATTGAACAATTTTATTATATATTGCCTGCATCGTTTTGATAAATTAATATTCTGTTGTTGCAGATATTCATAGAATTGTCAAGCTACTACTCTGATGTTGATGGCAATAAAAATTGAAATTTCGGAAACATACGTACGCTGAGACAAATATTGTTGGTGGCAATCTTTTCGATGCATGAAAAATAATATGCCATAAATTTGCATTCTAATTAAATTATATTATATTATATTATATATATATATATATATATATATATATATATATATATATATATATATATATATTAAATCACAGATATGTTAAATCACAGATATGTTAAATCACAGATATGTTAAATCACAGATGTGATAATCAAATGAATTATTGTCTTATTAAATATTATAGTATGATAATATTTTCAAGACGATCCCAGTCAAAAAGGAAAAGCTCAATATATAAAATAGCACATATAAATGTAGAAATTATATTTAAATTATATATAAAACATTCAGTGGATTAAAGTATATATATATAGTAAGTTATAAAATATATATGGCGATTAATCTACACTGAATATTCCGCGTTTCATCCGCTCTAGGACTTTTCAGGCTTTACTAACTAGCTCTACCTACGTATTGAGCACTTTTGAAGTAAATACTTAAAGTTTACGCATAAATTTATACTTTCGTATATTAATTTTATGTGAGTAAATTAAGTAGTTATATATATATATACATATATATATATACACACACACACACACACATATATATATATATATATATATATATATATATATATATATATATATATATATATATTATATATACTTTAATCCACCGAATTTAACTTTAATTCCTAAATTTATATATATATATATATATATATATATATATATATATATATATATATATGAAATAAAAATAACAATTAAATTTAGCAAAATGATTCAAGATGGTAAAACTAAAATATATTATAAATATTTTGCTCTTATGTTTATATATATATATATATATATATATATATATATATATATATATATATATATATATATGTATATTATTTTTATTTATATAGACAAATATTACATAGTCGCTACACTGAAAATACTAATGTTTTGGACATTTGGTTTAGTTTGGGCCAACCAATTGTCTGAAACATCAGCATGTTCAGTGTAGCGACTATGTAATATTTGTCTATATAAATAAAAACATTATATTTTGCTCTTTTTTGTCGAGCACTCTTATTAAATTCGTTTTAATTCATGAGTTTTTCCTATTGAATACATTTAACTTGGTATTTTTTTTTTTTTATTACATTTTCACCCCAAACAAGGCAAATTGCCACTTTGGTGTAGGGGGCTACTATCAGGGGGAACAACTACTGGGGTACTATGTAGGGATTTGGGCAGCAAGGTGTCGGTTAACGTTACACTTGAACTTCTGCACGTCAGTACTGTTGGGGAAGCAGGGACCTGGAATGGAATTCCAGAGTCTTGCGGTTCTGGGGAAGAAACTATTGGAGTAAAAAGATCTTTTACATCTAGGGATCTCTACAGTGTGGGGGTGGGATCTAGTAGCCTGTCGGGTTTGTCGAGGGTGCTCGCGTCGTGGGGGCACAAGTGATTGCAGTTCGTCAGAGCATTCACCACTAAAATACTTGTAGAAAAGGCAGAGGGATGCAACATTTCGTCGATGGGACAGAGGCTGAAGCTTAGATGCCAGTTCAGGGCCTATCAGGTTTGCGACTCTCTTTTGAACCTTGTCAAGGAGTGAGAGACTAGTAGCAGATGCACCAGTCCAAATATGACAACAATACTCCATACATGGGCGAATGGTGGCCTTATAGAGGTACAGGATACTTTCGGGTGTTAGTAGTTTTCTAGCACGGTAGAGAGAGCCTACCTTTCTTGCAGCTGCCCTGGCAATGCCTTCAATGTAATTGTTCCAACTCATGTTTCCTGTGAACGTTAGGCCAAGGAGTTTGAAAGATGGACTCTCAGATAAAGAGTCGTTGGCCATTGCTATGGGTGGTAGAGAGGGTTTCTTGTAATTATTGAATGAAACTAGTTTAGTCTTGGCAGCATTGAACGCGACCAACCACTTTTGTCCCCATTCCACTACAGATTGGAGGTCTTCCTCTAGTGTTTCTGCCATTTCTTTAGAAATGTGTTCATTCGTCTTCCTGTCGTGTCTGCCATAGAGTGTAGTGTCATCAGCATATATACCCATCTCAGAGGCAATTTTGTCGGGGAGGTCATTTATGAATATCAGGAACAATAGAGGTCCAAGGATAGAACCCTGGGGCACTCCCGCATTTATATCATATTGTTTAGATGTGCGACCGTCGAGGACTACCTGGATTTTTCTCTTATCTAAGAAGGATTTAATTATGTTAAGTATTCTACCAGTGATACCGTATGATCTGATTTTACTGAGGAGACCCTCATGCCATATCCTGTCAAAAGCCTTAGATATATCTAGAGCTACCGCTCTGCCTTCCCCCGCTTTATCCAGTGAATGGTATATACGTTCAGAGATCACAGTGAGGATGTCTGCTGTGGAACGGGCTTGTCTAAATCCATATTGTTTGTCAGTCAGTAGTTTAGCATCTGTAAGATGATGGACTAGAGCATGGGTAATTATGGTCTCAAATATTTTGGCAAAAAGTGGGAGGAGGCTAATGGGGCGATAATTTGATGGGTCTGTCCTTTCGCCAGAATTCTTGAATACTGGTACAACAGAAGCAGTTTTCCAACAGCCCGGAAAGCAAGCTTCATTAAGACATTTGTTGTAGAGTTTGGAGAGAACTGGAGCTACTTCGGCTGAGCACTTTTTTAATAGCACAGCTGGGATAAGATCGGGTCCACATGCTTTTGAGGTGTCAAGGTTTTTTATGATAGCATGCACCTGAGCAGAGGTGGTTTTCAGATCGTCTAGTGTGGCGTCTGTCTGCATAGGAAAGTCAGGTAGGGGGTGGTTGGAAGGGTCCAGTGTGGAGTTTGAGGCAAACCGACTGGCAAGCATGTTAGCCTTGTCGGTTTCTGAGGAGACAACCTCGTGATTGTTGGTTAGTGGGGGAATTGTTGATTGCCCATTATTTACTACACTGTTGTAGATTTTCCAGAAGTCTCGAGTTCCTAGTTTTTGTGCTTCGATGCGCTTTTTAGTGGTTTCTGTAAATTCTCTCTTAGCTGTCGCTATTTCTTTTTTAACGTTATTTCTAGCTTCTATATACTTCAGTCTGTTTGAATTGGACTTATGTCGGTTAAACCTACGGTATGCATGCTGCTTTTGAGTAATGGCAGTCGACGTAAACCATTGGGGAGAGTGGGGCTTACTATAAAATTTCCACATGGGAACATGCGCTTCGATTGCAGTTTTGAACCAGTCAGTGGTCTCGTTTGCACATTGTTCAGCAGGGAGAGAGAAAATATTTTTCCATGGAGCATCTCTAATTAGTTCCCTGATGGCTTCCCAGTCAGCCTTATTATAATATCTCGTTGTTTTGAGCACTGGCTCTTCAGTTTTGGGTCTAGAGTTTAGGGCGATTTCAACCATTATCACTGCATGATCAGCGTTCCCGAGTGGGCTGTGGGCCTTCGTTATGCAGTCATCGGGAACTGTGGTCAAAACAGATCTAGAAGTGATGCGTGTTGTTCTTCCTGGTCAGGGAAACGGGTTGGAAACGTAACAATTTGTGATAGGGAGTGAGATATAGCGAAGCTATGGGTTGTGCTGCCCGCTGCATCTGTGTGAGTAGAGAATCCAAGCCAGTTTTTGTGGTGGACATTAAAGTCACCAAACACATGTATTTGTGCGCTAGTGTCGAGGGACAGTGCCGTGTCTATGCTGTCAGATACTTTGTTTATTATGGAGCAGTCCTGAGTCGAGGGAGAGCGGTAGAGAAAATAATAGTAGCTAATACTGTGTTGCACGTTTAATCTAAAGCACATAAAGGCTTGATCATCTGTTTCTAGGTTTGTTTCTCTAGTCAAGGGAAGGGTATTACGAATGTAAACTCCAAGTCCGTGCATATGTCTATCAGAGTCCTTACGGCAGAGTGGGAGATATCCAGGCATGTTAAAGTGGTTAGAGGGAATGGAGGAGTGTAGGTTAGTCTCACTTAGTGCTAAGATATATTGGGTATTTGTTAAGAGAAATGCTTCAACATCAGCTAAGTTAGTTCTAAGCCCACGGATATTTGTGAATGAGAGCCTCAAGGGAGGAGGCAAGTTGAATTTGTTTGTCCCTAATCCTGGTTTAAGCTTATTTTTAGATTGTACTGTCGTCATATTTTTTTTTAGAGTTTCGGTAAGGGGGAGCTAAACAAGAGGTTATGCGGAGCTTCAGACATGCATCACAAGTAGACCATCAGCTGACCTTTCTCCAATTAGGATTGTGGCCTCGGGAAAGCCCACCGGGGATGAGTGCAGGGTCCCTTTCCATGCGCGTCATGGCACTGCAAACAACCCGATATTATTCAACTGCTGATGGAGCAGCCGCTCTAAGCGCTACCAAAGAGTTAGGGCTCCTGTACTACCAGTCGGGAACAGCAGCCAGGAACTGTCAATCCGGTACCCTCAACCCTTTAGAAGAAGGTCAACCCAATCTAATCGCTCAGGCATATCTTATACTCAAGCACTCCCAAATGTTCAGTTTTAGGGGTGGGGCATGCTGGGAATGGGGAAGAACGGCGTTCATTGCCCTAGCCAGGAAACAAGATCTACCGCTGGGTGTTTCTGTCGAATCACTGAGATAGTGTCTCTGCGCTTGACTAATAGGCAAAGAAGGAGTATGGAAGCCGGGCGATAGACAGAGCCTATCTACTCCTTAATCAATTTAGGTTTGCAAACCGGTGAATTTGTTTGAGTCACCAGCTCTAGGAAGGTTGTCATCCAAGACTGAAGAGGCCTCTCTCCCCTTTGGTTTAGTTTCAGAGTTTTCCTTCTCCTAGACGGATGATCTGGGAAGACCTACTGGGTCCGTCAGCCCTGAGAGGGTTTTCTCCGCGCCTAGGTTCTAATCCAGGTATTTCTGCGACCCCGCGTTGTTAGTGTTACTGGGTTAGTTTGTGGGGGATTATATCTCTACTGATTAGTTACACTCCTCAAAGTGATTTAGGGACATGCTATTTACTTGTTAATGGATAAAGTGGGTGGGTGAAGTTCATGCAGTGTAAGCGTCTATGTTTGTAAGAGGGCTTGTTAGGGAGGAGATAATGTGATTTTAGTCTTACCCTTTTTTTTTTATTTTATTAATGTTAGCTTAGGTCTAGTATAGTGTTACAGTATGAGTAGGTATTAAGAATTGAGCTACGAGTTGTGCCCGAGCTATTTTAGATGATAGGAGGGTTAAGATGTAAGTGCAATATAGCATGGATAAGACAGCAAGTTTTGAGTCATGCGTAATTAGGTGAATAGATATATGGGCAGGTTTTCAGTAGGTGCGAATAGAGTTGAAGTTGTAGGTTTTTTTATAGTAAGAGTCATGGGGCGTTTTGCATAACAAGGAGTGTCGTTTCAATAACGTAATTAATCGTTGCAAAACTCGAGGAGACAGTTGTGTAGTGCATATCGCTTTGTTTCTGAGTACTTTGGCTGTTAAGTACCTGCCTTTGTGTGCATAGGCTGTTAAGTCCCTTAATGGATAGGAATGAGCTGTAATGCATGCCTTAGAGGTAGAAATGTATAGATGTTTAGTGATGGCTATTAAAACAGTTTGCATGTGAGGGATTAGGGGCTGGAAGTTAGCGATTCCACTACAGATGCGGAGCAATGTGGGAGTTTAGTGGCGGATAGGTTGGAAGGAGTAGATTGTTAGCGTTCAAGAGAAGAGGGGGTATTTATTTACAGATGGATTTCCATTAGAATTTTTGAGTTACAGGTAAGGTTTAGTTTGAAGAAGGGAGGAAATTTTTTTTTTTTATGCATGCAGGTAAGACAAACGCAATCGTCTTGGAGGTAAAATGTATAAGATTTCGTAGCTAGCTATTAGGTTTTTCCCTCCTAGTTATAGGAACAGCTAGTTCGTTGGGATTTGGAATTGTAGTCATTAAGGTCAGGCGCAGAGTGTTGCATCTATTCAGAAAATTAGCCCTAGTATCACAGCTGGGATTATGTATATTGCAGTTACAAATATAGTGTCAGTCAAATTATGAGCCACGTTCAGTGGTTTGGTATGGTATGGGTATCATGGAGGACACTTAAATAAAAGCAAGCGTACGGTGATTGCATATATTAAGTATACTACTTAAATATAGTTCTTCTGTCTTCTATAGTAGAAAGAAAGGTGGTCCTAGCTCTTCTATATTCTTGCATAGGCTATTCGTTATCGAGTAGAGTTCTTCTGACCATAAAAACGGCTCGCGTGGGACTAAGTGTTAGAAACCATTTTTATGCATATGTAATTAAAATGCATTAAATAAATACATTTAAAGAGAAGGTATACATAGTTGGTAAAAGCAAAAAGAGAAATAAATAAACAAAGTGAATAAATAAATAAAAAATAAAGTAATAGAAGAAACGACTCGCATGGAAGCAAAGAGTTAAAGACAATATATGCGCATATAGTTAAAATACATTAGTCAAAATTAAGAAAAAAAAAAAAAAAGCAGTTGCCATTTTGGTAATATTAGGATTTGTTAAATTAACTTAGCTTATATTGTTTGCCCATCTTCAAAATTGTCGCGTCTGTCAGCGAGCGTAACCCTCTTCTTAGTGTGTATATATGTGTGTATACACACACACACACACACACATATATATATATATATATATATATATATATATATATTTATAGATAGATCGATGGAGAGAAAGATAGATAGATAGATAGATACAGAGAGAGAGAGAGAGAGAGAGAGAGAGAGAGAGAGAGAGAGAGAGAGAGAGAGAGAGAGAGAGAGAGAGCAATGTAAATGTATACATACATACATACATACATACATACACATGAACCTTGCTCTTTATTATAGTGCCGAATTCTAGATAATGTAGTCATAATAAAATATTCTGAAGATTATGTTGGTCAAAATAAATTTATTACTGTCTTTAATATGATTTCTTGAGTTGTTTATAATTTCTTATAATTTTGCCTGTGGACACTATTTGAATACAAATGCGACATTTTCACGTTTCTAGTATCCCTAATGAAATCAAGAAAATTATGTATGTATGTATGTATGTATGTATGTATGTATCTCTCTCTCTCTCTCTCTCGCTCTCTCTCTCTCTCTCTATATATATATATATATATATATATATTAAGATGGTCAACATCTTGAAATTTGGAATATAGACTTCTGTCATTTATTTGTATATATTCTGTACTTACATTGAGACTTGTGGAAATCAAACATATTAGGAGACAAATATTTTAACAACCTACGTATTGAGTCACTCATAAGTAACAGCAAAAAGTAAACGTTGTCGTTAATAACTATTTCGGAAAAGATAGTTACGTTTACGGCTGGTAAACGCATAAGTAAACAAAATACGTAGTCTGCATGTTTGCCTGTGCTTTTCTAATGAACACTTATAGCTTTTTAAGCGACGCAGTTAAGAAGTTGAAATTTGGTTTCAGGATACACTCCCATAAAACGCACAAAGTTGTGCAGATTGAGACGTCGACGGTGATCAGTGTGCAGTTCGTGACAAGTGTACTTTGACCAGGTTTATCCATGTTAATTAGGATTAACATCAATATTTTTTAAATATTCAGTAATTTCATTTTTTTGGTACTTGTTATAAATATGATAATAGATATTAAACATGCGTATGTTTAATGAAATGCATATTTAACACCTGGGCAGCGTCGGGCTTATCCGGTTGTTATTAAGTAAACAAATATATAAAAAGTCTCAGATATTGGCTGGGCAATTGGCTAGGTAATATTGGTCAGCGATTATTATTAGTGTCGTTATTAATACTTACAGATAAAATTATTTATATTAAAAGGTTTTAATAGGAAGGAGTGTTAATTTTCATAACTAGCACCAACGAAAATGATAACGTGATGTTAATTTTATAGGTGGAATTTAAGCATTCCATAATATAAACAAAGATACGAGACAAAAACCCAGCAAGGCTACGTATCACTACACGTAGCCTTGCTGGTTTTTTTGTCTCGTATCTATGCTTATATTTTACGTTTTATGGCGTAATGGAAAAGGTAGGTTTTGAAACATAAAGTTTTAGTTAAAAACCAAAAACTCTGTTCGTCCACTAACGCGTTGCATATTGACGCAACGCGTTAGCGGACGAGCCGGGTTTTTGACCAGGACGCCCAATGAAGTCAGAAGGGGGCGACTTAGCAAAACATAATCATAAACATAATAAAGTGTGTGCCAACTCGGAAAAGGAACCCAGCAAGGAATAAATGATTGTATTAAAATATAGTTTACGTCTGGGCGTTTTCATTTTCAGTATTATGGAAAGGACGCACGAAAGGAAAATTGAGGTATGTTTTTGCTGGTGTTCTAACCGACAACCATGTCCGTTTTATTGTTTACACTTTGTTTATAAACTGCAAATTCATGTATACACACGCCAACACACAATAGAAAATACACTAGACAAACCACATATTAGGACGTTTAACACGTTTAACACTCATAAGTTAAGAGACATATTATACAACATTACACATTATACAACCATATATATTATATATATATAATTTATTTTTTATATTTTCTTTTTTTAAAACAGTACTCTACGTGCATGTGTTTTGCTAATCTATATCTAATCAGCGTAGCTTGACTGTATTAGGGCTCGAACATCGAACTATAGGTTTATAGTCGAGTATGTTTACCGTTATTTCTTAAGGAAAACTAATTCCTTGATTTCCTAGAAGGTGACGCTAATACCGAATATTTCATTATCACTAAAAAATCAATAAAAACAAAATAACTTAAAAGTGATAAAAATAGTTCATGATAGCAACAGGAGGCCTGTAGCGTCACGATATACGCACTCAACTATACCTATAGTTCGAGGTTTGAGGCCTATTATAGTCAAGCTACGCCAGTGGCTTAACTGGAGTAAACGTCACTCACGGCAATCCGCTCAAATGTCACCCCACTGATCCCCTACTTCACACTATGCTAAATGATTAGCTATCGTTAAATTTCCATACATGCTCTACTTACTTCCTAACTTGTACGTTACTGCTTACACGTATAATCAAAGACAAAATTATATTTGAAAACAAAAACAAAAACAATCAGTTCAAATCCAAAGATTTTTTAAATGCAGTTGTTCATAATATCACAATAATAATAAACTTATTTATTAGTATAAAAACCGGGTATGAAAACCTTTTTAAGAAGTATAAAAACCGGGTATGAAAACCTTTTTAAGAAGAAAAGCATGAGTGTCACTTACTAAATAGATAAATAAATAAATTAAGTACTTATTGTTAGGAAGAAGAAAATGGGGCATTAGAAACGCAGTCGAATAGAAACGCAGAAAAAGGAAAAAAAAGGAAAAAAGTTAGTGAATAAAATCGGAAAGATGGTTTGAAAACAAAAAAACACGTAACAGCCAGCCTGCCTTATCAACTCACGAAACGAAGCGAATAAAATAAAATAGAAGAGGATCAAGTGATGATAATAATAATAAGTGAATAGGTTGAAAAACAAAATTACAATTATTGTGTTAAAAGCACTGTTGATACGAAATTTTAAAGACCAAACAAGTGCAGATTTTTTTAAAAATAACACAGTAGACCTTTACCATTTAACAATACACGCCAGACCAGCGTCCTTCTACTAAATCGGACATTACTCTCACCAAAAAATCTGAGAAAGACATGTTAGGCATTAGAACCGACAGTATGGTACGTAAAAGAAAAACAAAGAAAAGAAAAACTTACATTTCTTGATAACAATTCTGTTATGGATAGAAATATCGAATTTTATTTTAATAAAATAATGTTTGTTTATTTAAAGATTTTTGCACTTGTTTGACCTTTAAACCGTTAATAAGGACCGTTTTAGGTACCCATATCAAGCTCTATTCAGCCTCTACTCATATATTCTGTAAACAAAATATAAATAATACGCTCTTATTTTCGGATTTTCCTTATAGTTGAGCACTCTGATGGATTTCTTTTTCAAAAAAACAAACTATATATATATATATATATATATATATATATATATATATATATATATATATATATATATACCCGTGACCCGTTGGGTCAGTATGTTATATTTGCTATGGAATTAATGTATGAGCGTGACATTTGTGACGTAAAGAAAATAGTTTTTTGTGACATAACAGAAACATTTCTATGAAAGTATATTAAAATGAAAAAAGAATATAGATAGATTTCTAAGAGTCGTTCCGTTTATAATTGTTCATTTTTGGAAAAAAAAACTTACAGCCATTGAATTATAAGTGGTTTGCCATACTTATAGGTAAATGTGCACTAAACAGATACCATAATACTTAAAGTTAAATTCAAATTTTGATATATCTTTTAATTTAAACGCGAAACAAAAACAATTGGGACGCTGAAAACGTACACAGTAAAACAATACGTTTTATTGTCGCGTTGATTTTTTATTTGTAACACAAATTAAAAAAAACATATTTTCGGGGTTATTTATTTATGTTGGTACTGTAGAAGAAAATGTATGAATGTTTTTTAAGAAAGTTGTATTAAAAAATGGAGAATAAATTAAAAAAAGGAAGGTGGTGTGTAAAATGCTCTTATGGTGGTCAACGGGTTTAAGTAGATTTATTTGTAAGAAAATTGCGTTAAAATAACTTAAACGTAATATGGAAATGAACGATGTAAAAAAAACAAAAAATATTAATTGTTTATTTGGATAATTTAAACGCGAACAAAAAAAAAACAATTGAGACGCTGAAAACGTACACAGTAAAACAATACGTTTTCTTTTGTCGCGTTTATTGTTTATTTATGTACGCATGCGCAACCGGGAGTCGTAAGCCGGATGTTAGGTTACAACACCCGTTACTAGGTCATTTAAGTTGTATAATTATATAGATATATATATACACAAGACACGCATATATACACTCGTTACACACCCTCCCAAAAGGACATTCTAAAACCACAGATAAAAAGAAATTATTATTATAAATGATAATAATAATAATAATAATAATAATAATAATAATAATAATAATAATAATAATAATAATAATAAAAAAATATGACTCATATTTCCTCTGACGATCCGCTTTTTGAATACAGTTTTGGGCATAAACACATTGGCACATCCACTTTCGCAAGATCATCGAAGTTAAGCGAGGGTGATCATGGCCAGTACCAGATGAGCGACCATTTCCATTTAGGACTACGAGATGCTGTATGTGAGAGGGCGATATCACCTCCTTGCCAAAGCCAAAAAAAAAAAAAAAACATCGCAAAAAAAGAAAAAACCAGCGTCGTTATCTCCCCTGAGCTAGATATAGATGCGACTACATTTAAATTAAATGTATTTATCTAGCAAACTCTTCTTTCACACATTAGGTGCTAGCTAATACAATCATAGCGTGCTCAATAGTTATGTGGTCCGTGCAATAATTTTGAGGTCGGAAAACTATAAATATATATAATTATTTAATTAAGAGAAGAATAGCCCATTCTTACACTCAAGGGTTTGGATCATACATCTAAATCAGAAATGGGTAAAAAAAAAAATGGCTTAAAATGAAAATACACAACTGAGTTATTCCCCTTTATTACTACTTCTATTAAAATAATTCATTCATTTTTTTCCTAATTACTTATAAGACTTTTGCATTCTTTTAAAATTTTTAAGTGATAAATTTAGTCTGTTGTTGGTTGGAGGTCGCAAGAATTGTAGTAAGGTTGAATCAGAGATGATCATCAGAAAATTCTAGGTTTGGAATTATTACTCTTAAGGATTTTTGAGTCCTGTTGTACATTCACACATGTCTGCGACATCGGAAAAGATGTGTCCTGCCGTTGCCAAGAAGATTAAGATGGAAACAAACAGAATTCTTCGAAGATTCGCGTTTGGAATATTTCCAGAACCGGTCACATGGGAATCTATGAAAGACAAGTAAATCCGAAAGGATTTTTCTTCGGGGGAAAAGATCGTTATTGCCAGAACAGAAAAGAGTATTCTTTCTTTTTTTAATTAAAATACGCCCGTTTAATTTGTGCATAAATGCTGAAAATTTAAAACCTTAAGCCGGACAGAAAGATAACCCGATAAATGGACGGACAGAATTTCTTATAGGAATACACAGACGCATGTAAACTTCAATTTCAAACATGAACGTGCCAGACCCACGAAAATACTATTATAAATGTAAGTGTGACAGAGCAACTGATGGAAAAAGGCTTTCATAAAAATATACGGCCCTATCTAAATATTTAAAAAGCTTAAGCGTGACATAGACACATCTGAAAATTATACTTCAAGTTTAATCGCAACAGACCAACGGAAATTCATTTAAAAACTTAAAGCTTATAGTCTGGCAAAAATGCTATTTCCCACTTGAACATGTCAAACAAACGAAGACATTTAACAATTTACCATATTAAACCAATGTAAGACAAACGAAAACATTTAACAATTTACCATATTAAACCAACGAAAAGGCTTAACTTAAGCGTGATAGACCAAGAAATATGCTATTTCAAACATAAAATCCCGATAAACCAACAAAACTTAAGCATGAGAAATTAACGAAAACGCTATTTCAAACTTGAACATGTCAAGTAAATGAAAATGCTAATCAAAACTTAACAATATCAGACAAACAAAAATCGTATTTAAAATTTAAACGTGTAAGATTAACGAAAATACTGTTTAAAACTTAATGTCAGACAAACGAAAATGCGATTTTAAAACCTGAATAGATCAAACAAATGAAAATGCTAATAAAAAACTCAAGCATGTCATGCAAATGAAAATTCTATTTAAAATGCTGACAACTCAACAAACATATTTCAAGCGTATGAATGAAAAACCGACGAAATGCTATATCAGACGTTACCCTGACAGACTGATGGAAGGACACAAAGTCTTATGCAGATAGGTGGACACATACAAAAATGATCTTTCAAACGTATGTGTGACAAACCAACAGAATTTATTTTTAAAATTTGAACCTATTATCCCGGATAAAATGTCAATTTAAACTTAAACGTAAAGAGATTGGTGAACGCATCTCAAATAACATACGGCCATTCAATCTGTGAGTTGATCGATGGTAATTATATTTCAAACTGAAGTGTGACAGATGTAAAGCGAACTGACCGACGAACAGAAATGCGTGGATGCGTCTAAAATCAACATTAGAAAAGGTAATGTTTAAAAGTTCGCATTCCACAGAGAAGCCCACCAAATATGACGTGCATCCGCCGGCTGCCACAATGTATGCTAAATCGTTCGACGTTTGTCACATAAACCAACAGAACCAATTGTATTGTCAATACGCAATCATGTGTGAAACCTGATCCTTATATAGACATGGCTATTTTAATAAATGAAAATTCTTTCGCATATATCATTTTTAACATTTGTCTCTGGTGACAGCCATATTCGACAATAGACATATCCATTAATCTCATTAACCCTTGTCCCCGAGTTGTTTTGGCCTTGTTAATTAGTGAGTCCTTAGTGGAAAAATTGCTTTTTACTATTTTATGTTTTTAACGATTACGTTTTAAATATTGTTTTCATGGCGAATACAAACATAATATGTAAAAGGTTAACGTGACAACTGAAATGACACTCCTCTATAGCAGGGTTTCCCAAAGTGGGCTCCACAGAGTCTTGGGGCTCCGTGAGTGAGGTGGAGGGACTCTGGGAGCCCTTTCTTAAAGAGGACCAAATGTTTTATATGAAACAAGGCCAATAGCCATTAGTCGCGTGCTCTCGTATAATGAATGTGAAAATGTAGGATTGACATGAAATTCTTAAAGATAAACTAAAATGACTAAAAAATGGGCTGAAATGACTTAAATAAATAAAAAGTAAATGACTTAGAATGACTTTAATGAACTTAAGGATGAATTAAATAACCTTAAGAATGACTTGAATGCTTAAAAAATAACTGGAATCCTTCAAAAACAACTTGAATGACTCGAATGGCTTTAAGACTGACTGCTTGTAAGTGGGTGATCATTTTACATTAAATTAATACAGAAACGTGATCCCCCACTTTATATCACAAAGTTACAAACATAAGTACAGCATGAACAGATACTACACTTTGAGATATTAAATCCTTTATTCATGTTAAAAATACATTGAAAATCAACAATGAACAAAAAACTTAGGCACATGGCCAACTCAAAAGGGGGGATTGTGGGGGTCGTTGGTCATCCTTGTCAAATTCACCTGGCGCCCAGCTCCACGCGGAGTGGATCTAACTCTGCTGCCAACCCAAACGCGCGCATAGTGAGTCGTCGGCAGCCCACCTCACTAGATCCCTGTGGAGTTTCCTATGGGTAGCAGTCACAAGGTCGCTGGACCTTGGTAGTCATTTTAGCGCAGCTCGGCACTCTTTCATGTAGGCAGATTCTCCCCGCGGCCTGCGATTGCTCTCGATAGAAGGGTCGAGAACGAGGTCGGGGAAGGCGGCAGTAACCACGGGGTGCTACGGTTGGTCATCTTGCATATAGTGGCCCAGGAAGGCCAGCCTCTCAGCATCTCGATGACACTTCAAGTCCGGCATTCCCAAGCCTCCCTCACCCGGACGTTGAATACAGACCTGTCTGCTCACTTAGTGTCTTCCTCTGTCCCAAAGAAGCGAGGACAAGAGTTCGACAAGAGCTGTTAGGTGTTTTGCAGGCAGGGGAAGTACGGCCAGTCGGTAAAGGATGAGGGGAAAGACGCAAGTGGCGCACGCCTCAGCTCTACCCTTTAAGGAAAGTTTCATAGGAAGCCACAAATTGACTGCAGCCTCCACCTTTGACTGTAACTCCAACCAATTTTTGTAAAGCTGGAGACCTGGTCTGAACCACACGCCGAAGATCCGAATCGGGCCATCCATCCAGCTGAAGGGCGCCGGGAGGTTGGCGGTGCACCTCCAGGTGCCCAACCGCAGTCCTACCGACTTGCTGCGGTTTCTCTTGGTCCCTGTAATTCTTTCGTACTGAGCAAGCGCCTCCGACATAATCTCAATGTCTCTGAAGCTCAACACAAAGACTGTGACATCATCAGCGAATGCGGATACCTTGGCGGCTGACGAACCGACCGAGAGATAACAAAGGGGTTCAAGTGCTTTCCGTTGACTTGCACGACGGCTGTGGGCTGTCGATACATCACGAAGATCCACTTGCAGAAGTCCGATTTAAAACCGGCGGCCTCTAAGACAGATGCCAAGAAACGATGGCCGACCCTATTGAAAGCTTTGGACTGATCTAAGTTGATCAGCGCGGCTTCCGTGTCATCATCTATCCCTCCCTCTAGGATCGTGTGGATCAGGTGCAAGTTCTTCTGAATCGATCTCCTCTTCACAGCGTAGTTCTGTTCGGTTCAAGCAACTCGTTGATAACAACCTGCAGCCGATTCGACAGGACCTTGGCCAAAATCTTCAACTCTGTGTTTAGCAGAGTTATGGGCCTGTAATCGTCCAACTCATCCCCACCATGTCCGTCATGTTTCCTCAGCAATGTGATCACTCCCTTGGTGACTTGCCCCGGGATGGATCCCTCAGCAAACCAATGGTTGAACACATCCGTCAGAAGAGGCAGAAATATGGGCGACAGCCTCAAATACATTTCGTATGGCAGACCATCGAGCCCTGGCGATCTGTCACAGTGACCTGCTTCAGCGCAGTAAAAACCTCCCGCTCCATCACCCGGCCCTCGCAACTAGCTGCTCTAGCCGCCTCGAGGTGGGGAGAATCAGCCAAATAGTCGCTAAACTCAAGGACCAGAAGATCGTGCTGCTGCGTAAAATGCTCCTTGAAATGTTCTCAAACCCCTCACAGATCTCCCGAGTCGATTCCAGGGTGTGTCCATCCGGATGTCTTACCTTTGCAATGTACTTGTCCGAGCCATGCCGAGAAATTTCACGAGGCATGACAGTGTTGGAGTTGACTGCTTCATTGCCTACCTTCCTAAGCCTAGCTCTGACTACTTGACCTTCATAACGCTTGCTATTCTCACGCATAAGGTCCTGCTTAATTAGTTCCTGACTAACCCTATCACCTTCCCCCGTAGCCTGGGCTAGTTTCTGCTCTAGCTTCTTCTTTGTCTTGGCCTTATCTAGTGCGAGGCGCTGGGCATACTTGATGGAGAAGGTTCTAATTTTGGCCTTTAGACCTACCCACCACTTACTTCTGGTAACTACCCCCACTAGTGCTTTTTGAATTAATTCTATTAGCTTCTCTTAGAAGTCTTGTATCTCCAGAAGGGAGGTGTTTAACTTCCAGTGAGTCACTAACTTAGGCCTATTTCCTAGCTTCAGCCAGGCCATAACTAATTTATGGTCCGTCTGACCTAGCCAAGTGAACGTGGGACAAGATGAGAAGTCTACTTCGCCTCTCCTAACTAACATCCTGTTGGATAGGGGGAAATGCTATTGGCCACCTTCACATCTCCCGCCCCGGATGCTCGACCGAAACATGTCGACCAGACGAAATGCGTCTCCTGAATCGCAGCCACATCCACTCCCAGGGACAAGAGGTCGTGCCGGAGGCGAGCCGCCCGGTCCGATGATCTCCAGCCCCTCGCATTCAAACTAGCCAAATTCCAAGCCATGGTACCTACCTTAGGGTGTGTCACACTCAGCTCTGAAGTCAACCGGGGAGAGGACGCCGACGTTTGTGCCATGCTCAAGGTGGTCAGGTTTTTCATATCCTGACCTTCTCTCACAATGCCGCCGACGTCCATAGGATAAATTAATTTTATGGCCCTGTAGAGTGACGGATGGACCAACACTGGGACCCTTCCTTTGCATTGTTTTGACAGTTCATCAAGAGAAGGGTCATTTTTTTTCACCAGTTCGATTCCTGGAAACGCCCCTTCAGTGTTGGTCCACAAGTTGGTCTTGCAGGCCTCTGGAGTTCTGACAAAAGTTATTAGGAGTGGGGCATCCGTTTTTCTCTCACTACCATGCTCCATTCCTCCCCCTAGGCCTCCTGGGTGGTTTGGGTTTTCCTTGGAGCTGGGGTTGATGCCACGGTTGCAGGGGTTGTTGCCACCTATTTTGGTGCGGGCGCTGTCTCAGAAGTTGTGATTGCCTTTTGGGTCGTTTGATTAGGGGTTACCCTTTGGGGGCAGTTCCTAGCCATGTGGTCCTGCTTTTGGCAGAACCAGCAGTGTGGACGACGGTCCTCCACCACTACCATTATGATGGTGTCCTTGTATGTCAGTAGTGCTGGTATCGCCTGAACACCCCCCTTTTCAGCCTCATTGCTATTGTGTAGCAGCCCAGGTGATTCCCAGTTTTTGACCATTATGGGGTCACCTGTTCCACCTCACCGTACTGGCTGAAGAGGCCTCCTAACAGTTCCGCAGGTATTTGGGTTGGTACATTAAATACCTGCACCCGAGTCCTTCTCTTGCCCTAGTATTCGGATATTAGTTTGACTCTCCCATGCTTTATTTCTTGGAGGGAGAGTCTCTCCGCATCGTCCTTGGTGGGTAGGAGGATGTCCCACACGGCGAAACTCCTCTGGTACAGGTATAGTACTAGAATGTTAAGTTTGTGGAGGAGCCCTGCCATGTCTTCCTTCTTCATCCCTAGGAGGCGGTTTTCTGGTATATCGGAAATGGCGAAGGACAGGACTCTGCCCTCAATCGCCTCCCAGGCACCCGGTATGGGCTTTATATCTGCCCCTCTATGTATTGTCTGTACTTTGTTAGGTACAGGTCTCTATACTCTTGAGGGGACAGTTGTTTTTCTACGGTCTTCCCCCACGCAGACCCTCTTGGTGGTTTTGGTGTTGGTATGTGGTCTTTGGTGGGGGTTAGCCCATTTTTGGTCTTTTATGGAGGTCGCCCCTCCCTGTTTATTGGCGACGCTTCCTGCCTCCCCAGATTTCTTAGTCTGTCCTTTTGTGGGAGTGTCGCATTTTTTGGGGGGCAGCTTCCTTTTCAGTGTCTTTTGGGCTTGACTCTCCTTGGTTAGAGCCTTTTTTGGGAGCAGCTTCCCGTTTTGGGGAGTCGGCCTCTTGGGGAGCATGATCTTTTTATTTACTTTGAGGCCATCTGCCCCTTCCTCGTTTGTGAGGCCCAGACGTTATGCCCCCTCATTTTCTTGATCTGCTCCCCTCTTGGGGGTGCAGCCCTCCTGGGGAGCACTGCCCCCTTTATTGTCCTTTTGGCCTGGCACCTCCTCCTTTTTGTGGTCGGAGTGAGATGCTACGACTGATTTTGGTTTTGCTCCCTTTGGGGGGGAGTCGCCCTCGGGGGGAGCTGTTGGCAAATTTTCCCTCTCCTGGGGAGCGTCCAATGCTGTCATATCCGGGCGGTACGTTGTTTTTGCTCCTCCTGTTGGGGATTCGTCCTCTTGGGGAGCAGTAGCCCCCCTGGCTGGGGGTATCCATATTGGTGGTCCCCTGGCTGGGGGTGTCCGTTTTGGTTCCCTCTTCTTTTAAAAATCACTGAAAAGAGTGACGTGGATTCGGCATCCAAAATGTGGAGCCGACTTTGGCGCTGAAAAGAAGTGGTGCCAAAAGGCGGCAAGAGGGGAGATAGAACTTAGAGAGGGAGTGGGAAGTTAGTGGAGGGAAGAGAGAAAGTGTTTCGGACCCTCGGGGATCCCGCGAGGGGGGGGGGAGAGCAGAGAAAGACAGACAAAATGGGGGTGCCGACAGAACGTTACCCAACAAGCTCGGGCACGAGAATGTGTCGCCAGAACAGCACTGCCTCGCGTGGTGTATGTATTAGAACAGATACTACACTTTGAGATATTAAATCTTTTATTCATGTTAAAATTACAGTCAAAATCAACGATGAACAAAAAACTTAGGCACATGGCCAACTCAAAAGGGGGGATTGTGGGGGTCGTTGGTCATCCTTGTCACTCCAGAACTAAACAAAACTAAAAGTTTCTCCCAGCTAGTATCTTCTTTCACCATAATACCGCATTCACCCTTTCATATTGGGGGACGTCCTACTTAACTCCCAGTTTTTAAAACATTTTTTATTGACGTGTAAAAACAAAAAAGATAACAATAAAATGGTACAATAATTCATTTGTGTCGAGGGCGGGGGAAGAAAAAACAAAAGGTGATTAGTAGGACCCTCCCAACCCCGTCTAGTTGATAGACTGCCCGTTCCACTAGGTTTGTAAAAGGAACCTCGCTTCTGCGGGTCAGTCTCTAGGTGGGGATGCCCTCTAGATGGGGGTGAATGGAGAAAAGAAAATTTTGTGGGTAAGGGATGGGGGTTAGTTTGTATTTCTTTCTCTCCAAGATGGGTAAAATTTAGAGGAAGGGGTGAAAACAAAAATTGCAGGTAAGAGGGGATGGGGATCTTGGAGGCTTCCTAATCGGGGAGGGATGGAAAACACACTCAGCTAGCTGAGAGGCTACTTGCTTAATTTTACTTTACAGAAATGCGCGTTCCACACCTAGGCGGGGAACACGTATTCAAATTTGGCTCCTCTTCGTACACACAGACTTGCCACATGTATCCATCTTCTGTCAAATGCCGCGCGATGCAGCCTTCTTCTATCAAATCTGATCTTCACCTGTAGTTGGTGTTTAAAGAAAGCGATCAGATCTTGATCAGAAAAAGACAACACCCCCCGGCAACCTTGCATACGCGACGTCCAAATCACTATTCTCGCCACGGCCAGGATCGTAACGTAGACCATTTGTCTTTCCCGGTCCCACGGCGGCCTCACGTTGTCCACAACATTGGATACAGTAATTGGGCGAGGATGCTCAGGATCGATGTGAGCCGTCACTCCGCTGACATATGACCAGTACTGGCGGAGTTCGCGGCAATCGAAGAAAGCAGGATCCGTAGTTTCTACGGCCGTTGTCCCACAACGGGGACAATTAGGCGACTCCAAAAACCCGGAACTTTATTGTATTTTGTTGAGTGGAAGTGCATTTTGGGCCAATCGCCAGGTCAGAGAGAACCCCGAATTGTTCAGATGACTCGAACCTGGCGCCCAGCTCCACGCGGAGCGGATCTCACTTTGCTGCCACCCCAAACGCGTGCATAGCGGGTCGTCGGCGGCCCCCTTCACTAGATCCCTGTGGAGTTTCCTACGGGTAGCAGTCACAAGGTCACTGGACCTTGGTAGTCGTTTTAGCAGGGCTCGGCACTCTTTCATGTAGGCAGATTCTCCCCGCGGCCTGCGACGGCTCTCGATAGAAGGGTCGAGAACGACGTCGGGGAAGGTGGCAGTAACCACGGGGTGCTAAGGTTGGTCATCCTGCATATAGTGGCTCAGGAAGGCCAGCCTCTCAATGACACTTCAAGTCCGGCATTCCCAAGCCTCCCTCACATGGACGTTGAATACAGACCTGTCTACTCACCCAGTGTCTTCCTCTGTCCCAAAGGAGCGAGAACAAGAGTTCGAGAAGAGCTTTTAGGTGTTGTGCAGGCAGGGGTAGTACGCCCAGTCGGTAAAGGATGAGAGGAAAGACGTAAGTGGCGCACGCCTCAGCTGTACCCTTTAAGGAAAGTTTCCTAGGAAGCCACGAATTGACTGCAGCCTCCACCTTTGACCATACCTCCAACCAATTCTTGTCAAGCTGGAGACCCGGTCCGAACCACACGCCGAGGATCCGGACCGGGCCATCTGTCCAGCTGAAGGGCGCCAGGAGGTTTGCGTTGCCACTCCATGCGCCCAACCGCAGTCCTACCGACTTGTTGCGGTTTATCTTGGCCCCCGTGATTCTTTCGTACTGTGTGAGTGCCTCCGACACGACCTCAATGTCTCTGAAGCCCGACACAAAGACCGTGACATCATCGGCGAATGCGGATACCTTGGCAGCTGAGCTGCCAGGCAG
This sequence comes from Euprymna scolopes, assembly GCF_053919585.1. Lineage (NCBI taxonomy): Eukaryota > Metazoa > Mollusca > Cephalopoda > Sepiida > Sepiolidae > Euprymna > Euprymna scolopes. The sequence continues at coordinate 116,901,157 of NC_136483.1, forward strand.
AGCCATTCTGCGCAGGGCCGAATTTGCCTCCCCATGTCTCAGCTTGCGGAGAAGAGGCTCCAAAGCCAGGACATAAAGCAGGGGCGACAGCGGACAACCCTGACGAACCGACCAAGAGATAACAAAGGGTTTCGAGCGCTTTCCGTTGACTTGCACGACAGCCATGGGCTGTCGATACATTATGGAGATCCACTTGCAAAAGTCCGGTTTAAAACCGGCGGCCTCTAAGATAGACGCCAGGAAATGATGATCAACCCTATCAAAACTTTGGACTGATCTAAGTTGATCAGCGCGGCTTCCTTGTCGTCATCTATTCCTCCCTCTAGCATTGTGCGAATCAGGTGCAAGTTGTTCTGAATCGATCTCCCCTTCACAGCGTAGTTCTGTTCCGGTTCAACCAACTCGTCGATAACAACCTGCAGCCGATTCAACAGGACCTTGGCCAAAATCTTCAACTCTGTGTTTAGCAGAGTTATGGGCCTGTAGTTGTCTTACTCTTCCCCTCCATGCCCGTCACCTTTCTTCAGCAATGTGATCACTCTCTTGGTTACCTGCCCTGGGATGGATCCCTGAGCAAACCAATGGTTGAACATATCCGTCAGAAGAGGCAGAAACATGGGCGACAGTCTCAAGTACAGTTCGTATGTCAGACCATCAAGTCCTGGCGATCTATCACAGCTGACCTGCTTCAGCGCAGTAAAGACCTCCAGCTTCGTAACCCGGCCCTCGCAACCAGCTGCTCTAGCCACCTCAAGGCGGGGAGAGTCGGCCAAATAGTCGCTAAACTCAAGGACCGGAAGATCAGGCTGCTGCGTAAAATGCTCCTCGAAATGTTCTCGAAACCCCTCGCAGATTTCCCGAGTCGATTCCAGGGTGCGTCCATCCGGATGTCTGACTTTCGCAATGTATTTGTCCGAGCCATGCCTAGAAACCTCACGGCCCACGTCTGCATCAGAATTGACTGCTTTGTTGCCTATCTTTCTAAGCCTAGCTCTAACTACTTGGCCTTTGTAACGCTCGCTAGTCTCGCGTAGAAGGTCCTGCTTAGCTAGTTCCTGACTAACCCTATCACCCTCCCCCTAGCCTTGGCTAGTTTCTGCTCTAGCAGATTCTTCGTCTTGGCCTTATCTAGTGCGAGGCGCTGGGCATACTTGACGGAGAAGCTTCTGATCTTGGCTTTGAGACCTAACCACCACTTACTCCCGGTAACCGCCACCACTCGTTCCTTTTTAATCAATTCTCTTAACTGATCTCGGAAGTCTTGTATCTCCAGAAGGGATGTTGTTTAACTTCCAGTACCCTGCTAACTTAGGCCTATTTCCTAGCTTCAGCCGCGCCATAACTAATTTATGGTCCATCTGGCCTAGCCAAGTGAACGTGGGACATGATAGGAAGTCTACTTCGCCTCTCCTAACTAACATCCTGTCCAAATAGGTATTTGGATAGGAGAAAATGCTATTGGTCCACGTCCACATTTCCCGCCCTGAATGCTCGACCCGAAACCTGTTGACCAGTCCGCATCTAGCCATCAGATCAGCCAGGCTGGACTCGCACCTCTCCGACCCTCTAGCTCCGCCTCCTACCTTATCTATGTCGGGGTCTAAGATGGCATTCCAATCCCCCATTAGCACTACCCGCTTCCGACAATCTACAAACGCGTCAAGCTGACTGAAGAATGAGACCCTCTCACGAGCGGTGCTGGGCGCATTAACCGCAATCACCCGAAACACAGAATCTTTTACGGCAACATCTGCCATGACCAGCCTGCCCTCCACATCTCTATGGACAACGTCGACCGTCGCGGAAAGGGTACATTTAACTAGCAAGGAGACTCCCTTCCCCTGCGGGCTGCCATATGCTGAGAAAACCTCAAAGTCTCGGGCCAGCACCTGACAGTCCACAGAAGAAACGAAAGGTGTCTCCATAATCGCAGCCACATCCACTCCCAGGGACAAGAGGTCGTGCCGGAGGTGAGCCGCCCGGCCCGATGATCTCAAGCCCCTCGTATTCAGACTAGCCAAATTCAAAGCCATGGTACCTACCTTAAGGTGTGTTACACTCAGCTCCGAAGTCAGCCGGGGAAAGGACACCGACGTTGTGTGCAATGCTCAAGGTTGTCAGGTTTTTCATATCCTGACCTTCTCTCACAATGCCGCCAACATCCAAAAGGTGAGTCAATTTAAGGGCCCTATAAAGTGATGGATGGACCAACACTGGGACCCTTCCCTTGCATTGTTTTGCGAGTTCCTCAAGGGAAGGATCATTTTTCCTAATCAGTTCAATTCCCGGACCAGCCCCTTCAGCAGCCTCCAGCATTGTCCACACGTTAGTCTTGCAGGCCTCAGGAAGCCTGACGAAAGTTGTTAGCCGTGGGGCGTCCGGGAAATTAGAGGGGACATTAACGTCTTTTCCCCCTATCTGTTGGCAGTCCAGCAGAGGTTTTAAATTTTTTCTCTGCCGGTGTGGTAAGTCCATTGCCACAGACTGGGGGGTCTACAAAACAAAGTTCCTCCCTCGTTTTGAGGGCGAGGGTTCCTGTTGGAGTGAGTCCGTAAGTGGGAGAATCTGAAGGGTCTCTCCCCCTCCCGGGTTCATTCTTTTCTTTCTGGGATGGCGGCTCAATTTGCATTGGTGTGGGGACGAGTGTCTGTGTGGTGTCTGGTGTTGGTGTTGGTGCGGTGTCTGGTGTTGGTGTTGGTGTTGCTGTGGTGTCTGGTGTTGGTGCGGTGTCTGATATTGGTGTTGGTGTAGGTGCGGTGTCTAGTGTTGGTGTAGTATGTGATTTGGGGGTGGAAGTGGGTTGTGTTGTTGTTAGAGGTGGTGTATGCTCACAGGGAGTGGGGCTGCCTTTTCTTCCCCTTTCCTTTTTTTGCTTTTCTTTTTTATTCTTTTGAATGAACCGGGGAGTGGTGAGGTTGAGTTCTTCTCCCTCTCGCTAGCAGATTCATCCTCAGAGGAGCAGTGTTTTCTGCGCTTGGTCCCCGTCTCAATTGGTGTGGGGACCGTTGGTTGTTGCTGCTCCTCTAATTGCTGTTTCTCTGGTTGATGCTGTTGCTGTTCTGGTTGCTGTAGCCGGTTTTGTTGCTGCTGCTCCTGTTCTGGCTGTTGCTGCTGCTGCTTTGGCTGCTGCTGTTTTTGTTGTTGCCGCTGTTTTCGTGGCATTGGTTGTGGAATTGGCCGCGACAGCTGATGTTGTTGCTGCGGCTGGTTCAACGGCTGGTTTGGCTGCTGTTGCTGTGTCTGCTGCCATGGCTGTTGCTGCGGCTGTTGTGAAGGTTGCTGTTGTTGTTGCTGCCTCGGTTGTTTGGTTGGTGGTGGGACGGTGGCAGATGGGATTGTGGGCTTTCGTTTCCGCCTCATTACCGTGATCCATTCCTCCCCCTTGGCCCCCTGCGTAGTTTTGGGTTTCCTCGGTGCTGGGGTTGGTGCTCCGGTTGCAGGAGTTGTGACAGCCTGTTTGGACACTGGTGCTATCTCAGAGGTTGGGACCGCCTTTAGTGTCACTCGAGTAGGAGTTGACCTTTGAGGGCAGCTCTTGGCCATGTGACCCTGCTTTAGGCAGAACCACCAGTGCGGACAACGCCCCTCCACCACCACCGTCATAGTTGCCTCCTTAAATGTCAGCTGTGCTGGTATTGCCTAGAAGCCTTCTTTCTTTAGCCTCATGGCCACAGTGTAGCTGCCCAAGTGCATGCCGGTTTTCGACCGCACTGGGATTATTTTTTCCACCTCGCCGAACTGTGTGAAGAAGGATCCCAGGATTTCTGCCGATATTTGCATAGGTACATTGAATACCTGCACCCGGGTCCTTGTCCTGCCCTGGTATTTGGGCTTTAGTTTTATTCTCCCATACTTAATTTCCTGTAGGGAGAGTCTCTCCGCATCTTCCTTGGTGGGTAGGAGGATGCCCCACATGGCGTAGCTCCTCTGGTACAGGTATAGTACCGGGATGTTTAGCTTGTGTAGGAGCCCTGCCATGTCTTCCTTTTTCATCCCTAGGAGGCGGTTTTCCGGCATATCCGAGATGATGATTGCCTCCCAAGCGCCTGGCACTGGTTTAATTTCTGCCCCCTCTATGTATTGTCTGTACTTGGCACCAACCAAAGTACAAGTCTCTATACTCTTGAGGGGACAGTTGCTTCTCTACAGTCTTCCCCCATGCCGACCCTCTTGTTGGTGTTGGATCTTTGGTGAGGTTGGACTGTTTTTGCTGTTCCTTTGCGGAAGGGTTGCTATTTTGAGGGGCATTTCCCTTTCCGCTTTCCTTTGGGACCGACTCTCCTTGCTCTATGCTTCTTCCAGGAAATGCCTCCCTTTTTGGGGAGTCGGCCTCCTGGGGAGCATTGTCCTCTTTATTGTCCTTGGGAGCTTTTGCCCCTTTTGTTTTGGGGGGTCTAGGCTGTATGCCTCCTCGTTTTCTTGATTTGCTCCCCTTTTGGGGCAGTAGCCCTCCTGGGGAGCACTGTCTCCCTTATCGTCCTTTGAGGCTATTGCCTCTTGATTTTTGTTGTCAGAGCGGGATGCCCCGTCCAACATTGTTTTTTCTCCCCTTTGTGGGGAGTCGCCCTCTTGGAGAGCTGCTGGTGAGTTTTCTCCCTTCTGGGGGGCATCCTTCGGTTTAGTGTCCGGGCGGTATGCCCCGTTGCTTTTTGCTCCTCCTGTTGGGGAGTCGTCCTCTTGGGGAGCAGTTTTTCTTGTGGTAGCCTCCTGGCTGGGGGTATCTGTATTCGTGGTCCCCGGACTGGGGGTGTCCATTTTTGAAAAAAGCTCTCTCTTCCCTGTATTAAAATTCACCAAAATGAGTGACGTGGAGTCGGCGTCCAAAGTGGGGAGCCGACTTTGGCGCCAAAAAGAAGTGGCGCCAAAGGCGGCAAGAGGGGAGATAGAACTGAGAGAGGGAGTGGGAAGTTAGTGGAGGGAAGAGAGATAGTGTTTCCGACCCTCCTTCGCAGGAAGGTCGTAAATTATCAGCTCGGATCCCCTCGTGAGGGGGGAGAGCAGAGAAAGACAGACCAAGTGGGGGTGCGGACAGAACCCTACCCAACAAGCTTGTCAGGTGTTCCGGGCACGAGAATATGTCGCCAGAACAGCACTGCCTAGCGCTGTGTATGTATCAGAGAACAGATTGTATTTATTTGCTTCCCCACTGAGCAAATTAGGCACAAGGCCGTTTTTTAATGTGGAGAGAGAGAGGGAGGGGGAGGGAAAAGGGGACCAACTCCCGATGGGTGGGATATGGGAGCTGGATAGTGACAATTGGTATGAAGGGTTGCCCCTACATTGACCAAGGTCTGATATGTGGGGTTACCCCCACATATGGTCTTTGCTTGCAGTATCTGCAGGAACAGATGGTATTTATTTGCTCCCCCACCGAGCAAATTAGGCACAAGGCCGATTTTTAATGTGAGGAGTGAAGGGAGGGGGGAAGGGGAAAAGGGGACCAGCTCCCGAGAGGTGGGAAATGGGAGCTGGTTAAAGGTCAGGCATGTGGGGTTGCCCCCACATCTGGTCTTTGCTAGTCATAGCTAGTCATAGCTTGCAGTATCTGCAGGAACAGATACTACACTTTGATCTTGGCCAAAAGGCCAAAAGTGGATTTATTTGCTCCCCCACTGAGCATATAAGGCACAAGGCTGATTTTTAATGTGAGGAGTGAATGGGAAATGGGGACCAACTCCCCGGGGAGTAGGGGAGCTGGATAGTGACAATTAGTGGATAGTGAAGGGTTGCCCCTATATTGACCAAGTTCTTATATGTGGGGTTGCCCCCGCATATGGTCTTTGCTTGCAGTATCTGTTCCGGCAGATACTACACTTTGAGATATTAAATCCTTTGTTCATGTTAAAAATACATTGAAAATCAACACTGAACAAAAAACTGGCCATGGCCAACTCAAAAGGTGGGGGGATTGTGGGTGTCGTTGGTCATCCTTGTCACTCCAGAACTTAAAAAGCTAAGAACAGCATCTATTAACAACAGACCTTTGTTCTTAACCAAAAAGGCCAAGCACAAATGTGTAACGGACCGACTGACCGACCGACCGACCGACCGACCGACCGACGGAGTGACTTATAGAGTCGCTTGCACGCGACTAAAAATGAAATGGTTTAAGACATTTAATTTTTGATCTTTTTTACAAGAAAGATATATCATACATAACTACAAGGCTAAAGAGTTCCAGGATGGTTCATGAAAAATAAAATAAAAAATAAATAAAAAACATGCAACAATTTTTCATTAATGAAAAAAAAAAAATGGTTGTAAACATAATTAGTGTTAAAATTTGAAATGAATGTTTTTCATATCTATTTTAGAAATTATCTTATTAGTGCTCCATGGAAAATCTTTGCCCTGCTCAGGTGCACCATGGTGTCTTGAAGTTAGGGACACCCTGCTCAATAGCATCCCGTGGACGTAATAAACAACTTATGTTCGCACTCCTCATTCTTCTCCCCGCTTCATCTTCCTCCCCGGCGATTGCATTTAATGTACGGGTGTAAACAATATAAATGAGTTGCCGTATTTAAAAATCAGACGAGACCAAAGCAAAAATAATTATACACATTCAAAAAATGAAATATCGAAGTGGATGGAAATTCTGAAATCGATGAAATCGTTAACTACATTTAGTGTGCAAATTGCAGCTGTTAAGTTCTCATGTTCTGGCAAAAAAACTTCGATAACTCACCGTTGTATTTACACGGGATTTTTTTACATGCATCGCATACATGGCCAAGTGCATCCTATTTTATCATTATACGCATTTTTTAAGACTCATTTTTTTTTATTACGTTTTCACCCCAAACAAGGCACATTGCCACCTTGATGTAGGGAGCTACTCTCAGGGACATAAGCAACAGGGGTACTATGTAGGGAGTTGGGCAGCAAGATGTCGATTCACGTTACACTTGAACTTCTGCATGTCAGTACAGTTGGGGAAGCAGGGACCCGGAAGGGAATTCCAAAATCTAGCAGTTCTGGGGAAGAAACTACTGGAGTAGAAAGCTCTCTTAGATCTAGGGATCTCTACTGTGTAGGAGTGTGATTTAGCTGCTTGTCAGGGGTATTTACGTCGAGGGGGTGTGCAAGTGCTTGCAGTTCGTCGGAGCATTCACCATTAAAATACTTGTAGAACAGGCAGAGGGATGCAACATTCGTCGATGGGACAGAGGCTGAAGGTTAGATGACAGTTCAGGACCTATCAGATTGGCGACTCTCTTTTGAACCTTGTCTAGGAGTGAGAGGCTAGTGGCAGACGCACCAGCCCAAACATGACAACAATGCTCCATAAATGGGTGAATGGTGGCCTTATAGAGGTATAGGATACTTTCGGGCATTAATAGCTTTCTAGTATGGTAGAGAGAGTCTACCTTCTTCGTAGCAGTCCTGGCAATGCTCTCAATGTAATTGTTCCAACTCATATTCCCTGTGAACGTTAGGCCAAGGAGTTTTAAAGAAGTACTTTCATATAATTTGGTCATTGCTATTGGTGGTAGAGAAAGTTTCTTGTAATTATTGAAGGAAACAAGTTTAGTCTTGGCAGCATTAAATGTGGCCATCCATCTTCGTCCCTATTCTTCTACAGATTGGAGGTCATCCTCTAGTGGTTCTGCCATTTCCTTAGATATGTGTTCATTTGTTTTCCTGTCATGCCTGTTATAGAGCGTGGTGTCATCTCAGAGACAATTTTGTCAGGGAGGTCATTTATGAATATTAGAAATAATAAAGCTCAAAGGATAGAACCCTGAGGCACTACCGAGTTTATATCATATTGCATAGATGTGCGACTGTCGAGTACAACCTGGATTTTTCTCTTATCTAAGAATGATTTAATTATGTTAAGTATTCGTCCAGTGATACTATATGATCTTATTTTCCCGAGAAAACCTTCATGCCATACCCTCTCAAAAATCTTGGATATATCTAGAGCTACCGCTCTACCCTCCCCTGCTTTGTCAAGTGAATGGTTTATACGTTCAGAGATTACAGTTAGGATATCTGCTGTGGAACGGGCTTGCCTAAATCCATATTGTTGTCGGTCAAAAGTTTAGCATTTATGTTCACCCCAAACAAAGAATATCGCTACTATTTGAGAACATGTTCATGGGGGATGGGCTAGATGTTAGTTTAACTTACATTTAAACTTCTGTGTGTCAGTACAGTTAGGGAAACAGGTAACAAGAAAGGAATTTCTAAATTTAGCAGCCCGAGAGAAGAAACTATTAGAGTAGAAGACTTTCCGGCATTTAGTGTTCTTTACAGTGAAGACGTGTGATTTTGTTGTTAAGCGCGTTTGTCGGGGGGGGGGGATATATATGTTGAGGGGGCACAAGTGCGATGAATTCATCAAAGCCGGTTCCATTTGTAAAACAATCACAGGGCTGCAACACTGCAGCAATAAGACAGAGGTTTCAGCTTGGTTGACAGTAATTGATTCATACACACACACACACACACACACACACACACACACACACACACACACACACATACATATATATATATATATAAATATATATACAATTATTTACTATATATCAAACATTAACACTTTAAAACAAGATTGATGATCAAAAAACCAACAAAAATCATTTTCATTAGTGCCACACTTCGTTTCATGTCGTTTGATAAATGATTTAACGATTATTCAAATTCAGTTGATAAAATTGATGGTTTTCTGATCACGTCGTTTAAATGGATGAGAGCCGTATTCCGAAACAGCTGTTATTTTGTCCCATACATTTCAATGATATATTTGACTGAATAATAAACTGAAATTTAGCTGAATGGACGTTTAGCTGAATTGAGTGTTTTTTAACTAAACGGTCATTTCACAGACGGTGATTTTGTCGAACAGCATTTCACAAACGGATATTTTGGCCAAACAGTCATTTTTTTCGATGCGCATTTAACCGATATATATATATATATATATATATATATATATATATATATATATATATATATATATATATATGTTTGGTCGAAAATTTATTTCATCGATAGCCATTTGTCTGACATACATTTCAATAACAGACATTTGATCAAAGGGTCATTTGCCTATGCGGATAATTGACAAACAGACATTTCATTGACAGCTTAAATTGAATGGACTTTTGGTGAAACGATAATTTCACCGATGGACAATTCTTTGACAGTCATTTTGCTGACGGACATATGGTCGACATACATTTCACCGATGGCAGAACGGATATCTGGCCGAATGGACATTTGACCCCCCCCCCCAAAAAAAATAAATAAATAACCGATCAGATAACTGGCAAATCTGTCGTTTCTTTTTATACTTATTAATGAAAACTATTTGCTAATGGCATTAGACTATTACTGAAATATTTGGTAAGAGATTATTTGACAGAATATGACGGCAACAATCTAATTAAATCATTGTGCATACAAATTTAAGCGTTATAGACGAACTAATATTCTATTTTAAATTAAAGTTCGATAAATTGATAAAAAGTTCATTTAAATGTATACTTCACGGATGGAAGTAAATTCTATTTTCAATGTAACTATCTAGAAAAGCGAATTGTATTTAATACTCATTCATATTACCAAATTATATCAAATCAAAAATAGACCTACGCTACTGTTTGAACTTATACACACTAGTATGTTTAAGATTTAGGGCGGCCATCAAACACACAAACATATAGCTTTCTAGTCTTCCATTACTTTTATTTCCATCCTTAACTCCTTACCCTTTCTCATTAATTCTTATAGCTGAACACCGACTCAAATCTGTGCCCCTATTGGGTCTTCCTTATATACAACCACAAATCTTATTTTTCACAACATTTGATGGAACCTCCTGATATTAACTCCCTGTGACGAGGAAGACCTGATATTTTCATTGCAAACTTTGTTTTCGTATAAGCTATATCATCTGAAAAGATCTCTAGTTACTGGCAACTAGCTGATCGAAACATGCTCATGATTGTGTAGCAACATATTACTGCTTATGTAATATGTAAAAACAAATAAAGAGTACACCCTGAGTTACTTCTATATTGAGCACTCTTATAATCACCTCGTTAAACTTCGTTGGTTACTTAACCTCAGATTATATATATATATATACTAGCAAAAGTACCCTTCGTTGACTGGGTTCAAAAACAGCCTACAGAAAATAGACTCTGATTTATGAAAGTATGATAGGTTATGAAAAGGAAGGGTTGTAAAGAGGTAGCTTCGAATTTAGGGGTATCAAAACCAAAGCAAAATATGATGAAAGTATAAATAAAATAGATAAACCCCATAATTTATTATACCATAATACACTGAAACACTTATCACAATATTCTGTGGATCTATATTAAAAAAACCTTGTTAAACTTTGTGACATATTTTCATTCTATGGAGGTCAGGCGCAAACGAACACTCCATAATTTTATTATACCATATTTCTTCAAACTGGAACATAATTATCAATGTATACTTACGTAGATAGATATGAAAAGTTTTTATTAATGTTTGTGCCTGGTTCCATTCTATGGAGGCCAGGCGCGAACGCAAACCCCACAATTTTATTATACCGTCCCTATTTAAGTTAAAACATACTTATCAAAGTATTATTATGTACATCTATACCACAAACACTTGTAAACGTTTTTTTTTTACTTTTTAAATTTTTTATTTCCATACTTTGTGGACCAGGTGCGTATGCAGACCCCAGAATTTTAATGAATCATCATTATTCCAGATCAAACATACCCATTCCTGTGTCTCGATAATCTTCTATCATTATATGTGATCAGTTTTCTATAATAGTCAACCATATAGTAGCCTATTCGTGACCAGACACACACACACAGACGTTCAGCTTTATATATATATATATATATATATATATATATATATATATATATATATATATATATATATATATATAATCTGGGTAGTTTATCCATTAAAAGGCATTGAGTGAAATTCGAAAATTAAATAAGATACATTGAACACTTTAAAGTCAAATAGTTGCAACGCGATTTTTTTTACCTTTATAAAATAAACGAATGTTTATTTTTCAAGAGATATATTTCGGAGATATACACTCCTTTTTCAATCTATATATATGTCTATTTTTTTCTCTTATTTTTCGCCATGGTGTTGAATGGGAAAATTTGAGTTGAGTCCACATGATGTTAGCTGCGGATTTATCTGTAGACGGATAATTGTGCGTGCTTTGAAAATCTGGGTAGGTTATCCATTAAAAAGGCGTTGAATGAAATTTGAAAATTAAATAAGTACGTATTACATTGAACACTTTAAAGCAAAATAGCTGCAACGCGAAATTTTTTTACCTTTATAAAATAAACGAATGTTTATTTTTAAAGAGATATATTTCGGAAATATACACTCCTTTTTCAATCTATATATATGTGTATATATTTTTTAAATTATTTAATTTATTTAATTTTCATATATATCTCTATATATATATATCTATATATCTATATCTATATATATATATATCAGGTTAATATTTTTCTTAAGGTGAAACAACTAATGAATTTTAACGAGGTCCAGACAAGAGTGCTCAATACTCAAATAGGGCAAAATATACTTTTTATTTGATTTACATGAGCATTTATAGGTCGCTACACATTCATGAGCATGTTTCGATCAGCTAGTTACAAGTAACTAAAGATCGTTTTCGATGCTGCTGCTTATAACCAAGTAGAGTCCGCCATTATATTGTCGTACACGTTTTCTTTTTAAGCAAAGAATTTCTATTTTTCTGAAGAGTATATGCACAAGAAGAGCCGGTATTAGCATAATAATAACCAATTGTTTCTGCATAGCGAAACGGATATGTAAAATTGTACCGAAATTTTAGCATGCTGAAGGAGCTGTTTTGCATAAAATATAAATATCTGGATCTTGGAATGTAGCTATACTGTTATTCTTTTATGTATGCTCTGTTATTATATTTAACAGACATTGAACTTTTAAGCAAAAAGGATTGGTACATACAAAGAATGAAATATAGTTAGAAAAACACACACATATATACAGTAAACAGTCAGAGAGTATTCAGCGACAGGAAATGAAATATCGCATTTGCGCTAAAGTTGACTGCTTTTCCCTTCTTCCCTTAATAGGGCTCAACTTTATTTTGTTAAAGTAGCTTTATAGAAGTAACATTTTCCAAATATAATTAATTTTCTACCTACAGACGCTGAATTTCAGGCTTACAAAATCATCAGCAAGTTATTATTACTGCTGGTCGGAAGAGTCAGAATTCAAGTAAAAAAAAGAAAAAAAAGAAAGAAAGAACACTGACTAAACGTTATCCGTAGTACGAATATTTTGCTAGTTGATTTAACTGGACTTAATATAAAAAAAAAAAAGGAATGACGTCGCAGATTCGGCCGTGAAATATAATTTTTAGATATCGACTCATTGTACTGAATTCTCCAAATGAGCTTCTATAAAGACCCCTGTTGAGTTAAGATAGAAACGGCAAGTTGAACTCTAAAAGGAATACAATTTGATTATATCTGCTGAATCACTGTCACTTTATGCTAAGTACGATCTGTGCAGTATGTCGGTGTCACATTATTGACAAAGAACTATTGAATGAGGATCTTGATAATCATCACGATAAAAAAAAGGTTTTCAAACTTTGCTTTATTTTGTTGAAAGCCATCTGTCGTTATAATGGATCGATTGATATCTTGTGAACATAAGATTAAACATGCTGATAAGAACAAGGTATCGACGTATACATATACATTATAGGAATCTTTAGAATGGTCTATATAAAAATACAATTACGTTTCCATACTATTTATACTTCGCCAGGGCTAAAAAATGATATCGGAAACAAGCAGTACTGAAACATAATTGCAACACTACGTTGCATTACACATTTATGAAAAACATTGGTTTGAAAATCATATTATCAGTATATCTGAACTTGTTTAATAAATATATATATATATATATGTGTGTGTGTGTGTGTGTGTGTGCGTGTGTGTGTGTGTAAATTTGTCCAGGAACCAACACATTATAGCCTCAGTCGCAAAGGAGACCAAGGGTAACAGAGCGCGTATGAGCGCGTGGGCAAATATCAATAGGAGCTGTAAGCCTTGCAAAGATATTAGCAGCAGTAGCCGAAAAAAAATATTTTAACGTTTTCTCTGTAGGAAAAAGTTTGTAAAATGAATACAAGTTATGAAAAAATAATAAGACTCCGATAAGTATAGAGCGAGGATGGATTAAGTTTTTAATAGCAAATATTAAATTGAGAACTGTAAGCAGACGAGACGAATTGGAGTATCGTACCTTCAATCCAGTTTAAGGGATAAAAAATTCGTGTAATTAACAATTCAGAAATAAATGATTTCCTTTCGTTGAAATCTTTAAAACATGCAACATCATCTCATCATCAAGTTTTTACCTATATATTTTTGACATTTTTATTTTGAAAAAAATAATTTGCGTTTAAATTAAAAAAAAATCCACTGTCTGTAGTAAGAACTGTTGATATTGAAATACAAAATTCAAAATTGAACGACTAAACAAGTGTAAAATCTCTTTCAATAAATAAACATATTTATTTATTAAAATTAAATTCGATATTTCGATTTATAACAGAACCGTCATCAGGAAAATCCAGTTTTTCTTTTCTTTTGTTTTTATTACATACAATGGTGGTGATAATGCTTGGGACGTGTTCAGATGTTGTTTAGTTTTAAAACCGTTAAATTTTAAATGTTGTATTCCAATATTAACAGTGCTTACTATTAACAGTGGATTTTCTATTATTTAACACATACGCTCTCGACTGGCGCCTATTACTGTATGGAACATCTAAACCTTATACTTCACCAACATCTGAAGACGTGCCAAGCATTACCATCACCTTGGCACGTAATAAAAATAATAAAAAAATTATTGAAAGAGATTCTGCGTTTGTTTGGTCTTTAAACCGTTATATTTTGAATTTTATAATTTACATTTTTTTTACGGAACAGTGATCAACATTTGCATGGAATTGTTCCCTATAAACCTTATGTCTTACATCAAGAACACCAAGTAGCCGTCATTATAACAAAACACTCGATACCTTACAATTATTGTTTATATCTTGTTAACTACGTGTTATTACACGAGTCAAATTATCTATCCTCATTTAAAAATATCCGAAACGTAATAATTGAGTTAATTAGTTTATAGGCATATATATTTCTTCTTCTTCTTCTTCTTCTTCTTCTTCTTCTTCTTCTTCTTCTTCTTCTTCTTCATCATCATCATCATCATCATCATCATCATCAGCAGCAGCAGCAGCATCCTCATAATCATCAGTATCATCATTTGTTGTTTATTTACTCTATCCAATCCACAGATGGAAACTTAGCAGGTCAAGTAAAAAAGGACTCAAAAGTATAACTAAGAGGTAAGCTCATAAATTGGGACATCCACCAAATATAGACGCAGGTCATACGAGATGTGATGCATATTACATGATATAATCTAATGATATTTGAATTAACAATGTCTTGATCGTTAACATGGGATTTTGTGTCGACTTTATAAAAGAAAACAATAATTATACTGAAGACTTGGCTGTTAGCTTCATTATATTAAACAACAGCTGAAATCTACAAAGTAGCTTCGTGTAGATAAAGACATCCACAAGAAACGATAAGAAGCCGTAAAAGCCGTAAGTTGAAAGCCTCCAGAGGCTCTCTTGATAACGTTGCCTTTCCACTTGACAACTGTCCAGCTGGATTACTCTTAACCGGAAGTAATCGAACGGACTTCCGTTTGGGCACGCGCAGATACGTTAGTAAATAAGTATCTCTTTTGTATACTTTTACGAAGTCCCGGTGTTGCCCGGGATTAGATGTGAAAAGGGGAAACATGATGACCATTTGAACTGAACAATTTTGATATATAGAAAGAATTATTTACAGATTAAGAACAAAGAAAGATGAGAAAATGAAGAAGAAATGCTGTTAATTGCAAATTAAATATTCGCAGGTTTTAATAGTAAAATACTGTACACTCTTCATCAAAAATAACGTAAAAAATTGTGCTTCGCCGGTGTTTGCACTCGGTATTTATGACTAAAATATTCATACAACATTACACTCGTGATGTAATCTTTCACATATAAATTATGATCATTTCTGATGACGAAAATAAATAAAAAGCACATAATCGTTAATTTTCATAGTGAAGGTTTCTTTCCAAATTCATTTCAGGCGAAAGGATATGATGGACTTACGCTTTGGCTTCTCGCTCTCCTCATCAGTTTAAAATTAAAAAAAAATGCACGTTATTTATTCACTAACTTAGATACGGAAAATATCTAGCATGAAGATGCTGCATCTTAAAGAAGTTGTAGTAGAAACATGTGTGCATATATATAGCCAAAAATGTTTGTATAAATAAATACATTATAATTACGATCTGCTTGCTTGTCATTGCGTACTTTTTGATAAACACTAGAGTTCCAGCGGATTTACATCTAGGAAACAGCAACGTAATTGCAATGTATATATATATATATATATATATATATATATATATATATATATATATATATATATATATATATATATGTAGTAAAACTCCTTTAATTTGAACTTCCTCTAAAGTTGGACTTCCTCACATTTAGACTTCTTCTAAATCTGGACTTTCTCTAAACGAGCTGTCTCGTCATTGAAATTGTATTAGTATATTTGATGCGGAGTTGCAGTAAATCTGTTTACATGGTTTAGTCAGATATTGCACAGAAATGTTTATATTGGTACTATGAAATTAATGTAGATTAGCTATTGATAATTAATTTACACTAACTGTAATTTTTTTTTCAGATTGCTACATTTAAAATAGTGTAAAACAACCCATCACAATGGCTTGCAACTCTAAAAGAAAACAAGTGACACTGACTTTACTCGAAAAACGTCAAATTATAGAAAAATTAGATGCTGGAATTGAAAATAGCCTTATATTGAGAGATTATAAGATTGGAAGAAGTACACTGTTTTACATCAAAAAGAAAAAAGAGGAAATATTGAAGGCTGCTCTTTTCTCTTCAAATAAAAGACATGTCAAAAGAAGGGCTTTTCGCAGACCAAAGCAAGTTGAATTCGATCGAATATTGCATGAGTGGTTTGTAGCAAAACGGAATGAAGATGCAGCAATGTCTGGGCCCATGTTAATTGCTAAAGCAAAATCTCTTAAGGAAGAGTTGAATATCGCAGAAGATATGAAATTCAGTGAAGGCTGGCTTAGGAGCTGTAAGAGTAGACATGGTCTAAGACAATTAACAATGTCAGGCGAACAATGGTCTGCTGATACACACGCAGCATCAAATTATTGTGACAAATTCAAGACGATAATTGCCGATTATGCAAGAGGATGTTTACAACGCTGATGAAAGTGGCATAAATTGGAAGTGCTTACCTACAAAAATATTAGCCGGATCCGAGGAGTAGAAAATAAAAGGATTCAAATTAAATAAAGAAAGACTAACAGTGATGGTATGCGCTGATGCTTCTGGAACTCATAAACTTAAGCTTCTTGTCATCGGCAAATCAAAGTGTCCCCGAGCATTGAAAGGAGTTTCGCCTTTGACAGTATCCTATTATTCTTCATGAAATGGATGTATGAATCACCAGTTGTTTAAAAAATGGTTTTTGCAAGAATTTGTGCCAGTTGTCTAGAGGCGTTTTCTTGAATTAGGTAAACCTGATTTAAAGTGCTTGCTTCTGTTGGACAATTGTAGAGCACATCCTCCTGAGTCAGAACTAGTGTCATCTTGCGGGAATATTTTTATGTGCTACTTACCACCTAATGTGACTCATCCAACCTATGTATCAAGAGATTATTTGGAACTTAAAATGTTTCTACAGAAATGATTTCATGATGAATATGATAAATAGTACCGTGAGTAGAAGCGATTTTCAGCGCCATTTTACTATCAAAGATGCCATATTTTCTCTCGCAAGTGCATGGAATCAAGTTTGAGCAAGCACATTAACAAAAGTATGGGATGAATTATGCCCAGCGCAAAAGGCTTCTGAACTGAAAGAATCAGAGAATACATCTGGTCTAGAAAAAATTATTGAAACCAAACGGTTACCGACCAACCACGCTGTTCTTAAATCACTTGATGCAAACGATGTTGAAATGTGAGTGCAACAAGATGAGGAAACTACTGATGAAGATCCTGAAGGCAGGTGATGAAAATAGCCACAGCTCCCATTCTCTTGACCCTAATGTAAATAACCAAGAACACTCTGATTTAGCAATATCATGGGATGATGCAGAAAAGTATATGAAGACGGTTATAAAATTTCTAGAAAAAAGTCCTTCATTTAGTGGCAACTATGTTTTGCAAACAATGTCACTCCGAAGAAGCTACAGAACCAAGAACTTGTCGATTTTCGTGATCGCTTACGGAATACAATGGCAGCGCCCGAGAGCTCAACCGATGAAAATAGAAACTGCAATGAGACTCATTCAATGAATAAATAAAAAAAAAAACTGTATTTTACATAAATGTATGATTTCTGTAGATGATAACTTAGGTAATAAATACCTAACAAGTAAGAGTAGATTTAATTTATTTTCAATGTTTTTGTTCCTGGTAATAATAGTTAACAATTCTTACTTGCAATATATCGTAAACTCAACTTAATATATACTTGAAGTATCATATAGCAATGAATTTCATTTACTATTTCTTAATTCTTAGAAAATTAAAGTTAACTGCAGCACATTTTTTTTTATCACGAAACTTGAACAGCATCCTCTAATTTGAACGAAGCGGATATTCAAATTATAGTTATACTATATATATATATATATATATATATATATATATATATATATATATATATATATATATATATATATATAAGATTAATGTAATGTATATAGTTTCGTTGTTCTGTTGGCGATGGTCATTTGTATTTTTCGCTTCAAAATCGCGATGTCATCTTTTTCTTCGCGACAGAATTATTACCTTCGATGTCATATTTTAATGATTAACAAAAAAATTCCCGTCCTAAGACAATTAAAATTAATTCCCTCAACAGAACAGTTTTGTACCATTTTTCTTCTTCATTGCGGAGATTAAAATCATATTTTAATGCTACTAAACTTTATGTCTAGAATCCGAATTCGAATATTGATGTAAATCCATTACATCATTTTGATTCTAGGAAATGCCTATATTTTAAGGATCAAGTTGAAGGAGCCTTAAGAAAAAATTGAAATTCAGAGAATCCTCCTTCATTGGATATAGTGAAAATATCATCTGAGTATTAGTGATTTACAAATAGCTGATTTCTTTTACAAAGGAGTCACCATTTATCAAGCCCCGAATGTCACTCGAGGACAAGGTGATCAGTGAGACAACACCGCAATGATTAGCAATGGTGGAAATTGGGTAGAAATTGATTATTTAAGCTAACAGCTCAACAAGAAATTGTTTACATTGAACCATGTTGTAGACAGTTGGAAAGCAGCACCGCAGTCGAGAATTTGTCATAAAAATAACAATAGAGCCGAGATAAGGTGTCAACATTTCTTTTGTGAGAAAGAGGTTTAAACGAGGAGAAAAGGACATTTTATTTCCCACTACAATGGATGCTGACATTTATTATGAGCGTATCACGGATATGATTAGTTTTCCTCAAGACGTTGAAGTTCTTTGTTATTAGCAATGCTATAAATGCTTATACAGATATTGTTACAAGCCGTCCTGGGCTTCTTGCCACAAGACTCAAGCAATACCGCTTCAGTAGAGCCGTGGTTGGTGATTGTATGCACAATAAACTTCTCGTGCAGACAACTTTATAGGTTACCGCCATTATTTCTCGACACTAAACAGAATCTTACTAATACTTAACGGTCTTTGAACCATTATAAGGATATCCCAGATCCAACGTTTTTTTTGCTTCCCAGAATAATATAGTTTTTACAGCGTTTCTTTATAAAGGTGATTTTAGAATGTGGGATTCGACTATTCATAATTTATAAGTAGTTTTATTTGATTTCTATATTTTAGTATGCTTTTTTGATTCTGTTATGATGTTTAAGATATTATTTGAGCCATTGTTTAAAGACAGTTTTACAAAATGTTTGCTTCGTAAGTTCACATTTTTATGCAAGTTAATTGGTATTTATTTGATGCAAGTTAATTGGTATTTATTTCTGTTACATATGAGGAACCCTATATCAGTGGCAATTAAAGTTCACACTAAGTGAATGATAACCCATATTAGAAAAACAGAATCGCTGCCAGAATGAAAGATGGGTGACAAGGCAGCGGCAACAAGTCAAGCCGTAGACAAAATTGGAGTGGAAGGATTACAAATAACGTCACGTTTTTCGAGCGAGAGAAAATTGAGGTTTTCAGATGAGTCTTTCGGTGGAAGCTATCACTTATGATGTAGAAAACTGATAATCTAAGCGAATGTTGCCTCAGTTTCTGTCCGTCTGCGTCACACATTTCACCAAATTAAAAAGTAAAGTTAAAAAGTAAAAACAATTAGCTAAGATACATTAGTCTCTCTCCTAATTTTATTCTCTCTGAATTAAATATTGAAAAAGAGTTAGCGAACGTCTCCCATGTGTTATTTTCCTGCATGAAAAGAAGCGGCAAAGAAGAAAAAAAGGAAAGTCATTCAGTAATTAAGAGAAAAAAGGTCATTCACATTTTACATCAAAAACGGATGTTTAAATTTGCCATTGACTATTGAAAAATAATTAGATTGCATACGTTAAACGTGAAGACTGCATAAAAGAGAATGCAAAATCTTGTATAAAAACATTTTATATATAAAAATGTTGCATTTCTTGTCAGATGTTGTTATTTTGTTAATACTGATTTTTCTAATTAAATATGTTTGTAAAAATTAGTTTCTTTAAGAAACTATTATTTGAGATGAAGCTGTTTTTCAATAATGATAATTATGTTTATTACTTCATACTACTTAATGCGTATATGTGCATATTTTTGTCATTTTATTAATATTAGCCTTATGAAGGATCAGGTTTAGCCGCAGAAAAATCGCTTATCCAGCAGGTTCTACTCGGCTACTTACTATCAGTTTGCAGCATCATGCTAATAGATTCACACAATTACACACACCCAGTTGCACATTAAAATTGATTATGTATCGTGCACTCCGGTAGATTTAAATATAATCGAATGCTTAGGTCAATCTTTTGGAAACAATTGTTTTGTGTAAACAAATTATATTGTACAGTGATAAGTGTTTCGTATTAGAAGGTGTATAATCGATGTGAAAATGTTACGGTTAAATAAGTCGTATGCGAACAAACAATTCATATAACAGTGCCGAGAAAATAATCAAGGGTAAAAAAACAGAAGACACCAGCTACACGCCCCAAAACACATATTATAATATAAGCGGAACTTTTTGTTTGTCTGTCTGTCCGTATTTTGAATTTTTGCTCTGGAAAACAGATACTACACTTTGAAATATTTATTTATTTACGAAAATTATACAATAATTGAACATAAAGTAGGCAAATTAGGCACAAGGCCATTTAAAAGTGTGGAGAGAGTGGGTCTTTGGTAATACTGGTCACTTTATAATTATCTAAGCTATTCTTAGAATCCTCGATCATCATATTTTGATCTTAGCCAAAAGGCCAAGAATATAAATTTGTGACTAGGCATTTTTAATGAATAAAAAGAAAATATTAATATATATGTAGTGCGTCTCCGTATAGTTTTTAAAATTATTTATTTATTTTTATTTATACCAATAATATTGTAGGGTCTGTGTTTGTGGTTGACATTTATAAAAAGAAAATATGATCTGCTTTTATTTTATTCATTCCAATAATATTGTAGGGTCTACGTTTGTGGTTGACATTTATAAAAAGAAAATATGATCTGCTTTTATTTTATTTATTCCAATAATATTGTGGGGTCTACGTTTGTGGTTGACATTTATAAAAAGAAAATATGATCTGATTTTATTTTATTCATTCCAATAATATTGTAGGGTCTACGTTTGTGGTTGACATTTATAAAAAGAAAATATGATCTTCTTTTATTTTATTCATTCCAATAATATTGTAGGGTCTACGTTTGTGGTTGACATTTATAAAAAGAAAATATGATCTGCTTTTATTTTATTCATTCCAATAATATTGTAGGGTCTACGTTTGTGGTTGACATTTATAAAAAGAAAATATGATCTGCTTTTATTTTATTTATTCCAATAATATTGTAGGGTCTACGTTTGTGGTTGACATTTATAAAAAGAAAATATGATCTGCTTTTATTTTATTCATTCCAATAATATTGTAGGGTCTACGTTTGTGGTTGACATTTATAAAAAGAAAATATGATCTGCTTTTATTTTATTCATTCCAATAATATTGTAGGGTCTACGTTTGTGGTTGACATTCATAAAAAGAAAATATGATCTTCTTTTATTTTATTTATTCCAATATTATTGTAGGGTCTACGTTTGTGGTTGACATTTATAAAAAGAAAATATGATCTGCTTTTATTTTATTCATTCCAATAATATTGTAGGGTCTACGTTTGTGGTTGAGATTTATAAAAAGAAAATATGATCTGCTTTTATTTTATTTATTCCAATAATATTGTAGGGTCTACGTTTGTGGTTGACATTTATAAAAAGAAAATATGATCTGCCTTTATTTTATTCATTCCAATAATATTGTAGGGTCTACGTTTGTGGTTGACATTTATAAAAAGAAAATATGATCTGCTTTTATTTTATTCATTCCAATAATATTGTAGGGTCTACGTTTGTGGTTGAGATTTATAAAAAGAAAATATGATCTGATTTTATTTTATTTATTCCAATAATATTGTAGGGTCTACGTTTGTGGTTGACATTTATAAAAAGAAAATATGATCTGCTTTTATTTTATTCATTCCAATAATATTGTAGGGTCTACGTTTGTGGTTGACATTTATAAAAAGAAAATATGATCTTCTTTTATTTTATTCATTCCAATAATATTGTAGGGTCTACGTTTGTGGTTGACATTCATAAAAAGAAAATATGATCTGCTTTTATTTTATTCATTCCAATAATATTGTAGGGTCTACGTTTGTGGTTGATATTTATAAAAAGAAAATATGATCTGCTTTTATTTTATTTATTCCAATAATATTGTAGGGTCTACGTTTGTGGTTTACATTTATAAAAAGAAAATATGATCTGCTTTTATTTTATTCATTCCAATAATATTGTAGGGTCTACGTTTGTGGTTGACATTTATAAAAAGAAAATATGATCTGCTTTTATTTTATTCATTCCAATAATATTGTAGGGTCTACGTTTGTGGTTGACATTTATAAAAAGAAAATATGATCTGCTTTTATTTTATTCATTCCAATAATATTGTAGGGTCTACGTTTGTGGTTGACATTTATAAAAAGAAAATATGATCTTCTTTTATTTTATTTATTCCAATATTATTGTAGGGTCTACGTTTGTGGTTGACATTTATAAAAAGAAAATATGATCGGCTTTTATTTTATTCATTCCAATAATATTGTAGGGTCTACGTTTGTGGTTGACATTTATAAAAAGAAAATATGATCTGCTTTTATTTTATTCATTCCAATAATATTGTAGAGTCTACGTTTGTGGTTGACATTTATAAAAAGAAAATATGATCTGCTTTTATTTTATTTATTCCAATAATATTGTAGGGTCTACGTTTGTGGTTGACATTTATAAAAAGAAAATATGATCTGCTTTTATTTTATTTATTCCAATAATATTGTAGGGTCTACGTTTGTGGTTGACATTTATAAAAAGAAAATATGATCTGCTTTTATTTTATTCATTCCAATAATATTGTAGGGTCTACGTTTGTGGTTGACATTTATAAAAAGAAAATATGATCTGCTTTTATTTTATTCATTCCAATAATATTGTAGAGTCTACGTTTGTGGTTGACATTTATAAAAAGAAAATATGATCTGCTTTTATTTTATTTATTCCAATAATATTGTAGGGTCTACGTTTGTGGTTGACATTTATAAAAAGAAAATATGATCTTCTTTTATTTTATTTATTCCAATAATATTGTAGGGTCTACGTTTGTGGTTGACATTTATAAAAAGAAAATATGATCTGCTTTTATTTTATTTATTCCAATAATATTGTAGGGTCTACGTTTGTGGTTGACATTTATAAAAAGAAAATATGATCTGCTTTTATTTTATTCATTCCAATAATATTGTAGGGTCTACGTTTGTGGTTGACATTTATAAAAAGAAAATATGATCTGCTTTTATTTTATTCATTCCAATAATATTGTAGGGTCTACGTTTGTGGTTGACATTTATACCAAGAAAATATGATCTGCTTTTATTTTATTCATTCCAATAATATTGTAGGGTCTACGTTTGTGGTTGACATTTATAAAAAGAAAATATGATCTGCTTTTATTTTATTTATTCCAATAATATTGTAGGGTCTACGTTTGTGGTTGACATTTATAAAAAGAAAATATGATCTGCTTTTATTTTATTCATTCCAATAATATTGTAGGTCTACGTTTGTGGTTGACATTTATAAAAAGAAAATATGATCTGCTTTTATTTTATTTATTCCAATAATATTGTAGGGTCTACGTTTGTGGTTGACATTTATAAAAAGAAAATATGATCTGGTTTTATTTTATTCATTCCAATAATATTGTAGGGTCTACGTATGTGGTTGACATTTATAAAAAGAAAATATGATCTGCTTTTATTTTATTTATTCCAATAATATTGTAGGGTCTACATTTGTGGTTGACATTTATAAAAAGAAAATATGATCGGCTTTTATTTTATTCATTCCAATAATATTGTAGGGTCTACGTTTGTGGTTGACATTTATAAAAAGAAAATATGATCTGCTTTTATTTTATTCATTCCAATAATATTGTAGGGTCTACGTTTGTGGTTGACATTTATAAAAAGAAAATATGATCTGATTTTATTTTATTCATTCCAATAATATTGTAGGGTCTACGTTTGTGGTTGACATTTATAAAAAGAAAATATGATCTGCTTTTATTTTATTTATTCCAATAATATTGTAGGGTCTACGTTTGTGGTTGACATTTATAAAAAGAAAATATGATCTGCTTTTATTTTATTCATTCCAATAATATTGTAGGGTCTACGTTTGTGGTTGACATTTATAAAAAGAAAATATGATCTGCTTTTATTTTATTCATTCCAATAATATTGTAGGGTCTACGTTTGTGGTTGACATTTATAAAAAGAAAATATGATCTGCTTTTATTTTATTCATTCCAATAATATTGTAGGGTCTACGTTTGTGGTTGACATTTATAAAAAGAAAATATGATCTGCTTTTATTTTATTTATTCCAATAATATTGTAGGGTCTACGTTTGTGGTTGACATTTATAAAAAGAAAATATGATCTGCTTTTATTTTATTCATTCCAATAATATTGTAGGGTCTACGTTTGTGGTTGACATTTATAAAAAGAAAATATGATCTGCTTTTATTTTATTCATTCCAATAATATTGTAGGGCCTACGTTTGTGGTTGACATTTATAAAAAGAAAATATGATCTGCTTTTATTTTATTCATTCCAATAATATTGTAGGGTCTACGTTTGTGGTTGACATTTATAAAAAGAAAATACGATCTGCTTTTATTTTATTCATTCCAATAATATTGTAGGTGTGTTTTTGTGATCAACATTTAGAAAAAGAAAATGTGAGGTCTGCGTTCTGAATAATAATAAACTGACTAGACCTAGAGAGTCTAGACTACTCAAAATATCAGAAAACTTTTCTCTCTGCCTGTCTGTTACATTTATAAAAAATAATAATTAAAGTACATTGAGAAATTTATCTCATAATATCTTAATTACTTTTAGTAATTGAAAATATTGCATTCTTAAAAAATTCTCAACACATAAATCGGATGGCATGACCAGAAATTGGAATCTTGAGATTTTCAGTCTGTCATTCTAGTAACTTAGCTAATTTGCAAACGTTTTAAAACGTTGGAAATTATTTAATATTCCCAAACAATTTATTTTGCTTTAACTACGGATTGACGTTACCTTTGTTATATTTCGTGCTTGATAAAAAACATAAGGTTTACTTTTATTTTATTCGTATCAATTATATTGTAGGGTCTGTGTTCGACATTTATAAAAAGAAAATATCGTCTGCTTTAATATTATTCATAGCAATAATATTGCAGGGTTGGTTGTGATTAATAATTTAGCTCTAAGTACTTGTAAGTAGTTCTTCTACTATTATATAATTCTCTCAGTCCAGCAAAACGCAATATAAAGGGGATACTTTCTGTACGTATCTGTCGGTTTGACTGCCCGCCAGTCACAATTTTTTAAACGCATATTTTAACTTCTTTTAGAAATGGAAAATAATGCATTAATACTAAATAAACTTCTAAAAAATAACGCAGATGTAATGACTTGAAATCGCTCCTCCGTCTGATGTTCTATGAATTGAGCTATTTATTGTTTCTTATAAATCCATCTTCAAAATATATATTTTATAAATCGATAGTACACACACACACACACACACACACACACACACACACACACACACACACACACACACACACACACACACACACACACACATATATATGGGAGTTAAAAGTATAAGATCGATTCCTTAAGAGGAAACTTAATGGGATAATAAATTGCTTTGGAGCTTATATAGAGTATCAATAAAATAAAAAAAAAAACGACAATATAAAAATATATACTCACGTATATAGATATATTCGTTTATTCAATAAGGATGATACACCAATTAGGGGTGTAGGATAAGTAAAACTATTTATAACATAGTATTTCGAAGCCTAATGCTTCTTATCAGAAGAGGAGAGAAGATGCTAGGTAACATATTAGGGATGCGACGTGTAGCGATAACTACATTAGGAACAAAATAATTGTGCGTGAGAGCAGAATAGTAGCATATTGAAACTGCTGGGGAAGAGAAATGGGAGAACTACAGTGATCTATGCGATAGAAGAGGAATACAGCTTTTATTACAAAATGGAGGTAGGTATATACCATGTATGCCATGGTTGGTTCAATATATGTGTGCCTATGGACATCTATACTATTAGGAAAAATATAGAAGTAATTGAAATTGGGTGTTTATTTAATCATATGTAGTTATAGGGTTATAACTATGGAAGGGATTTTCTTGAAATAGGGGACTTATGTAGATCCGTGTATATTAGAAGGGGTGTCGGGATTACAACTTATTATTTAAATGAAGTACAAATTATAAAATAAAGAAATAAGTAATATAATAAAAGAATAAAAGGTGGAAAGATAAAATATAAAAAAATATAAATGAATAAAATAACGGGTGGACACATAGTAGAATAAGGGAATATAAATATAAAGGAATAAAGGAATATAATAATATCGAATAAGGGAATATAAATATAAAGGAATAAAGGAATATAATAATATCGAATAAGGGAATATAAATATAAAGGAATAAAGGAATATAATAATATCGAATAAGGGAATATAAATATAAAGGAATAAAGGAATGTAATAATATCGAATAAGGGAATATAAATATAAAGGAATAAAGGAATGTAATAATATCGAATAAGGGAATATAAAGATAAAGGAATAAAGGATAAAAAATATAAATTATAAGACAAATAAATATAAAAAAATGCCAAGATCAGTAAAGATACCCTCCTCCTGCAGGACTACGCTCCTGCCCTCAACTCGCATGTCGCCAAATAAGAAGCACAGGCGTATGGTAATGAAATCCTTCCCCATCCTCCCTACTCTCCTGACCTTGTACCCTCTGACTTTCACCTCTTCCCAGCCATGACGTTGTTTTTGAAAGGAAAGCGTTTCCCAGATGATGCAACCTTGATTTCTGAAGTTACGTCGTGGTTGGAAGACCAACCTGGAGTGTTCTACAAAAACGGTCTCCAGAGCTGAATCAAACGATGAAATGCATAACTCTGGGTGGTTCCTATGTAGAGAAAGACTAATAACTGTGCCAAGTTTCGTTGCTCTACTGCTAGGGGAAGTGGGTCAGGGTCATTACTTATTGCACACCCCTTGTAAACAGCAGCTTCTGACCAACGTTCGCATAAATCAACACACACCGTAACAACACCCTTCCTTCCTTCATTCTTTTCTTTCTTTACTGTCATTTATTCATTCATCCAGCTATTCTTTCATTGTTTACATTAATTCGGTGTTTCTTGACAATCGCTCCGCCATAAAAAAAAAACGCGTCATTATTTATTTCTTTAAATTGTCCCTTGCACTTGACGATCATGAGGACAAAAACGTACCCTTAATTATTCGCAACCCAAGCCATTAAACTCAGGGAGAAATAAACGAAATGTTCACGTATAAAACTTTTTTCTGTTCTTCGCATTGGAATGGACCACATGAAAATGATGTAATAGAAAAGACTGAATTCGAACTTGGCACGCCAGGTTTACAGTCCATGTCTTTATTCATTTAACCACCGACATCGCCTTTGAAATCCGAGATGACGCTCTAAAATGCTTTATTTGAAGCGGACCCTAAATTCGGCTTCTGCCTATTGTACAAATAGCTACAACCTACAGTCATGGCTGACGAAACGACGAAATCACGCAACACCCGTGAATTCAATTAAGGGTTCCATTCGAAATTCCGTGCAGAATTCCGAGCGTGACAATGTAACGTACTACACACGTTTACACGCGTGTTAACATGTACGAACTTAACACGTTGTAGACTCTGTCGCAAGGACCAACAACAAGAAAAAAAAAAAAAAACTTGACTCCGTTTTCCCCGTTGAAACAACGACATTTATTTCCGGATACTTTTCCGAATAAGGCCTTGTCTCTTGTTCAAAACTGTCACTCTCGGTCCACACGTCTCTGTTCTCCTGAACGTGATCATCGGTCTGTGCACACGTTCTTTTTATAATAGTTTTCCTTGCCGTGATGTCATCTCGCACGCGGATTGATCATTTGCATACAGCTGCCATACGCGTGTCCGCGCTCGGTTATAGGCAGAAGAGTTCCCGAGTTCTACAAAAAGATGCTGAGTTTGACAGAAAAATTCTCGAGTTCGGCAAGATTCACCTTAAAGAGGTTACATAGACTGAAACATTGTGCGAATCAATACTCAAGATGAGAATCGTACTCCAAATAATACGAATTATCAATTTTATTTAAAAAATTCAGAAACATATTTTTATTTTTGTTCATTATCTTTTAATTTGAAACTTAATCTTAAATGATGAAAAGAATTTAAAAAAATTAGATTATGTATATATAATAATATGTATATATAATAATTATATATATATATATGTGTATATATATATATATATATATATATACATATATATATATATATAATATGTATATATAATAAATATTTAGATGTTCAAAAAAAGAAATACGGTATACATCTTGTACATTCTAATATAAATATTATTTTTCAACGTTGTTGTTTAATTTCAATCTTACATCATTTCTTCTTCAGATGTTTATATTTATTTTTCTTTTTTATCCACCTACTTATTTTTCTGTATTCTCAAATAAAACCAATTAACTTTCTTTTCAAAAACAGAGGCCAACGGTAAAGTCATCCACAATGATTCCCTCACAGAACTGATCATTTTAAACATCTGCTCGGCGTCCATTTTTTTTTCAGTTTGCTTGGCAGCCATTTTGTCTTTTTCCCTAATAAGAACAACACAGACGTTAAACAGATTTAAAAACAATTTTTCAGCTTCACCCAATTATTAGCAGCTTCGTTTACTTGCGTTAATAGTTTTGCTGAACGCCAGGTGTTTTATGATTTTAACGCCCTGTGAGTGGGATGGTGATGGTTTATTTTGTGGGTTGTCGGATCGTTTAAATTCACACCAACCTCAATCTCAAGTTACCACAAAATCTGTGGTCCTCAAGAAGGCGGTGACAAGGAAAGTCTCAAATATTGCGTAAACCTGTGCCAGACTGATATTGGATGGATTATAAGAATAAAAGATAAAAAAATGAAAGGTACAAAACCGTCTTCGAAATGTATTTGGTCTTTTCACCCCCCCCCACTTTCTTTTTCTCGCAGAACAGACATTACTAGTTTATCTCTGCTCTATCATTATTTTTATGGAAGGTGCTCGATTGAGCTCCAATCTATGCCGCCTCTGTAAAACATTTGTCTAGCTATAACAACTGTCAATAATTTCTCTTACTCTCTATCTGTGCATAAAACTGAACGTAAATCCCATAAGCAACGTTTATTCCCTACAACTATCCGTCTGTGGAACACAATACAATGGGGCTGTTTCCTAGCTGACTATAACATCGTCGTTACAAAATCTAATGTAAATAAGTTCTTTTTGAATCGTCCTCTTAAATAATCAAATCCTACCCCAGTTCCACCATTACTGATCATCACGATGTTGTCTCACAGTTTACCTGACACTTATTAACTCTTATCATCGAGTAGCTGTTGGACATTGATAAAAAAAAGTGTGCTGAAAGTAGTGTGTATGTGAGGGGCGACTTAAATCACCCAACAACACAAATATGGCCAAATCACAACACAAAGCGTGACAAATATTGTTAAAGTATTCAATATATTTGACTTCCCCGAAGGTACCAGATATTTAAATCAACTGTTTTCCTCAAGGCACTTGATCCCCTTCAAAATATCCGATAGTGTTTTTTTTTCTTCACGCACATGACTTCCTCTAAAACATTTGACAATTTGAGGATTGATAAAAAAAAGCATTTAGAAGCATCTTTAATTTTTTTTAATTTTGAATAACAAATTCCGAAATTTATAAGAAAAAAGTAAAGTTTTAAAAAAATCAAATGTTTTTTTAATAAAATATTTGCATCTCGTCTGAACTCCAATCTCTGGTCCCCCCCCTCGCCAATCTTTCACGAAAAACACCCGTCTAGCTGAATCCACTGTCAAAAATTTCCCCCACTCTATATCTGTGCCTAAATCAAAACGCGGATTCCATGAACAAAGCTTCTTTCTTCGAACTGCACGCCTGTGGAACTCTGTTCCGTCTGCCTGCTTCCCACCGGACTACAACTTGGATGTCTTCAAGTCCAATGTTAACAAATTCCTAATGAACCGACCCCTTAAGTAAACACTTCATCAAATCTCCACACTAACGTAATGTACTTGCAATAACCCTTATCCCTGAGTGGCTTCCGGGCCTTGATAAGTGGTGACCACCGTGTAAAAAAAAGTTTATTATAAGCGTATTTACGTTTTTTACTAATAAAATAAATATTCATTACACTTGCACTTGCAATAACCCTTATCCCTGAGTGGCTTCCGGGCCTTGATAAGTGGTGATCACTGTGTAAAAAAAAAAATCTTAACAGGTTTCAAAAACATTTTGCATATTTATTCAAACTTTAAAATTTTCTTAAAGATGCCTCTAAGAGTTTTTTGTCAATTCTCATTATATTACCGCGACCACACACCTAAAAAAATCCAAAGTAAAGATATTTTTATTCATAACGCGAGCCACGGACATTTTACTTACGAAAAAAAAATTATTTCATTCTCTGATGACGGATAGTTTACTATCCGAAAGAACGCCTGAAGAAGGTTGGAGATCAAATAGGTCGAAAGTTTTTTTTGTAATATTACAATCTAGATTAAAATAGTAGTTCGAATAAGGAGTAGATAGGCTCTTTAAGGAGTAGATAGGCTCTTTAAGGAGTAGATAGGCTCTGTCTATCGCCCGGCTTCCATACTCCTTCTTTGCCTATTAGTCAAGCGCAGAGACACTATCTCAGTGATTCGACAGAAACACCCAGCGGTAGATCTTGTTTCCTGGCTAGGGCAATGAACGCCATTCTTCCCCATTCCCAGCACGCCCCACCCCTAAAACTGAACATTTGGGAGTGCTTGAGTATAAGATATGCCTGAGCGGTTAGATTGGGTTGACCTTCTTCTCAAGGGTTGAGGGTACCGGATTGACAGTTCCTGGCTGCTGTTCCCGACTGGTAGTACAGGAGCCCTAACTCTTTGGTAGCGCTTAGAGCGGCTGCTCCATCAACAGTTGAATAATATCGGGTTGTTTGCAGTGCCATGACGCGCATGGAAAGGGACCCTGCACTCATCCCCGGTGGGCTTTCCTGAGGCCACAATCCTAATTGGAGAAAGGTCAGCTGATGGTCTACTTGTGATGCATGTCTGAAGCTCCGCATAACCTCTTGTTTAGCTCCCCCTTACCGAAACTCTTAAAAATATATATGACGACAGTACAATCTAAAAATAAGCTTAAACCAGGATTAGGGACAAACAAATTCAACTTGCCTCCTCCCTTGAGGCTCTCATTCACAAATATCCGTGGGCTTAGAACTAACTTAGCTGATGTTGAAGCATTTCTCTTAACAAATACCCCGGATATCTTAGCACTAAGTGAGACTAACCTACACTCCTCCATTCCCTCTAACCACTTTAACATGCCTGGATATCTCCCACTCTGCCGTAAGGACTCTGACAGACATATGCACGGACTTGGAGTTTACATTCGTAATACCCTTCCCTTGACTAGAGAAACAAACCTAGAAACAGATGATCAAGCCTTTATGTGCTTTAGACTAAACGTGCAACACAGTATTAGCTACTATTATTTTCTCTACCGCTCTCCCTCGACTCAGGACTGCTCCATAATAAACAAAGTATCTGACAGCATAGACACGGCACTGTCCCTCGACACTAGCGCACAAATACATGTGTTTGGTGACTTTAATGTGCACCACAAAAACTGGCTTGGATTCTCTACTCACACAGATGCAGCGGGCAGCACAACCCATAGCTTCGCTATATCTCACTCCCTATCACAAATTGTTACGTTTCCAACCCGTTTCCCTGACCAGGAAGAACAACACGCATCACTTCTAGATCTGTTTTTGACCACAGTTCCCGATGACTGCATAGCGAAGGCCCACAGCCCACTCGGGAACGCTGATCATGCAGTGATAATGGTTGAAATCGCCCTAAACTCTAGACCCAAAACTGAAGAGCCAGTGCTCAAAACAACGAGATATTATAATAAGGCTGACTGGGAAGCCATCAGGGAACTAATTAGAGATGCTCCATGGAAAAATATTTTCTCTCTCCCTGCTGAACAGTGTGCAAACGAGACCACTGACTGGTTCAAAACTGCAATCGAAGCGCATGTTCCCATGCGGAAATTTTATAGTAAGCCCCACTCTCCCCAATGGTTTACGTCGACTTGTGCAACTGCCATTACTCAAAAGCAGCATGCATACCGTAGGTTTAACCGACATAAGTCCAGTTCAAACAGACTGAAGTATATAGAAGCTAGAAATAACGTTAAGAAAGAAATAGCGACAGCTAAGAGAGAATTTACGGAAACCACTAAAAAGCGCATCGAAGCACAAAAACTAGGAACTCGAGACTTCTGGAAAATCTACAACAGTGTAGTAAATAATGGGCAATCAACAATTCCCCCACTAACCAACAATCACGAGGTTGTCTCCTCAGCAACCGACAAGGCTAACATGCTTGCCAGTCGGTTTGCCTCAAACTCCACACTGGACCCTTCCAACCACCCCCTACCTGACTTTCCTATGCGGACAGATGCCACACTAGACGATCTGAAAACCACCCCTGCTCAGGTGCATGCTATCATAAAAAACCTTGACACCTCAAAAGC
Source organism: Euprymna scolopes (assembly GCF_053919585.1). NCBI lineage: Eukaryota > Metazoa > Mollusca > Cephalopoda > Sepiida > Sepiolidae > Euprymna > Euprymna scolopes. The sequence continues at coordinate 116,933,887 of NC_136483.1, forward strand.
ATGTGGACCCGATCTTATCCCAGCTGTGCTATTAAAAAAGTGCTCAGCCGAAGTAGCTCCAGTTCTCTCCAAACTCTACAACAAATGTCTTAATGAAGCTTGCTTTCCGGGCTGTTGGAAAACTGCTTCTGTTGTACCAGTATTCAAGAATTCTGGCGAAAGGACAGACCCATCAAATTATCGCCCCATTAGCCTCCTCCCACTTTTTGCCAAAATATTTGAGACCATAATTAACCATGCTCTAGTCCATCATCTTACAGATGCTAAACTACTGACTGACAAACAATATGGATTTAGACAAGCCCGTTCCACAGCAGACATCCTCACCGTGATCTCTGAACGTATATACCAATCACTGGACAAAGCGGGGGAAGGCAGAGCGGTAGCTCTAGATATATCTAAGGCTTTTGACAGGGTATGGCATGAGGGTCTCCTCAGTAAAATCAGATCATACGGTATCACTGGTAGAATACTTCACATAATTAAATCCTTCTTAGATAAGAGAAAAATCCAGGTAGTCCTCGACGGTCGCACATCTAAACAATATGATATAAATGCGGGAGTGCCCCAGGGTTCTATCCTTGGACCTCTATTGTTCCTAATATTCATAAATGACCTCCCCGACAACATTGCCTCTGAGATGGGTATATATGCTGATGACACTACACTCTATGGCAGACACGACAGGAAGACGAATGAACACATTTCTAAAGAAATGGCAGAAACACTAGAGGAAGACCTCCAATCTGTAGTGGAATAGGGACAAAAGTGGTTGGTCGCGTTCAATGCTGCCAAGACTAAACTAGTTTCATTCAATAATTACAAGAAACCCTCTCTACCACCAATAGCAATGGCCAACGACTCTTTATCTGAGAGTCCATCTTTCAAACTCCTTGGCCTAACGTTCACAGGAAACATGAGTTGGAACAATTACATTGAAGGCATTGCCAGGGCCGCTGCAAGAAAGGTAGGCTCTCTCTACCGTGCTAGAAAACTACTAACACCCGAAAGTATCCTGTACCTCTATAAGGCCACCATTCGCCCATGTATGGAGTATTGCTGCCACATCTGGGCTGGTGCATCTGCTACTAGTCTCTCGCTCCTTGACAAGGTTCAAAAGAGAGTCGCAAACCTGATAGGCCCTGAACTGGCATCTAAGCTTCAGCCTCTGTCCCATCGACGAAATGTTGCATCCCTCTGCCTTTTCTACAAGTATTTTAGTGGTGAATGCTCTGACGAACTGCAATCACTTGTGCCCCCACGACGCGAGCACCCTCGACAAACCCGACAGGCTACTAGATCCCACCCCCACACTGTAGAGGTCCCTAGATGTAAAAGATCTTTTTACTCCAATAGTTTCTTCCCCAGAACCGCAAGACTCTGGAATTCCATTCCAGGTCCCTGCTTCCCCAACAGTACTGACGTGCAGAAGTTCAAGTGTAACGTGAACCGACACCTTGCTGCCCAAATCCCTACATAGTACCCCAGTAGTTGTTGCCCCTGATAGTAGCCCCTTACACCAAAGTGGCAATTTGCCTTGTTTGGGGTGAAAATGTAATAAAAAAAAAAAAAAAAAAAGCTAAATAAGAACATAGTTTCATTTTTACTTTTTACCAATATTTAATCCTTTTTCAAATAATCTTTTTCCAGGAAAATTGACTTTTAACGGTCTCGCTTGTTTTTGTTTTATGTGTCACCGCGGTCAAATTCATTTTTCTTTTGCAGACGTATGTTTAGTATCGTCTGCCATTTTATATTTTTTCTCGGTTTTCAAATGCTTCGCTCATTTAAAGTTTGTTCTGTAAATCGTAATCATAAAAATTACGGCTCCCGCTCTTTAATATTTCACTTTTATATACAAAAGATTTCAACGTAAACATTTTATTGATAAACTTGATTAAAAAGATTGTTTAACAACAGAAAACATTACATAAACCTAACAAATATTTTACTAAAAAAAAAAAAATGCAAAAAATGTCACTTAGTAAAGAAAGAGAAAGATAAGGGTTAACGAGTGTACGGTAAGTATTGGCACAATAGTGTAGTAACGACTAGCAATGGAAATTTGTATAATTTGATTATTTAAGGGGACGGTTAAATAAAACTTGTTTACATTTGATTTGAAGACGACCATATTATAGTCAGTATGATAAAATAATGTGAAACACAGGTAAAAGAATGTAGTTTAACAGCCAGAACCATAAAAGAAGCGTACCCTGGTCTGAAAAAATGTCTGGTAAAGGCACGTCAGACGATTGCAATAAACTACCTTTCTCAAAGAGAGAGGGCAAAGCCTGGGTGCAGAGAATCAAAGTTATACCTTATCTAACAAGGAATAAGCCAATTAAACAATTGCAAAACATTGTTGATTTTGCGGCCAAGGGTAAAAGGACCATTTCGTTTGATTTTGAGAGGTATTTACTCTCAAATAAATTTAATTTTTATGGAAATCATTTGACTTTTTACATCGAAATCATTTGACTTTTTACATCGAAATCATTTGACTTTTTATATCGAAATCATTTGATTTTTACATCGAAATCATTTGACTTTTTACATCGAAATCATTTGACTTTTTACATTGAAATCATTTGACTTTTTACATCGAAATCACTTGACTTTTTACATCGAAATCATTTGACTTTTTACATCGAAATCATTTGACTTTTTACATCGAAATCATTTGACTTTTTACATCGAAATCATTTGACATTTTACATCGAAATCATTTCATTTTTACATCGAAATCATTTGACTTTTTACATCGAAATCATTTGACTTTTTACATCGAAATCATTTGACTTTTTACATCGAAATCATTTGACTTTTTACATCGAAATCATTTGACTTTTTACATCGAAATCATTTGACTTTTTACATCGAAATCATTTGACTTTTTACATCGAAATCATTTGACTTTTTACATCGAAATCATTTGACTTTTTACATCGAAATCATTTGACTTTTTACATCGAAATCATTTGACTTTTTACATCGAAATCATTTGACTTTTTACATCGAAATCATTTGACTTTTTACATCGAAATCATTTGACTTTTTACATCGAAATCATTTGACTTTTTACATCGAAATCATTTGACTTTTTACATCGAAATCATTTGACTTTTTACATCGAAATCATTTGACTTTTTACATCGAAATCATTTGACTTTTTACATCGAAATCATTTGACTTTTTACATCGAAATCATTTGACTTTTTACATCGAAATCATTTGACTTTTTACATCGAAATCATTTGACTTTTTACATCGAAATCATTTGACTTTTTACATCGAAATCATTTGACTTTTTACATCGAAATCATTTGACTTTTTACATCGAAATCATTTGACTTTTTACATCGAAATCATTTGACTTTTTACATCGAAATCATTTGACTTTTTACATCGAAATCATTTGACTTTTTACATCGAAATCATTTGACTTTTTACATCGAAATCATTTGACTTTTTAAATCGAAATCATTTGACTTTTTACATCGAAATCATTTGACTTTTTACATCGAAATCATTTGACTTTTTACATCGAAATCATTTGACATTTTACATCGAAATCATTTCATTTTTACATCGAAATCATTTGACTTTTTACATCGAAATCATTTGACTTTTTACATCGAAATCATTTGACTTTTTACATCGAAATCATTTGACTTTTTACATCGAAATCATTTGACTTTTTACATCGAAATCATTTGACTTTTTACATCGAAATCATTTGACTTTTTACATCGAAATCATTTGACTTTTTACATCGAAATCATTTGACTTTTTACATCGAAATCATTTGACTTTTTACATCGAAATCATTTGACTTTTTACATCGAAATCATTTGACTTTTTACATCGAAATCATTTGACTTTTTACATCGAAATCATTTGACTTTTTACATCGAAATCATTTGACTTTTTACATCGAAATCATTTGACTTTTTACATCGAAACCATTTGACTTTTTACATCGAAACCATTTGACTTTTTACATCGAAATCATTTGACTTTTTACATCGAAACCATTTGACTTTTTACATCGAAATCATTTGACTTTTTACATCGAAATCATTTGACTTTTTACATCGAAATCATTTGACTTTTTACATCGAAATCATTTGACTTTTTACATCGAAATCATTTGACATTTTACATCGAAATCATTTGACTTTTTACATCGAAATCATTTGACTTTTTACATCGAAATCATTTGACTTTTTACATCGAAATCATTTGACTTTTTACATCGAAATCATTTGACTTTTTACATCGAAATCATTTGACTTTTTACATCGAAATCATTTGACTTTTTACATCGAAATCATTTGACTTTTTACATCGAAATCATTTGACTTTTTACATCGAAATCATTTGACTTTTTACATCGAAATCATTTGACCTTTTACATCGAAATCATTTGACTTTTTACATCGAAATCATTTGACTTTTTACATCGAAATCATTTGACTTTTTACATCGAAATCATTTGACTTTTTACATCGAAATCATTTGACTTTTTACATCGAAATCATTTGACTTTTTACATCGAAATCATTTGACTTTTTACATCGAAATCATTTGACTTTTTACATCGAAATCATTTGACATTTTACATTGAAATCATTTCATTTTTACATCGAAATCATTTGACTTTTTACATCGAAATCATTTGACTTTTTACATCGAAATCATTTGACTTTTTACATCGAAATCATTTGACTTTTTACATCGAAATCATTTGACTTTTTACATCGAAATCATTTGACTTTTTACATCGAAATCATTTGACTTTTTACATCGAAATCATTTGACTTTTTACATCGAAATCATTTGACTTTTTACATCGAAATCATTTGACTTTTTACATCGAAATCATTTGACTTTTTACATCGAAATCATTTGACTTTTTACATCGAAATCATTTGACTTTATACATCGAAATCATTGGACTTTTTACATCGAAACCATTTGACTTTTTACATCGAAACCATTTGACTTTTTACATCGAAATCATTTGACTTTTTACATCGAAATCATTTGACTTTTTACATCGAAATCATTTGACTTTTTACATCGAAATCATTTGACTTTTTACATCGAAATCATTTGACTTTTTACATCGAAATCATTTGACTTTTTACATCGAAATCATTTGACTTTTTACATTGAAATCATTTGACTTTTACATCGAAATCATTTGACTTTTTACATCGAAATCATTTGACTTTTTACATTGAAATCATTTGACTTTTACATCGAAATCATTTGACATTTTACATCGAAATCATTTGACTTTTTACATCGAAATCATTTGACTTTTTACATCGAAATCATTTGACTTTTTACATCGAAATCATTTGACTTTTTACATCGAAATCATTTGACTTTTTACATCGAAATCATTTGACTTTTTACATCGAAATCATTTGACTTTTTACATCGAAATCATTTGACTTTTTACATCGAAATCATTTGACTTTTTACATCGAAATCATTTGACTTTTTACATCGAAATCATTTGACTTTTTACATCGAAATCATTTGACTTTTTACATTGAAATCATTTGACTTTTTACATCGAAATCATTTCATTTTTACATCGAAATCATTTGACTTTTTACATCGAAATCATTTGACTTTTTACATCGGAATTATTTGACTTTTTACATCGGAATTATTTGACTTTTTACATCGAAATCATTTTACTAATTATGGTTCCTAATACTTTATCGATTTCGTTTCGCCCAGACGATTTCCGTCTAATTTCTCTTCTGTTTTTTTTCTATTTTTTTGTATTTCAAACCAGAATCAGAATTACTTTGTTTTTTTTTAATTCTACATTTCATTTTTACTGACACGAACAAAAGACTCTAAATAAGTAACTGCAATTAAATATCAGAATTGCCTGTTTTATTTTGCTCCCATTCAAACTTTAAATAGGAAACGATACTCAGCTAAATAGTCTTCAAATAAACGCTTATATCGTTTTCGTCCAACTGTGTCAAGCAGATGTTGCCCGGAAGTCTGTTTGCGCTTATTTGGTATAGATAGCATCACTAATAAACAAAATCATTAGAAGTTTTATAAAGTACTACCATTCAAAAGGAACGTGTCAACATTTGCGCCCAATCAGATTATTTGCTTACAAATTATAATTAATGAAGTAAAACTATTGTTTTACAAATTTCCAAAATAATATTAAAATTTGAATTTCGTGTGTTGCTTTCTGATAGAAAGAAATGCTGTTCAAGTAAAGCGATGGCTTAATAAATGTAGTATTCTGCTCTGTCGGAAACAACAGTTAAGAGATATAATAATGCTGAATGCCCAGGTCGTTCAAATGAGGCAGTTGTCCCGAAAAAGAGAAAAACTATTATACCTCTCACCCTTTCCCTCTGCCACTTTTAAAAAGACGATCCGACATAATTTGATTTAGGGTAGAATTAATTTTAAAAGCGATTAATTTTGTTCTGTCTTTTAGCCTAACAATAACTTCAATCACCATCTTGGCTAATAAGATGATTCAATTTTTTAAATATGTGTGAAAGGTGATAACGTAGCACGAACATAGTGGTAGTGTATTATGATGTAGATAAGCTGATATTTTACTCATGCATACTAAGAATTTTTTCCTATACTATCATACATCCCAAGAAATTTTAAATTACCATATCCGATTTTATAGTCTGGCACCTGCTCTATTTGACAAAATGCGAACCTTCTTGAAAGTCAAGCTTGCCGACCATTATAAACTGGACGGCTTCGTTAGTGCAGGCGACCGGTTTATCTTAGATTTTATCCAATAAAAAGAATATACATAACTAGTAGCTCGTTTCTTCAATCATTGGGATACATCCGTTTACAAAGTCTCGACTAATCAGATATGAGACTGCTGTGTATGTTATTTCTGTCCATCCCACAAGTCGATAAAACAAGACACAATGCGGATAGAACATTTGGAATGTCCACATTCATTGTCCGTCAAATGTGTTGCGCTATCAGGAGACTCGCCATTGGGAATACACTCATCCGGTCAGATCAGTTCTGGACTGCCCTCTTGGATAACTCTTCTTGACAAAAGCAGTGGCGGAGATAATTTGTTTAAGAAAAGGAGGAAGAGAGAAGGGTCACTAATATATATACACATATATATATATATATATATATATATATATATATATATATATATATATAATCTATATATATAAAAATGTAATTCTTGGTTCGTTCAACATCGATAAAACCATATTTCTACATTACCAATTTAATTGAAATTTTCAGAAAATCTATCTGTAAAGTCAATGAATGTTTGCACATTATTAAAATAATGTAACATTGCGAATTATAAAATATTAATTAAAAAATATTTTTTTTCGTAAGTCGTTTCTGCGAGACTGCTCGGGTTTATTTCCGGTAACTTCCGTTTCAACTACTCTTGAATTACAAGATAAGTAAAAAAAGGTACTCATGCAGAGAGTGTTCTGTGCTGAAATAATAACGTTATTATTTAAAAAAGCCATTCTTAACATGGGGAAGGGAGAGTGTTTCGTAGCTATTCTGTACTTTAACCTTACAATTGAATAAAAAAAAACATATCATAAAACTTTAATTAAACGTGGAAATACGATTTAAAAAATAGCGCGGATCACTCTCTGCATTAGCACAAAAAAATCCCATATTTTTTAAATTTAAATTCATTTATGTATCTTACCAATTTTTAAAATTTTAAATATCTTAAGGCTTTTCACTCATGAAACATTACATTTTAATTGTTTAGTTTCTTTCACGGCATTGTTTACATAAAAAAGTTTGTTTTAACTTTTTCTAAACTGTTTCTTTTTTACGACATGCCTCAGCGTATTATAAACACTCTAACCTCCCCATGTTAAAAACGGCTTTCAAATTAAACACGCCCTTCCACAAACCTCGAAAGCCGTTTTTAACATGGGGAGATTGGGGAGGGGTGTTCATTCCGAAAGCCGTTCTAACATGGGGAGGTCGGGGTGTTTACAATATGCTGGGACGAGTCGTAAAATTAACGAAGTTGCTATTTATTATTTATTGCAAAAATTGCTTGAAATTTATTTATTTGACAAAAATGTCTTTACAATTCAAAAGAATGTTTAAAATTATTTATTTGTTCGAACCCCCCCAGCTATTTTATAAAAGTCAAATGTTGCTTTCATTCCAAAATTGTTTTCTTAAAATTATACTTTTTTACGCAAACTTTTCAATCAATGTTTTTACAATTATATTTCGATTCCCAGTAAAAAAATAAAAATAAAAATAAAAAACAACCCATTTCTCCGTTAAAAAAAACAATAATTTAAATTAATTTGCTGTTGGCCTTTCAAAGTTACTTTAATTAAAAATAAAATACATAAAATTATTTATTTGCTCAAAAAACAAAACAAAAAACACACACACACACACACACACACACACACACACACAAACGAAAAAATAGACAAACAAAAAATACTAATAAATGTTTTGGTTTTGTTTTGGTTTTCAAATGGCGCTCGTCCAGTTTAAATAATTATGAATATGTCATTTCAATTTTCTGTTTTAATTAAAAAAAATGTTCCATGAAAAACTTTCCCGTTCTCATTAATTAAATCGAAACATTTCCAATTAAACAATTATGGATATATGTTTTTTTTCACTTTCTTTTTTTACTTTTTTCATAGTTCTTTCAGGAAGTTTAATTTTGTTGTTTTTTTCTAACAAATAAATAATTTTAAACATTTTTTTTGAATTGTCAATATTCATTTTCTCCAGTAATATCGGTTTACCAAGTTTCTGGAAGTAATAAATGATAATTTTAGTTTAATTTAACGTTTCAGGAAGTAATAAATGTTAATTTTGGTAAATCGTTCGCCATATAATGATGTCTCCCCTAGATTTGGATAGCAAGTGCGTGAAAATAAATGGCGTCTCCAATTTCGGCAATAAAGGGTAGAAGCACCATTTATTCATTGTTGATTTATTCAAACAGTCCTTTGGAAAATAAATATTTAAAATAAAGTGGGATTCTCCTTGGGTGTTGAGTTCCACGGCGACCAGCAGAATTATTTAATGGTCGCTCCCTTAGCCCCCCCCCTTAGTCAAGGCTAACGCATGTGCACGTAACATTTATCATTTATTTACTCACGTAATGTGCACGTAACATTTATCATTTATTTACTCACGTTGCCTTTCGCACTTTCACTAACATTATTTATTTACGTTGGCTTAACTCTTTTCATGAACAAAATAGTAACTAAACCTTAATTTGTCACTTTTACAAACATTTATATTTTTACGTTGGCTTAACTCTTTTCATGAATATTGGAAAAAAAGTTTTACTCTTTATGAATATTAAAAGACAAAAAGTTACTAAACACTTATTAATAATTTCTCACTTTTACAAACATTTGTAATTCATGTATTTACTTACGTAAATACTTTTCATGAATATAAAAAAAAAAATAACTGAACCATGTATTGATAATTTCTCACTTTTACAGACATTTTTAATTTACATGTGTTTTTGCGTTAAATATTTACAATTTTCTTTTTTTAAATGACGACTTTTATTAATGAATAAATCTACTTCTCTGCAACTTTTATTGATAAATAAATATACTTCTCTGCAACGGGAACTGAAACCCTCCTTTTTTTAAAAATAGTATTTTCGGGTAGGTATTCTGACAACAAATATCATTTAAATTTTGCAAATATTTTTTCACCCTCCCTCCAAAAATGGTGTTTATTCCGGAAGCTGTTCTTAAGATGAGGAGGTTGCGGTGATTATAAGGTGAACCTAATCTAAAAAAAATACCAAGTTTTTTAAATGATTAAAATAATTTCTCACTTTTACAAACACTTTTACATGCGCACATAAGCAACTACTTTTTTTATTAACTTTTTCTTACTTTTTTTATTTAAAAATTAGTAAATTTCAATGAATAGAATAATAAATCATTTATCATTAATATGTATTTTTGATTTTGTGTTGAATGAAACTTTTTTTTTCATTACAATGAACCAATTAAATCTTCCGGCATGTGTTTAAGGGTTACGAAATTATCAATAAATCGTTTAGTTACTAAGCCAACGTCAGTAAATAAAAAAATGTTACGTGCGCATGCATTAGCCTTGACTAGGGGGGTTAAGAGAGCGACCATTAAATAATTATGCTGATCGCCGTGGAACTCAACGCCTAAGGAGTACCTAAAGTGGCACTTATGCACTTATGTCATCGTGCTATTTTTTTAAAATAGCATTTTCACACTAAATTAAAATTTTATAATATCTTTCTCTTTTATTAATTTGTTAGGTGGAAGTACAGATAACCCGGTCGATTTCTAATGTGTGGAAAATCTAACTTCCGAAAAAAAAGAGTACTTTGAATAGTGATAAAAAATTAAAATTGCCTCAGTCTCGAAAGATTTCTTCTCTACTGAACGAGGAAAATAACGGTGAAGTGTAGTTCACCTTCTGTTTCTCTCCCCATCTCCCTTCCTCTCTTAATATCTCTCTCCATCTCTCCCTTTCCCTCTCTCAATCTATCTCTCTCTATATCACCCTCTCCATCTCACACTGAGCCCCTTTCTCTCTCTAACTCCCTCTATCTCTCTCTCCTTTCCTCTGTTTCGCCCTCTCTGTTTCTAACTCTCACCCTCTCTCTGCCTATCAATCCCTTTATCTCTCTCTATCTCCTTCTCTTTCTCTAGTTTCCTCTCACTTTCTCTTTTCTATCTATATATCTTCCTCTCTATCCCTCATCCTATTTTAGTTTCCTAAATTAATTACAGTGAATAAGGCATTGTCAAAACATGGATAAATCCTATTTTAGTCACCTAATATACTGACTGTGAGATTGATTTGCCAACGTCAAGTCTCCCTGCTCGTATTTATTGATATATATATATATATATATATATATATATATATATATATATATATATATATATATATATGTGTGTGTGTGTGTGTGTGTGTGTGTGTGTGTGTGTGTGTGTGTGTGTGTGTGTGTGGTATATATATGTTTGATACACACCGGAAAATGTTTCAATTCTAGCTTAAAACTAACTGAACTTCCCAGGCGATGAAGTTTCATTTCAACATATGTATTAAATTGTGTTCGGAAAAATTTCAACTGATTTCCAAATATAGCTGAAATATGTTTGGCAATATGTAGCCAAATATGTTTTTATAAATAAAAAACATTTATGCAAAATAATATCTCTTCAGTCCTTGGATTGGATGAGATATTCATCATTGAGCAGTTATATATAGACAGAGTAAAGATTTAATGAAGTATATATGACACATCACTCAATCAGTATAAAACTTCACTAATAAGGAACAAATCATTTAGGCAAGATTCGACTTCATTCATTAACATGGTCTCTTTGTAGGATGATACACTGGTTTCAACGCTTCTTTAATAATTCGGTGCCCCCCCTTTTTTTTTTTAGAACAATTCATTTTTGGAATTAAAATACGACTTCTTTTCCGATATAATTTATTAATTGGAGCCAAGTCCTTTTGCTGTGAGCATTAATTCTTTTGAAGTCTGCAGACAGTAAGTAGTCACTTAAGTTATTTTCAGGATAATATCGCGGATGCGGAAAAAAAATGAATGTAGTGTTGCGATCAACTTGTGACCCGGTTCATTGTCTTGGTGAAATCACACTTTTCCTACTTCATTTGTGTTTTATTGTTTTTTCTTCTATCAAACGCATCAATTATTATATAGAAAATTGGCTATTGATGGCTCTCACTTTTTCAATGTAATCGATGATCAAATTACTTTGCACATCCAAAAATATGATAACTAAAACTATATCTGCTGATGCTTGCGTCTTTAATCGCTTTGGACCTTTTTATCTGCTTTCTTTCTTTTTTTTTTTTTTTACTCTGAAGTATTTTGATTTATTTATGGTTCATCTATTGTCACATGTCATATTTGTGCAAAACTGATTTTAGTTGCAACCAAAGTTCTGAGTCGTCGACGTGTTGTTGCATTTGATCGAACTTTCTTTTCTTTTCTTTTTTAGATGCAATTTAAGTAAATTCTAATCTTTAAAATCCATGAAATAACGTAATTTTTATTTACTTTTAAAGCAGGAACAAAACACAAATTTTTCTTTGGAATTAATTTTTGTTTTTAACTTCTAATTGATATTGATATTATTATTATTATTATTATTATTATTATTATTATTATTATTATTATTATTATTATTATTATTAATTACTCACAAGTAGTAGTCACAAATACCACCAAAGATTGCTCTTTGAGAACTTGTTGTGTTCCCTGGAGTTTGAGTGACAACAAGTCTCTCCAGATTTCCACTACTCTCTTCCTCTTTTGATAGCCTTTGCAAAAGAATTTGCATTATCGCAACAGTCGCTTACCATTGATTCTTTGTTGGCTGCGACTATTGGTCTTCACTGGGATTTGGGTGGCAATAAGCCTCCCCAAGGTTCCAGTCTTCTTTGCTCTCATACAGCGGAGTTCTGACTAGCGCTTTACCTCCTCAGTCTTTCCATCCTCCATGACTCTCATTATTTGGTGTGGTGCCCGTTTATGGTGATTAAAAAAAAGTGGGGGCGGTATTTTTCAATTATACAGTTTCGGGTTTCATGATTCCATGTGATATTCCTTCGTGTTTGTATCTGTAGCCGTTTCCGTGTCGTTTATGCGTGATGTTAGTCTCCACATACTACTACTACTACTACTACTACTACTACTACTACTACGAAATAATGCTTGCAAAGGATGTGACTAACTCCTATTCAAAATTTACGCGCTAATTACGTGACGTACATTAACCGGATTAAACTTTGATATAATCGTCAACAAGATCGACGTTCAACTTTATTTTCTAGGGACGATTCTCCGTGGATCTTAACATCACTAACAAAATGAGAGAAAACCAGAACTTTATTAGGGTGTATTCCAATTAAAGTTTCAGCATGAAATAATTTTTATTTTTCATCTAATACTAAAAAACATTTTATAGCATTACTCGATTGTCTAATGTTTTCATTTTTAAACTTAGGAAATAATGATTTCAAAGAATGTGACTAACTCCTATTCAAATTCGGTTTATTGTTTTCTGTTCTCAGTTCAAACAAAATAGTCTGGGTTTTTTTTCTGTTGAATTGTTCAACATCTTATATGACATAGTGTTTTGTGCATTATTCTAATCACTATTCTTGGGAACCTTCTAGTGTAACGTGGGAACCATTACGTTGAATTCGACATTTCGAAAAGAACCTTTATTATGTAGTAAATAAAGGTTCTTATTAACCACGAGGTATATTGTTCTCAAACTGTCAGGCATGACTGCCCAAAAGTGTTAATTTTTGTTATTCTTATTTATTACTGACTGTAGTAATGATTTAAACTTTAACACCCAGATGGCTGTAACTTACAAATGATTGTTAACAAAAGTTTGCATCGTTAATCCGTGTTAATAATATTAGTGTGCATTATAAGAACCTTAAACCTAAGCTTGTCTAAATGGGTACTATTACTACTTATTGCGTAGTAGTTCTATTATTCGGACACCTGTTCTTATCTTGATATATATCTATAATATAAAGGGCAAAAATCTGTTTAAATGTATGCATGTATGTATGTATGTATGTATGTATGAATGTATGAATGTATGTATGTATGTCTATATGTCTCGCAAAAACTTTCGGCAGAGGTGACGGATTTTCACGAAATCGGTATCATTTTGAAATTCGACCTTTCGGGCGACAAATATCGTTGAATTAGCTAAAAACATTAATTCCTTCACCCTCAATCGGGCACTTTTCTACAAGGAGGGGTAGCAAAAATCGTTCCTTTATTACAATTTGGCCATACACGCATGCGCAAAAAAACGTCCTTTCTTGAATTAGTTTAAGTATAAAAAACAACCTAACGCGGCCATAGATTAATCGGTATAGTAGAAGCGTCGTTCGAGCCGAGATGTAAGATATTTCTTTTTTCGATTTTTAAAGTTTTAATATTGAAACAGGCCTATTTATGCCATTCTTTCGTTCGTTTCTTTTTTTTTCACCACGTTCGCTGTTTTTTTGTTTTTATTTTGTTTTATAATATATAAACAGAGTTATTATGTTCGCTTATTGTTTATTTTCCATTTTGTTTTGATTTACCCCCCCCCACTTCCAAACACCCGGGACACGCCAGGTACCCATGCTAGTATATATATATATATATATATATATATATATATATATATATATATATATAATAGAAAAATCGTATTGAAGATTTATTCAAATTTACAAAAAAAAAAAAACATTATAAATCTATAAGGAAGGTATACAAAATTTTTATCATATGAGAAGGAGTACAAATAAACAAGAAAGGCCTTATTCTACGGATTAAAAAATTCTTCTCATCAGAGGAAAGATGTTTGCAAAATATACAATAAATTTTGCATGTTAATGCATTAAAAGAAACTACAAATATGAAATTAATCCTACTCGCATCAAAAAAGTTATTAAACAGTTAGTGACAGTTTATAGAAATTCAGAGAGATTAAACAGGAAACAGAAAAAAGGGAGAAAAATGATATGGTAAAAATCAAATGAATAAGAAGGTAAAATCCAGAACAGGATAAATCCAAAATGATCCACTGAAAACCCATTGGTAATCCATAATGAACGGGAAAACAGAATTATACATGTACACGCTATAAAATAATGTCAATCGGATTGTCAGAGGCAAATAGCAATCTGTCTGACATATATCTAATTCATTAGGGCTACCAAATTGTTTTGTTAGTTTTCTCCACTCTGTTATTGCTACGAATATATTTTATTTTGTTTCAGTTTTATTCTAATACACTTATTTCTACTAAGAAAACTGATAAGGCGTGTACATACTTTTGATGTGTCAGTATCAGTCAGCACAAAATCAAATAGTACCCTAATATTTACATTATCTGTTAAAATATTTACAAAGTTAATCCATAATTTGTAAAAAAAAAAAAAAAAAAAACACTTTCAAAATTACGTTTCTCTAGGATCCTTCACTCTTCTTAGAAAATCTAGCAATACTGATTTCCTTCAAAATTTGTTCAGCTTATATTTTCCAAATTATTTCCCGATTAAGTTCGTATTCATTCTGTTTAAACAATTCTTTCGAGTTCATTTTTACGCTCGATCGGTTGGACTTGTTATTTTTTTTCTCAATTACTTCTTTTATGCAACAAACAGAGAACCAAATATTTTATTAATTAAAATTCATTAATTGAATTTGATGACCTTTCCGTCAGAGGCTCGTCTGATCTTTCCCGGTTTAACATTTCTCATTTGTGTGAAACCTACCGATTATTTGATGGCTAAACATATCCATCTGATTTACAGCCCGTAGACCCTTGTTCGCGTTATTTAATGCCAAAGCGCAATTGCTGTGTATTTTACGGTATATCAACTAGTCTTGGGACATTAACCGGAATCGAGAATCGAAAAAAAAAAATCGAATTATTTTTTAGCGTATCAGAATCGGTATCGGAAAAATTAGTACTTATTTTCCGATGCAAAAAGTAACTCTTTTAAATATCTTTTTATTGTTTTTGTTTAAATCTTAATTTTCATTTGTTAATACTAATGATAAAATGATAAATATTTGTTGATTTAAAAAAAAAAAAAATAACACTAAAGCGAATACTTCCCGCATACTATACTATATTACTATACTATACTATAGATTACTTCCCGTACGTATAAAAGGTATTTTTGAAAGCTTACAATGCAGGGATATACAGTCATTATGAGCAGATAAATAAATAAATAAATGAATAATAAATAATTCAATATTTTTTTATATTATTTTTTATTTATATTTATTTATTTATCTACCTGATTTTTTTTTAACTGTGGATGAGTAAAAAAAGGGAGAAAAATTCAGGTAGATAAATAAATAAATATAAATAAAAAATAATATAAAAAAATATTGAATTATTTATTTATCTATTTGTTTATCAGCTCATAACGACTGTACATTCCTGCATTGTAAGCCTTCAAAAATAAATTTTATCCATTAAACAATGCTTCAAGCAAACCACGCCATACTTCTTCCCGCAAGTATATTTTTACGTATGCGAAAATATATGGACATATCTTTCCAAGTTTAAATCAGTAATAATAATGGTAATCAGAAAAATATAATAAAAATAATATAAATATAATAAAAATAATATAAATATAATAAAAATAATATAAATATAATAAAAATAACAACTCTATAGCTATATAGTATAAATTCAGTTGTCATGAGATAATCCTCACAGGCATTATTTTCATCGTCATAATAACATCTTCCTGCGCATTACGTCCTCCTTTGAGGACAATATGGTATATGTTCGTTTCTCATAACAACATCCTCACTCCAGGAATCGGTAATTGTATTTGACTCGGTCCCATCACTATTATCAAACAACTTTTGAATTTTTTAAAATTCAAATTATTAATTTGCAGAACACCATACCTATTTGTTTTACAACATATCACCCTCCCCCAATTTCGGGTTGTAGTATTAGTTTATCTGAACCATCAAAACAGAAAGGTGAGCTCAGTGAATTCGCTACTCTTCTGCCCACCTCGTTTTTATTATGCACCTTATTAAAAAATAATTAACTTATTAATATTAGCAAATGTTTTTCTAGCCTGAGGATGTGGTATTAGGAAGAACGAACATATAATATATTCTCCTCAAAAGAGGATGTAATACGTGAGAAAATGTTATCATGGCGAACTATTCCAGAAGGAGGAAAGTGATGCCTGGGAGGATTGTCTCATGACAACTGAATATATAATACACTACTTCCACAAATGTATGAGGCAATTCATGGGAGGATAGTATCATAGCAAAAAAAAAAAAAAATACTAAACTACCGCCTTCTGCGTTTGAACACAGTAGAACAAACGCATGCAATCTACATTTGTAAAAGGGTTATCTGCAACGTCACCAACATGGCAGAAAATGTTCAAAGAGGAAGCCTGTTTGCATAGATCAAAATATTTCAGAAGAGAATATCAAATCTCACGCAATGCTTATATTAAACATGCGTGAAATCGTTCACGGATTCTCATATAATTCATTTTCTCTTATAAATTTATACGAATATATCATGCTTAACTTAATTTGACTACAATATGTGATTTCCGTGATATCTACATTTCAATTGATTTAAAACCTTACGAAATACCTTGTAGATTTGTATATGTGTGTATGTGTGTGTGTGTGTGTGCGCGCGTGTGCGGGGCGTGTTTGGAAAGAATGTTCGTTCACTCACATCATAACTTCTTCAAGAATATTCCCACAGTCGTGGGAAAAATAAACAAAAATCATGTTTATTTTGGCGACAAATACATTTCAATTGAACAAAGTAATAGTTTTACATACAATTTCACATCAGAACACAATGATTTCGACTATCTCTTTCAAGTATAACGCGCACACACACACGCACACACACACGCACACACACACTCTCTCTCTCTCTCTCTCTCTCTCTCTCTCACACACACACACACACATATATATGAGAGCAAGAAAAGAGTAATGAAAAATAGAATCCAATAAAAGAGTGCATTTATGCTTAAGGTTTCTGCCGCTTTCGCCGGCGAGCAACACTTGGGCCCGGTAATATATATATATATATATATATATATATATATATATATATATATATATGTTTCAGTCAATGAGATTTCCTCAGGCGACCCGGAATCCATCGACGCTACAAAGAAAAATGGGAAAAAATTGAAAGAAATTGAAAAAAAAAAGAAAAAAAGGGAGCTCTTCAAAAGCGACCATATGTAACTGTTTACCCTCACATAATAAAAAATATTTTGCTCTTGTTATTGAGCACTATCTAACAACCTCGTTGTTTTCAAACCTATATATATATATATATATATATATATATATATATATATATATATATATATAGGGTTGCCCATAAAGCACGTTACAATTTGAAAATGAACTTTTCTTAAATGACTGTATTTAATTAATTACTTTTTATTACACTGTTTAGTGTGTAGAAAGTTGTTCTTACTTAATTACGAAAGATAATGTATTTTTAGTTGTCTCCATTCTCCGCTCTTTCTAAACTATTCTCCAAGACAGTTCTTAACATCTGTGGTTGTAGGGAAATAATTTTCCGTCGTATATTTGCCCTAAGTTCTTGGATGGTTCGAAGCCTATTTGCATACACTTTGTCTTTAAGATATCCCAAAACCAAAAGTTTGGTTCTGTCAAATAAGGTGAACGTAGAGGCCATTCAAAATCGGGGTTTCGAGAGATTTTTCGATCTTGAAACATCACACTTAACTGCATTGTGACTCTAGCTGTATGTACAGTTGCTCTATCTTGTTGTCACTAATACCCTGGCATATTTGCTAACTGTGGTTGACTAAAATTCACGAGCATATCTTAATATCTCTCAGCAGTTACAGTCACAGCATTTTCAATCGCATCTGTAAAGAGGAAGAGCCCAATAACCCTCACTGAGATTACTCCACACCATACTGTGACTATGACTGGGTGCATTGAACTTGTATGAACTTGACGTGGGTTTTCGGTATCCCATAATCTGGTATTCTGCTAATTGAAATACCCATTAAAATGGGAATGAGCCTCATCTCCCATGGTCAACCTGTGAATAAGCTCATTGTTATTTCTTGCAGTTTCCTGTAACCTGACAACGTAATTTAATCGTTTCTGAAAGTCTTGTGGTTGTAAAGATTGCACCAATTGAACCTTGTAAGGATACATGTGCAAGTCTCTCTGAATACTGTAGCGAACTCTGTGAGATGGCAAATTCATGAGAATACTTTCGAGTGAGTGTGGTTGAATTCCCTTCCATGCTACACCCTACATCTTGAGTATTTTCAGGTGTACTTAGCGACCTTGTCCACGTCCAGACCTATCATTTACAGATCCCTGCTCTTGAAAACGCGTCACTAGGTTAATTACTACAGTCCTACAAGGAGTATGTCGAACATTGTTGCAACAATTAACCGTCCATTTTCAAAGGTAAATTCAATTATGTTCAATCGTTGTTCTGTTGTAAACTTATCCATACCAAAAATTTCTATTTTATAATTCTGAAAACAGAAATTAAAATATATTAATAGAAAAGAATTTTAAAATGTAAAGTGACTTATGGGCCACCATGTATACATATATGAAACTAAGATTTAAATAATAATAATAATAATAATAATAATAATAATAATAATAATAATAATAATAATAATAATAATAATTGTTCGAAGTTCTTTTTGCCAACTAACACTTCAACTGTAATCGTCACCGTCTGTTCGATCTCTATATCTCTTAGCCGTTAAACAAGGAAAAGACTGATCTGCGCTTTCCCTTTTCACGGCCGTCACTGTCCTCATCCGCAAATTAATGTCATATGTATATTGATAAACCATGTATAGACAAAAGTTTTTATTTTCTCTTCCCTTTCTTGATTCCATCATCCGGCAGAATAAACAGAGGCGCCGTCGCTTGTGTAAGTCACGTTATGCATTACTTTCGCCACATTCCCTTCTGACGTCATCATTACCAATAGTGCAGCTGGGTGCGGATTTCTTTGTTCGGGCGCTCTTGCGGGATGAGGGGGTAGTAATTTTCACCCACAGGAGAATTACGAATGAGACTATTTTAAGTTGGCCTATCATCATCGTCATCGATGTAAGGCAATCGATCATCGCTGTCATCATCAGGGTTTTCGGAATTACTAGTGTCGGAAGCATCGTCTATCAATTCCGATCTGTTCAGTTGGTCACTTTCTTCTCATGAGCTACTAGTAATATCGAATGGTATGCGAGCTCCTGAACAAGGGGTTCCATCAACCATGACCGAGTGTAAATTGTTGATTCCAGTCACCCGACCTATCCTGGACTTGCTGCAAGGGATTCTAACCCAAACAACTTCTTCTACTTGGAACTGTCCATGGGCATCTTGCGTATCATGGCTGACCATGGAGTCAGTACCTTATATACGGATGCTTGAGGTGCATATAACATTGGACGGCACTGTAAATGTTGAAACATTGTCTTTTGTTGTGACTTTATACTAGTGAGCCGTATCTGGTATAGAACATTGTTTTCTAGCCGCAATGGTTTTAATACTTCTGTGGCTTCTCACAACCATAACATTTCCTCTTGGTTCGTAGGAAACCCGTAATCGGAGACACACACACCAAGTCTTGCAATATGTTGGCTAGTAAAAGCGGTTCCATTATCCGTTAATATTTAGAATGGCTCCTAAAATGTGGGTTCGAACTGGTGTATAATGCTTGATGAATTTTACCCACGTAGAGATTTCCATGTCAAAAATAGCGAAGGACAACAATCAATGAATGTAAGATAATGGTCACTGCCTTAATGAGTGATGTCCACACCCAACCAATTCCAATTGAGACCCCACATCAAACCTCCTTTTGCAGGCGCAGGATCCATAGACTGACAAGCCTCACATATTGTAACCGCCATTCGTACATCATCTATCGACACAGTATAGTCCTTTCGTTTAGCAAGTACAATGTACAAACAAGTAAAACGCACTAACAAGTATAATGTACAAACAAGTAAAATGCACTAACAAGTACAATGCACTAACAAGTATAATGTACGAACAAGTATAATATACTAACGAGTAAAATATACTAACAAGTATAAGATACTAACAAGTACAATGTACTAACAAGTATAATGTACTAATAAGTATAATGTACTAACAAGTACAATGTACTAACGAGTATAATGTACTAACAAGTATAATGTACTAACAAGTATAATGTACTAACAAGTATAATGTACTAACGAGTATAATGTACTAACAAGTACAAGTATATGCCGAGGTGTCCACTCGGATATATGCGATTTGCTTAATGTTCAACTGATGTGCAGTGGCAGCGCAGGTACGTTGAATGGACGCAACTTCAATTTTACTTTATTGAGCCACCGCTGTGATACTTTTGCCAGTTGATCAGCTGCCTGGCTTGACTAGTGTTACATCTACTGTTATCCCATTAACCAAGTCCATGACCGCGCCGAAATCCGACTTGCTTGATCTGTGTTGGTTAATAGAAATTCTTGTGTGCAGGGCGTTTGTTCAGTTGGTAGAGTGCTTGCCTTGCATGGAAGAGGCTCGGGTTTTGAATCCTGAGTTCGGATGTGTCTAACTGATGAGCCCAAATGAGTCTTGGACTTCCGGTTCTTTGACTATCATGGCTCTGGTGGGCTGCGACGTTGTTTGGCTGTGGAATTTATTATATACAATCTCTCACATTCTGAAAATCCTATCATAAGTTGCTCGCTTGGTTAGCATTGCTGGGTGGCATCGTATTTTCGAGTTAAAAACTCCTACTTGTGAGACATCGGCTTGAGGTTATTGGCTGGTTGGATGACCGCGTCCCTTGTTGAGACGAAGTAGGTTCATTTCACAGTCGGATTTCGACGCGGTTTGCTTGATCTGTGTTGGTTAATCTATCTATATATCAATTATAACACTTTGTATCTATATATCTATTAAAACTATTTGTATATATCTATCTATAAAGTGAAACTGTCTGTGTGTATGTTTGTGTGTGTACATTTCCCTACCAAACTAGCCTGTCTTTTCAGTTTACAGACTCGAGATTTAACACAAGTGGTATTGAGATTTGGGAAAATCTTTTAAATCAGTTTTCGGACAGAAATTTGGCTGTCAAGATGTTAAAGTTCAATGATTTGACCTTTGAAAATTCTACCAAATACCCCCGTCAATTTTCGGTCTAAACACTTGTAATTTTAGATGTAGGTTACTTGGACATTGATCAAACCTTTTGATTTGAGCCCAAAACAATAAATGCTGAGGGGTCAAAATTGGGGTCAAAGTTTAAAAACATTTGACTTTTGTGGTCTCTACCAAATTAGCCCATTTTCGGCTAAACATTTGAAATTTTACATAAAGTGTATTCAGACATAGGGCAAGCTTTTTAGTCGGTTTTTGGCTGAAAATCTCGCTGCCAAAGAGTCAAAATTCAAAATATTTGATCTTTGCGGTCTCTAGTAAACTATTCAGTCAATTTGGGTTTAAACATTTGAAATTTTATATAATGGGTATTCAGACATGCGGCAGGCTTTTTAATGAGTTTTTGGGGGGAAATTTTGCTGCTAAGAGGTCAAAGTTAAAAGAGTTGACCTTTGCAGACACTATCAAACTCCTCTGCAAATTTTGGATCTAAACACTTTAAATTTTAGACTTTATATATATATATATATATATATATATATATATATATATATATATATATATATATATATATATAAAAGTTATGAACAGTACATATGTGGCCGAGCAAAGCCGGATTGAACTGCTTCTATTCCGTCATGGCTGACGGAACAAGAGCATGCTACTCCTTTGAAGTAAATAAAGGGTTCCGTTCAAAATTCTGTCCAAATTCCCGAGTTCGACAGGAACATTTTCGAGTTCGACAAGATACATGCTAAACCCGTAAAGTAAATAAAATGTTCCGAATTGCCGAGTTCGACAAGATACACCTGAAGAATGTCGGAGGTTACATCGACCGAAACGTTGTGAAACTCAAACTCGAGATGAGAACAGAGACAGTCTGATGAATCCAAATAATACGAAAATTATCATTGACGCGTTTTACTGGCTTTATAAAGTAGGAAAAAAACAACTTTATTTTGAACGCCTTACATGGTTCAAAAAACTGTCACACACTGCCAACATTCTTTTCGTTATGAAATTTACTTCATCATACTATATGGCATTCATTGTTTGTGCTTTATCAATCTTATACATAAATATTCTAATTGGAAAAAAAATTTAATGAGAGAATTTTTATATCTATGTTATATATATTATGATTGGCATATACAAGTTGACTTACGTTTCAAGTAAATGATATTTATACACACACACATATATATACATATATATATATATATATATATATATATACATATATATATATATATATATATATATATATATATATGGATAAATATATCTTGAATCTGGTTGAACAAGTTGTCGATGTGAGACGTGCGAGCGAGGAGGGTTTGGGTTGGTGATAACCATTGTCGTAGGACCGGAGTAAGTGGGATCTGATTCCAGCTGACGGCCTCTATCATCTGTTTACTCACATATCAAGTAAGTAAATGACTGAGAATGTAAACAAATTACTTTTCATCGCCAAAACGGACAAAGGACTTAAAACGAACGAACTGGACAAAGAAAAACATGTTTATAGTTCACTCGGACCAATTCTTTTTTTATGTCGGTATTTCTCTCTTTTTCTCTTCACTTATCAGCAAGGTAATTACGTGGATTTTTATTTACCGGTCACTTTTATATCTAAACCATTACTTATTATCGTTATTAACCAATCAGGCGCGTTAGTCTTATTTCCTACCTCACCTGTTTATTCCCGTCAACTAATAGGTGTCAAACCTTTTGCTTTGAAGGCGCTTTGGCTTTCCCCATCTTTAAGTAGGTCATATTGACAAAAGACAACCTTATTCTAACACATGGGAACGAGAATAATTCATATGTTATATTCTTTGTTACTTATGGTTACCTTAGATTTATTTTTGAGTTATAATATTTACATTTACCTATTTCATTTTTAAATGTTTATCCCTACGTAAATTGTTTGATTTTATGTTTACAGTTAGTTACAATTGCGCTTTTACAATTTAATAAATTTCGACATTTAAACATTTTTTAATTCCTAGTTTCTCGTTTAAGCATAATATTCACGAATCGTGTAAATGCCTTCTCTAAAAAATACAAATAAAACAAAAAAATAAAACTTCGAACGAAAATAAATAAATATAACAAACAGATTCACTCAAAGCGTTTGCAAACTTAAGCATAGTTGTTGGGAAAATAGTTGGATCACTCTAATGCTCCAGTAAAGACCTGAACGCAACTATCTACCTATATATAAATCAAATACTGACACATCTAAGGAGGTGTCGCATAGACAAATTTAGCTTCGAAATCTAGTAGTGAATATATCTTCTCTCCCCTACGACCCACCCGTAACAGAAGAAAGGTTGCTAGTCTCTCATTACTCTATCCTTATTTCCATGTGCTCGAACAGAGAAGTTGAACTCCAATATTTAATTCCACCTCCTAAGATATTTACTGCAAAACGTAAGACATCCATTTTCCCTCCATGCGTTAAGAGTCAGTCGGAATTTTCATGAACTGAGCTTTTTTTTTATATGGGCTTTCCGACTGTAGACGACATTGCCGCGAGATTACTTCTCTGATGATTAAAACTTGGCCATCTTCAAATTCAGTATCAACAAATTCTTGTCCCATAAGTAACAAACAGTCTGCACTATTGATCCATGTTAGTACTCTAATAATGTTCCTCATCTTTCGGTTGACTGCCATTTTTGTCTGATAAATACTTATCCCTGAGTGGCTCTTGCTCTTGATAAGAGACGATCCAATAGTAAAATAATTAAGCGAATAAAGATATTTACAAAAATAATAACAAATATCTTATAAAAAATCTATTGAAATACATTATTTTCATTTCTTTTAATTTTCGCATTTGATGTATAATTTAAAATAGACATATTTTTAGAAACGAACATTACCGGTTTTTTAACGGTTGGTTAATTTAAATACACGAATTATTTCTGTTTCGTTGCGTTTACAAATACGACTAAAGATCAAGAACGACATATATATACACACATAATAACAAGAACGACATATACACACACATAATAACAAGAACGACATATATACATACATAATAACAAGAACGACATATATACATACATAATAACAAGAACGACATATATATACACACATAATAACAAGAACGACATATATACATACATAATAACAAGAACGACATATATACATACATAATAACAAGAACGACATATATACACACATAATAACAAGAACGACATATATACATACATAATAACAAGAACGACATATATATACACACATAATAACAAGAACGACATATATACATACATAATAACAAGAACGACATATATATACACACATAATAACAAGAACGACATATATACATACATAATAACAAGAACGACATATATATACACACATAATAATGCGCTAATATTATGCTTATACATACGTTATAATTCTTCATCTCTTTTTAAAATATAAAGTTGTCCGATCACTGAAGATTGAATCGAAGAAAATATATTTTTCAAAATTGTATCTCATGGTGCCGATCTATCGAACGTAGAAACTCAAACGATCTAACTACACTTTCCTGGCCTTCGAGATGGGGTCAAAGTGCAATTTGCTCTATTCAAAACTGATACAAATATATCGTCGCATCAGTGCCGCGTCAAATGTCCTTCGAATGGAAATATATCACCAACGTCTACAAAGGTTTTGAAGGTAGGCTTGCATAACCAGATATATTCTGAAACTACATTAAGAGGAGTAATTAGATAAGCATGTTCCACTTAGAATAAAGGTGGTACAATTATTATTTGGGGTCTGGGTTCGCACCAAACGACCATAAAAAGGAAGTATTTTTAAGTAGAGTAGCAATATATACCATATGAAGAATACAATCGTGAAATTCTACGGGCCTCCATAGTATTTATGTAATACTCGTGTTAAAATTCTGATAAGCTTGCTTGGTTGATTATTAGCACGTTGATGGTACTAGATAGGAGAGAATTGGGAGACGAAGAGTGGTGGGAGGATAGCGATGTTTTAAACACAAAATTATCATAATTTGAAGGATGTAAGTTCAATTACTGTACAGATGTCACAAGACAGTAAATGAGTACATAAAAAAATAGATTGGTTGGCAAATGACCACGTAAAGTTCAAAAATAG
>NC_136483.1:116964801-117144801 GCF_053919585.1 Euprymna scolopes
AATCGCCACTTGTTCTCGTCTCCTCTTACCAACAGCGACTATAATTCATTCCTCGCATTGTGACAGCCTTCTAAATCTCTTTTACACACACACACACACACACACACACACACACACACACACACACACACACACACACACACACATATATATATAGAGAGAGAGAGAGAGGGAGAGAGAGAGAGAGAGAGAGAGAGATTCAAGCAAATATTATTAAATGCAACGGAGACACTTTGTTTTATGATTCTTTTCTTTTAATTTTTCGATTTTCTGTATAATCTTTTTTGTATCAAAGTAAAAAATATTAATAAAAATTCCATAGTTGTTGCTTTCACGAGCGCGAATCATCATCAGGTTTTGAATGAAAAGTCTGAAGGAGCGAAAATGAGAATTAAAAGTGAAAACTAAAATATACAGTAAACGGCGATAAGATAAACTATATAGAGTTGATGAAAAGTCGATTAAAAATATAGATCGATTAAAAATTCAAGTATTAAAATCAGCAAGTTCGTGGACACTGTTAACAAAGTCCGTCCAATACGAACTACGCAAGACATTTTAGAACGTTACTGCTTTTCTCGAATGCAATATAATTTATAGTGGGTTGGAGGGTTCTAATATATGACGCTTCAAGAATTTTTAATTTGTTAATATTATTTTCATGTTGTATAATTTTTATTTCTAAGATTGGAGGGGGTGCAGTTATGTTATTTTATCAAATGTTTATATATATCACTAGTATTATTCAGATGCATGGTTATTTCCATTGGTTAAAATTAAAAGTACTCTGAAATGTATGCAAAACTATTAAAATAAATGATTCTACGAAGACGTCATGATGTTATCACTATTGCTAAAGTTTATTTTATTAATTCTTTTTTTTTAGATTTCATTATTAATGCTTCTAGTATTTCAAGTTTCCGTGTATTATTGGTTTGTTAGTATAGATGTGTTTTCAAAATTGTTCTAAATTACGAGAGAGGACAGGAATGTTGATTAGTCAAGTGGTTATATATATATATATATATATATATATATATATATATATAAATTATTTACTATAATAATTAATAAATATCTACAGACACTAGTGTTTCATCCTTTCGGGAATCATCAGTGCAGGGTGTCACGTTAACGCCAGTCGAGAGATTCGAACCCTGTCAACAGAAGTCATATCTGGCTTCATTAGCAAAGACCTGAACCATTCGGCTACCGACAACCGCAAGACAGTTGAAAATTAAACAATTATTCATTTATTTTTTTCTTATATATATATATATATATATATATATATATATATATATATATATATATATATATATATATATATATATATATAAGAAATTTATTACTGTGAGTCCAGAATGAGTTTACATATTTTTTACGATTTTTCCATTCTTATTTGATTTTATAACTTAGTCCATCTATCAATTCTGACGATGCTAGTTGGATATTTCCTCTCTTTGAGGATCTTCCTCTAGTTGAAACAATATGTAAACTCATTCTGGACTCACAGTAATAATTTTCTTATATACAGCTCTGGCTACACATTGAGCACTCTAGTCCGGTTTTTTCACCACTGGTATATATATATATATATATATATATAAGTTACAAATTCGTTAGTGCAATATTAACTAAGGTCCAATTATAAGAGAAATATTAGAGAAAGATCAAGGAAGAAGTGATAGTAAGAAAGACAAAGTGAGAAAGGAAACATTGAGGTAGAAGAAGAAGAAGAAGAAGAAGAAGAAGAAGAAAAGAGAAGGAGAAAGGAAGGAAAAGGAAAGAAGAAGAGGTAAAGAAAGAGAATGGTAATGAAGGAAAAGAAGAAGCAGTACTGGAAGAAAAAGAGTAAGGAGGGAAAGAGAAGTAGAAGGATTAAAAAAATAAATGGGAAAGAATAAGTAAGGAGAACGGGTGGCGAAGGAATAGGGAAGTAGAAGAAGTAATGACGCAGAAGGAGTAAGGGAGGAAAAGGAAAGGAGGAAAGTAAAGAATGGGAACGAATAAATAAGGAAAGAATAAGGAGCAATGAAGGAGGAATATGGCATAAAAAGAAGCAGTGGGAGTAAATAATGAGAATCAGTGGGGAAAAAGATGGAATAAGGAAAGACGAGAAATCAAGGAGAAGGGCAAAGGATAAAATAGGGAAAATGAGAATGAGGATTGAAATAAAGAAAGGAATGAGAATGTGTGATTAATAAGGACTAAAAATAGAAAAACAAAGAAGAAGAAGAAGGAGTAGGAAGTAGAATGAGGGGAGAGTAGTAAGTAAAGGCAATGGGTAACTAAAGAAAAGTAGGAATTAAGAAAAAAGGGCGAAGGAGTAACAACGAAAAAGGAGTAAAGACAGAGATGGAGAAAGGAGTGATGAGGACTAAAGAAACGAAAGGAGTAAAGAAAAAAGGCGATAATATTAAAAAGTTCAGTGTATGTTAGACGTAGCAAAGCGGTGAAGTATGAGTGGACATACTCACTAAAAATTTTACACCTACACACCAGAACCGAAACTGTTAGAATTTCATATCCCGTTTACATCACGTAAGTAAATCACCTAACCCGATTTTTATATCGTATAAAGTGACTATTAGAAACATGGTTAAACATGGCAACTCAAACATAGGTAATATTTTGTATTTTACAAGCAATATTACATGAACTTCAAAACGTATTACTGCTAAGTAATATGGAAGACTAGCAGTGAATTCACGGATTGTATGAACAGATTTATAATGAATAAAGCAGATATTAGTTTAACCTTGTTATTATTTTCTTGCTCCATTTTCTACCTTGTTTGTTTGTGTAATTATTGCATTTTGGACTGCCATATATTGGCTGGGCGAACTCGGCTAAACTAGTAAGATATGAAGACATTATTCAGATGTGCTCAGAAATCTCAAGAAAAGCCTCCATCTGTTGGTTCGTTACGCTTGTCTAAATTAGCATTTTCATCCATAATCGTGCAGATTAAATGGACGTATCTGATTTAAGATGTGTCTATTAGAAATGTTGCCAGTCTGAAAATTCGAAATAGACTTTTTTCGTACTAAAGAGTTACTGCTTATCAAGGTCAAAAAGCTACTCGAGGATAAGTGTCAATGAGATTATCAGGTAGATGGTGAAATTGCACCTTGGGGATTTAAGAGATTGGTCCAGATTGATCAGAATTTGATTGTTAAAGAGGACGGTAAAATAGAGATTTATTAACATTGAAAACGATCATGTTAGAGTCAGTTTGAGAGCAGGCGCGTGGTATTGTCTTTCACATACGGGGAGTTCTTCGAAAGAAACCCTGTTTATGGAAGTTCTGTTTAAAACCATTACACAGAGGGGAAAAAAGAATATTGTGTACAATTGTATCTCGACGAGATTTTACTGTGAACGTTTTTAAGGGGCGGAGTAACGTTTTAAAAGCGGGGGATTGGCACTCAGTCGAGCACTTACCCTAAAAATAAAGATAGACTTGAGCAATGTTTTTTTATGAGAAAGGGGTTGTATGCAAGAGAAGAGGAGATCCCTTACGAGATTTCGAAGTCAGAGTTCAATTTGAAATATCATACTGGTTTGTTTGTGAAGTAGAATGATCATCGATAAACGCGCAAATTTAATGGACGCAACTTTTAGATGCGTCCAAGCATTTCTATTGAAGGCATTGTCTGCCAATCAGTCTGTCATGTTTAAGTTTGAAATGGAATTTTTAGATGCATCCAAGCAAATAAGAACAAAAAAAAATGATTATCGAAAAGACAGGAAATACCTATTGACCTCAGTCTTGAAAAGACCGATATAGGAGGAAAATAGTCGGTAAGAAGAGAGTTCCACAAAATTGTAGTTCTTGGAATAAGTAGCTGTGTTACAATTATGGATCAGAACAGCGAATTGATTTATACCACTAGACTAACGAGTAAAACAAGCTGGAACAAAAGAAGCAGGAAACAGATCAGATAATTCTGAAGAATACAAGCCATAATAGTATTTGTAGAAAAAAACTGAGACTAGCAACATCACGTCTGTGTGAGACAAAGAGAGATTGCAGAGAAGAAAAAAAAGGTGACGTCAATCAAATTACAGATACGTTTCTGCACCTTATCAAAAACCCTCAAATGGGACAGAGAGTACCGGCCATATATAACAGTGCTCCATTTGTATTAATTAGATTCTTCAGAGTACTGTTCTCATCTTAAGTGTTACTTTCACAACGTTTCGGTCGATGCAGCTCCCGACCTTCTTTAGGTGTATCTTATCAAATTTGGGAATTACTCTTTCGAACTAGGAAATCCGCAGGGAATTTCGAACGAACCTTTTATTTAATCCAGGGTGGGGTAAAATGATTTCATTCCACCAACCATGGCTAGGTAGAAGTCTTAAGTAATTCGCAAATGTATTTTGAGTGTCACTTGCATTGAGGATTGAACCTTCAACCTCAAGAATAGTGTAACTTTTACAAATGAATTTTACCAAGTACTTTCTCCACTGCGTCACAGGTTCTTGCGAACAGAAGAATACAAATAATACAAATAATCAATCTTCAGCTCAAAATTTCAAAACCGTAACAATACTTCCTGTTTGAAATATTGTTTTTAGATACGTTCACGTATTGCTAACTATATATCGCTCGCTCCTTTGGTCTGTCACGCTAAGCTTGATTTCGCATTTCCATCATTAAGGTCATATGGACGCATCTTAAGAACATTCGCTTCTTGTGTTGTTGTTTGTCCTCCGATATATAAAAGGACCGGTTCGACTGGATTTTGTCGCTTCCCATCGTGACTTTGGGAGAATTTGCAGACACAAAACAGAGCAAATATTCGCACAAAGAAAATTTTCTTTACCGTGCGAATACGCATGCGTGTATCACAAGCACGAACAGTTCTTTGTTCTCAGAGTTGGTCCGCATGTTGATCGCCGTTTGCCTATTTCACCTAATGCTAATAAGAAGAAATCAAAACACACAGATATCCACCTTGATGTGGTAGCTATCAGAAACTTAGAATGATATATAATATACCATAACAATAGCAGTAAAAAAAAATATATAATCTATCTTATAATATTGAAATAAAACCACAGATTGGCAAAACACTTTTTGGATAATTAATAAACATTTTCTTAGAAATAATAAGTTACCTAGAATACATGAGCAATACATACATACATATATATGATATATGATTGCTGCATCTTTCCAAATGATCGCCGTCACATTGAGTCCTCCCAATCTTGTTGTTCATGCCAGCTCAGATGACTCTGCACTCCCGCCGCAGATTTGCACATCTTGAAGCAGATGTGACATACAAATTAAGCAATTTCCATCGAATTGACTTCCTCTGGAGGTTGAAGGGTATGAACAATCGCATGTCTTCTCAGAGCAGCAGTAGACTTGCAAACTTTGCTGCATGTAAAACAGATCATTTGGTCTGTACTAATATGTGCAAAGTTGACCTAAACAGGAGTTTAGTGCGACTTAAGGTGGTTGACGTAGCCAGCTTTTGACAAAAGTACTCATTCACAAGTGTCGCATTTCCAGCTCTGTGTGTCATAGTTAAGACCGTCAATTAAACCTTTGCGAAGCTCTCGCTTCAGATTGCTGTTGGCCTGCTTTCTTTTCTCTAGAGCATCAAAACTTTCACGTACAAGCTTTCGCCACTTCGACCTTTGCAGAGTAAGTTCTTCCCATGTGTCGATGTCGATTTGTAAGACTTTCAAATTATTCTTTGTAGAGACCCTGAACCCCTTCCTAGGCTTGTGTTGAGGGCGCTTGCCATTTTCCTGCTCCCCGCAAAAAATTTGTTTTGGCAGCCTACAATCTTTAATTCGAACCAAGTGGCCCACCCAACGCATATGAGATCCGATTACAAGGGTCTTAACACTAGAGCAACATGCTCTCACAAGGACTTCAGTATCGGATACTTTTGCTTGCCACTTGATGTTTAAGATATGTCTCAAGCATTTTTGGTAAAATCGTTCAAGCCATTTAATGTGCCTTTGATGCAATGTCCATGTCTCCGATGAATACAACAGTGTGGTTAGCACACAGGTCTTGTAGATGCAGATCTTAGTCTTGTCTGTGATGCCACGATCAAACCATACTCTCTTCTCCAACCTTCCAAAAGTTACAGATGCGCTCTGAATTCGCCTGTGGCCAGTGTCGAAACAGACATCCTTCGACAGAGAACTACTAAGGTACACAAATGAGTCAACCACTCCCAGTCTAGCACCACAGACCATGATGTTTGGCTCCACGTATGACTGGCCCGGTGCAGGAGTTAACATCACCTTTGTTTTAAACAGACTGATCCTCAGACCAAAGGCAGTGCAGGAGTCAGCAAAGTTATCCATTATATGCTGCATAGTGTGCGACAAAAAGCAGCATCGTCTGCATGCAGTAACTCCTTGACCAACACATGATGCAGCTTAGTTCTGGCATTAAATATTCTAAGATTAAAAATGCGACCTGTGGTTCGGAACATAACACTTCTATCGCAATCTCGAAACGCATGAGCAAGTAGAGCAGCAAAATATATAGAGAAAAGAGTGGGGGTAGGAATATCACTTTGTTTGACACCATTGTCAACTGGGATTTCATCAGACAATTTTCTGTTAAAACACACACACACACACACACATATTTTCCCGACAGGATAAAACACTAGTGTCTGTAGGTATTTAATAATTATTATAGTAAATAATTATGTCAGACCCTTTAAGAAACTCGTTTCTTATCGCTGAGCATTTTCAGTTGAATTGAAGTCGGTCAATTTAGCTTATACGTGCAGATCATCTTATAATGATTAGATCACTCTGACAGACGTTAAAAAGCATTTTAAAAATAAATGTTTAAAATTTAACAGTATTTCTCGCGGTTGTGGAAGCCGAATGGATTAGGTCCTTGCTAATGAAGCCAGGGATGGCTTCTGTACCGGCTTCGAATCTATCGACTAGTGCTAATCGTGACACCCTGATTCCCGAAAGGATGAAACACTCTGTAGGTATTTAATAATTATTATAGTAAATAATTATATATATACAATTTTCTATTCCAATATAAATATTGACAACACAAACTTTCTTTAAATAGCTCAATAGTTCAATACTAGAGCTATGAATACTTTTAATCTTTTACCGCTTTATCCTTCACTGGGAACAGACACTCATTATGTTCATCTGAAAAAAAGTTTGTTTATTTGCTATATTTATGTTTATTGAAACAATAGTTTCGGTCTTTATATGGTACGCTGTATATGTGTCTTTTTGACTTTGGTAGGTGGCCATCTTTCTTGCAGAAAATATACACAACAGCAAACAACAAAAAGTCACCTTTACTTCAACTTTTTCTTGAAGACAATCCATACATTTATAATTATAAGGCTTTTTTATGGGTCATAACGCCATCACATCATATGCTACGCATAATTTGGTTCGATCTGTACAAATTATCGTAAATTTTAAAGCACAATTATTTTAATAGATGCACTAGCCTTAAATGTTCATATTTCAGGTGTATTTTTTATTCATACGTTTACTTAAATTATTTCTTACTATTCATTATTACTTTTAGGCACATGGTATTATTAATGTTACAACTTGCCGGTAGCTATACCGCAGATAACAAGTCACCTTTTCTATAAAAAACATTAAAGTCATCCAATAATTAAATTTAATTATTGTGTATTCTTAAATTGTCAAATTAAATTTATATATAGTTTTTCACGTTTCATTGTACCAATCTAAATTAGAATTAAGGGATATCGTATTGTTTTTCTTGCTGTTTTCGCTATTTACTTAGGTTGTATATTCTCAAATACCAAATTCGTCTTTAATTACGGTTAATTAAATTAAGATATGTAGTGTTTATATGTTCAAAACAGTATTTCTTCTTTTTATTTGATTACTAGCCTGGGTGCCCAGCGTTGCCCAGCGTTGCCCGGCGTTGCCCGGCGTTGCCTGGGTGTTTGGAGGTGCGTGTTGAGCAAAAAAAAAATAAAATGGTAGTAGAAAGGCAGATTCGAACCCGTGACGCAAAAGCAGAAAAGAAAATGAAAGATAATCTGATGCCTTACCGCTACTCCATGATGCGACCGGAAGTTCAGAACGTTAAAATGAGACAAAGTTAATCCAACCGATACGATGACTTGCAAAAATTACTCGCAAAAAATCAACTTCTCTTTGTAGAAAACTGCCCAGTTGAGGGTGAAGGAATTAATGTTTTGTGGCAATTTTTCGGTATTTGTCGTCCGAGACATCGAACTTCAAAATGATTTCGATCTCCTGAAAATCCGTCGCCTTTGTGGAAAGTTTTAGGCATACATACATATATACATTTAAATGGACAGATGAGATTTATATTATAGAAGATTATATATATTATTTCAAGTAAGCTTTCTGTAATCAAGGGATACATTCCTGGGAGAAATTTGATTTCAATCATAGTGTTCAATCAAGATTCTCCTCTACCTCTCGAATGTTGAGATAGTAAAACTCTGAAGAACACAAATTTCCCTCTCCATAATGGACCATCTAATTATGTTATAGTTTATTCTTATTGTAGTGTTTTCTTGATTTGGCCGGATTCCACACCAAGAATTCATCCTTGTTATTTGGATTGTTCGGACTATTATTCTAATTTTGGTTGTTTTTCTCACAGCGTTTCGGCCGACTCAACAACCAAGATTAGAACAATAGTTGGAACAATTCAAATAATACAAAACATATTTATTAATCCCCATCTTGAAAATATAAAAAACGTAATAGCAAAAAAAACAAAACAAACAAACAAACAAACAAATAGAAAAACAAAAAAACAAACAAAAAACGGAACGGACCAATACTTATATATAAAAAAAGAAATAGACTTGATGCTAATTGCCTTTTAAATATCTAACGACTATGTTTCTATTTAGTTTGCCTCCCTACCTGGGCAGAGTTAGACACCAGTGTCGTTATTTAATGTGGACAAACTAATAAAAATTAAAAATTGTCTCAGTCGTGAAGGATTTCTCCTCTATTAACCGAGAATAAAAAAAAATGAAGTGTAGTATCAGAACAGATATTACAGTTTGATCTTGACCCGAAGGCTAAGAAATTTAGTTGGAAAAACAAAAAACGAAATAAAACAACAACAACAACAACAACAAATTTTTTTTTGTTCATTCACCAATAAAATTAAATATGGATATATATACTTGAAGACGGTTGGAGATTATATCGGCCGAAACGTTGTGAGAATAACAACCATGATGAGAACACTAGTTCGAACAATGCAAATAATCCAAAACATATTTAGCAATCCTCATCTTAAAAATATACAGACAAAAGAATTCATCTGTTCTGATGGAGTATCCAGGTAAATGGTGTGATTTTAGATTGCATCACTAGAAGAAGGTGTACCATTCCTCGTATGAACCAATTCATAGCCGTGCCGAGGGATCTTATTTGGCCTTCAAATACTGTGTTATTTTGAATATGTGGCCAGGGTTTATTTGTATCCTCATGCCAGGTTGTCCTGACAAACCCTGGCACAGAGCGACCAAAAACACTTGAGAATGATATCTGTGTGTACTTTGACAATCAAAATAATTTTTCAAAACCAAGTTTCAAATTAGAAGTATACACAAAGGCATTGGTTGTTTACAGCTGTTTCAAGGCAGGGTTTAAGTTAGATGATTTCATTTAAGAGTATCTACATCCACGTGTATGTGTACATGGTGAAAACACTTCGTGCAAATCGGTTACCTCCGATTTTTGTGAAATTGTATTTATATATCTCATAAAGGAATTAACAGTTAGACACAGAAAAGAGCTCCTTAATTTCTGAGAATTTAATGAAGTAAAAAGGAAAATATTGCTGAATTAGTAATGTATTTATACACTTCAGTATCGCACTTGTATTTTATATATGCTTTTATTTTAAATGATTTAAAAATTGTTGAATATATATTCAGCATATGAATGCCTACATAATAACGGGGCACAGAATGTACCAAAGAAAATGTCATTGACTGAAACATATACGATATTAAGAACTAACAATGACATTTATTTTTCTCGCAGAATCATCAGGTACAAGGTTAGTGGTGGGGTTAAAATAAAACATTTTTCTAATTATAAACAATGGATTGGTGTCCATTGTCTGTTTTTGCAATTGTTCCTGGAATGTAATATGGCCGATCAAAGATTTGTTAATGCAATAAATGAGTTTATAAATATCAACTAGAATAATATACATAGGCTATTTATGAGTTCATACATAAACCCAATGAACAAGTGCATACGTATATATATATATATATATATATATATATATATATATATATATATATACACATATATATATATATATATATACATATATACATATATATATCTGTATGTCTGTCTGTCTCTCTATATGAGCTGTGAAACAGCGAAATAGTGCTGTATGTGGATGACTATAATGCTCCCTATCTTAGGTTGAGAATATTGGGAAGTGATATACAGGGTGTTCCAAAAGTCTTGGGCACATTAAGCAGATATGAGGACTTGAAATGTGCCCAAGACTTTTGGAACACCCTGTGCAAACTACCATTAGCGTATAAAGCGATGCTCTTTGTGTAAACAAATTGAGCTTAGGTATTTGGACAATGCCAAAACATTGTTAATTCACTGCCCGCATAGCAGCAGCCGTATAAGGAAATGGTAAGAAACTCCGACTGTCGTTTGGGCAATCGAGTTTCGATCCTGTCTTGAGGTAGTTGTTTGTCTAGCCGCACTGATGAACTGTGAAACAGAGAAACAGTACTGTATGTGGATGACTATATATATATATATATCCTCTCCAGTTATAAAATCATTAGAGCAAACCAATGTTGTAAAGTTTTATCAGTACAAAAACAGTAGAATGTTCGAAATGAACGTTTCTCTTTAAAGCACAATTGAACCATGATACTTAACTTTTGCCTTTTAAACTTTAATTCAAGGCATTGTGTATAAAAATAATTTTATAAAATTAGCAGTAGGTTCTCTACAGTGCAATGTACACTACAGTGTATAGTTGACTAATTCAATGCAGAGAGGTATTAGAAGCTTGCTTCACGTACAGAACGGTTGATCCCCGATTAGAGCAGACAATCAATTGATTTGATTAAAAAATTTGATTAAAAAATCGGCAATCTCACTGATTTGGATGACAATAAAAATATTTGAAGTGTGAAACATTCGTTATTCAATCTCGAGCAATGTCGTGTCTCTCTGCTAATGTATATATATATATATATATATATATATATATATATATATATATATATATATGTGTGTGTGTGTGTGTGTGTGTGTACATATATATGTATATATGTATATGTATATATATATATATATGTGTATTTATATATATGTATATATATGTATGTGTGTGTATATATATGTGTATATATATATATATATATATATATATATATATATATATATATATATATTCATATTCAGTACAGTAAGACAAGCAACTGATTCAGGTAGGTCGGAATTAAAACTCGACCTCTAGACGGCAATCAGCGCTTCTAATCATTAGAATTATTTGATGAGAATTAGCGCAATCACAATGATAAACATTGTCAAATGTTTAAAGCTCGATTTGTTGACATAAAAAGCATTACATTCGGCCCTTGTGGCGATTTAGTCGAGTCAATTTAGCTGATTGTTTGGTTGAACCTCAAACAAATTGCTAACAATGGTTTTTAACTTGAATATTGGGCACAAACAGCCTGTCTTTCAGATGAAAAAAAAAGTTTACCACAATTAACCTTTCCGAAAGTGGTCATCGAGCACCATCTTTAAAGATCACTGCTGGTTCTAGCCTCCCCTCTCTCAGCTCAATGACTGTAAACTTATATTCAAAAACAAAACAAATGTAGCAGTGTTAAATTGGATAAAACCAACAGTTTTCAAAATGTTAAATATACTTATAACTTTTTATGCTTTATTTTTGTCTCTTTTGATGTATTACTGCAGGAACTTAATATTCTGTGATATTCTAATTTCAGGTTAGCCAAAGTGAAGTACCAATGACTATGGATGGTGACAAGTGTGCTATTTGCAACAATGAACTGTTCAGTAATAAAGAAATACTCATCTTCAACCAGAAGGGAATCGATTCCATAAGCAGAGCTTCTGGACAACGTGGGGAGAAGATCATAATTTAGATTGATCAATGTCTTCTCAAGAAACGCAAACAGCGTTGGATCAACCCCAAATACATGATAATTGACTGTAAAAACAGGTCCATGCATGGTGAAATGCCATCATGTGTAATACACTTTTTGTGTGCGTTTAACTTTAAGGAATATTGCCTTTTTGTGGTTCTGGAGTAAAATCTGATAGAAATAAAAGAGGTGTTGATGTTCCCATGTAGAAACTATTGAATTTAAAGGCAGAGTGTTAAAGGTTTGTGAGAAAGTCCGAAAAAATGATGGCTAGGCATCCACTGTTAAAGGTAGAATAGGTTATGTAGCTGACCTTGTTTCTCATGAAGCACGTTATTACAGAACATGTTTGCAAACTTTGATTCCAATGAAAAGAGTCCTAAGGCATTCTCTTTTCCTGTTCTTCTAAGAAACAAAACCTTGGTAGACCAGATGATTCAGAGAGAAAGCAGGCATTTCTGGAAGTTGTTAATTATTTGCAGCAAAATGACAAGGAGCAACTACCAATAAGTCTCCTGTGTGTTATGAGTAAGTTGCTGGAATCCATATTAAATAGAGAAATAGTCAACCACCTCAGCAGAAACAACCTTCTTAGTGACACAAAATATGGTTTCCGCTCTGCAAGATCTACCACAGATGTGCTGACGGTTATATCTCACAGGATTAGTGAATCTCTTGACAAAGGCTTCCTTTCTAGGGCAATTGCTCTTGACATATCAAAGGCTTTCGACAAGGTATGGCATAAGGGTATACTTCACAAGATTTCCAGCTACGGTATAACTGGAAATGTTTTCTCAATCATTAAATCATTTCTCTCCGATAGGCTCATAAGAGTAGTGGTCGATTGACAAAAATCAGAGGCCTGCAGTATTAATGCTGAAGTCCCTCAGGGGTCAATCCTGGGCCCAACTCTCTTCCTGATCTACATCAATGACCTCCCTAAACACATACTTAAATCATTCGTTGACATCTATGCTGATGACACGACCATCTACGGTAACACGTCAAAGGCTGTAAATGACAAAGTTCTCTCTGATTCTCTCTCCTCTGATCTCGAGCGTGTGGTTCAGTGGGGGTAGACGTGGCGGGTTACCTTTAATGCATCTAAAACCAAACTCCTATCCTTACATCATCAACGCTCTGATCCCCATCTGGCATCAATTGTGATGGATGGCTCTCGTCTGGGAGAGGCCCCCATGTTTTGACAAGCTTCTGGGTTTGACCTTTACTCAGATCTGAAATGGAACACGTACATCAAGTCTGTTGCCAAGGTCGCTGGAAAGATGGTGGGATCCTTCTACCGCTCCAGAAGATATCTCACTACTGATGCAATTCTCTATCTATATAAAAGCCAAGTACGTCCAAGGATGGAATACTGCTGCCATATCTGGGCAGGAGCTGCTAAAAATAGCCTATCCTGCTTTGACAGAGTACAAAATAGACTTCGTGGCTTAGTGGGGATGCCCTTTTCTCTACCCTGCAACCTCTCTCCCACAGAAGAGACGTTGCGAGCCTGTCTTTGTTCTATCGTTATTTCCATGGCAGGTGCTCGTCTGAACTCCAATCTCTGGTCCCTCCTCGCCAATCTTTCACGAAAAACACCGGCCTAGCTGAATCCACTGTAAAAAATTTCCCACACTCTTTATCTGTGCCTAAATCAAAACGTAGATTCCATGAACAAAGCTTCTTTCTTAGAACTGCACGCCTGTGGAACTCTGTTCCGTCTGCCTGCTTCCCACCTGACAACAACTTGGATGTGTTCAAGTCCAACGTTAACAAATTCCTAATAATAATAAGTTGTTACATTCTTTAGTACAGCAAAATGTATTTTCCATGAATTCTATGCACAGAGCCGCTCAACAGACAATTCAGAATTAGAAGCCATTAGAATCATAGAGACAACAGCCAAGCTTATCCAGAATGACATTAAAAGTATCCAGACAAGTTCAGAATATTACCCGTCTAAAAATGATCTTGAACAGGATGCGATTCTCGAATATGTTCCTAAACCATGATTGATCTTTCTCATTTGCAAAAAAAAAAACAATGATTTGAAACTTCAATAGGTCAAGTAATAATGCAGGCTGTTAGACTCAGAGTTCTCCTTGCACCTTTGCTGTTTGGTTTAGCAGTGGAAATGCATGACCAATTTGGATTGAGGCTCTTAATTGACACACTGAATAAGCATGGCTTCTCTTAATCTTACTCAGAAGTCCAGAAATTCGAAAGAAGTGCTGCTCTTGTTGATGGCGATAGTCGAGTCACAGCCTAGTTTCAGTCCCCTGAAATATTTGGTGAATTCCATACACAGATGAGCTTGCTGGGGTCAATAGGTCAAATGGTGACAGGTTCTGGATTGCAAGAACTTTTTGAACTTGTCTATAATGAAAACACAGTCAAGCACATGCTAAGTGGCAAAGCAATTGCAAGAGCCATTCGTGCTCACTTCTTAGTTGATGCTGCTCTGAATGATATTTTTTAGTGAAAGCCTATGATTTACCAGTTTCACACGTCACTGAGGATGATCAACCCAACACTGATGCAGAAGAGTCGTTTTCTCAAAATGAAGACATGAAGGACGCGCAGAGGCTATTGAAAAGTCTACTTGATGGGACTGAGACATTGGATAATGTTTTGTCATCAAAGTCTGTGACCAGGATTGGCCAGAAAATCGACCATGTGAAGGATGCGATGGTTGACCAGCAAACAGCAAAGTTGTGGAATCAATACCTTGAAGATCCTACAATTGTTTATCAAGGTAAAGCGCACCGGAACTGAGAATAGCACGTTAGCTGCTGTAAGAAAAATGCCGCGAATCTTCACTGCAGTAGGACACATCCTATATGCAAAGTCGGCCCACTTGTACTTGCAGAAAATGGAGGGGCTACCGAAAAACCATCCTAAAGTATACCAGAAATTTTCTGAAGGATTCCATGTGATTAGACGGAATGATCGCTACTAGGCTGGCTTGTAAACAGATCTGGTTATTGAGCAGATGCTAATGAGAAGCATGAAGACGTTTGAAGATTTTACTCATGGCAGATGAAATGGGCTAAATTCAACGATTGATTTGAATGCTAAACTGCTAGCGTTTACTGAAATGCAATGCAAAAACTAGCAGGCATTCGTTATGGCATTAGTGCCCGACACCAGAAGAACTTCAGCAATAAAAAAGAGTGAGATGTGAGGGATACATGGAAGCTTTTTGCATTTCTCCAGACATATGATTCTTTCACGGAAGATCCGTCCATTCACAGCATTTCAAGTGAAGTAACTGGAGACAAAAAGGTGAATGTGGACAGAGCAAACTCCATATGAAAGGCAATCATAGCTTCAATGGTCGGAGAAAATATCCACGAGTACACTTTAAAAAAAAGGATCAGGTTATTACATATGGGTCAAAAGTTTCGCACAGCAGAGATGAAGCAGTTAAGACTGATCCACAACTCCTGTCCCAGAGACTGTGTGCTATGTACCAATGAACCCTCAACTCAACAGCAGCAAGAACATTTCCAGTATGAGCCTTGTGGTTACCCATCTGCACTTTTTGATTATTTCAGACTACTGCGAGAGGCAAAAAACCCACTTTGGCAGACGCAATATGGGAACTAACTTCCTATGTACAATCAGGTCCACAGTATTTCTTAGATGGTGGAGCACTACTTCAACGCCTCCCATGGCAAAAAAGGTCACACATTGATGAAATGTGTGACCAATACCGCAGATATGTCACAACTAGATATATAAAATCATGCATTGTCTTTGATTGGTATGAAAGTGGTCCATCCATTATAGACGTGACTCATAGACGCCGAGCAAGGGTCTTTGTTGGTTTTAATGTGTCACTGACCCCTTTAATTTGTTGGCTATAATTAGTTGAAACTGTATTCAGGGTACAGCAAGATGCAGTTGAAGGAAACATGGCATTCACTGTTCAAACTTGTGTGATAACTGCAAAGGCCTTGACTCCACTAACTCACCACAGCCAGATCTTAATGATGATGAAGTTACTTTTGACTAGTTCTTGACAAGGAATGTTCTTTGGTCCGTCCATGAACTTGTTCTGTTGTGGTTATGCAAGAGCCTTGCCTCAGCATTCGACCAACTTAACATTGTAAATTGTACTTATTTTGGACCTATTTTTTATGACATGTTAGGAATTAATGTGAAAATTGTTGCCTTGAAAAAGGTTACTTAATCTGTTTTTCTACCTTTTATTTTATATTTGTATAATAAATAATAATAATAAAAAACAATAGCAAGGGCTACTCATTATCTGGTGTTAATATATTATTAAGCATATAGCTACCTATCATTGCAATTTAAAACACCAAGAAAATGTTAAACTGACTTGGGGTACGCCCTTCGTGGGTTTTCATGTAAAAAAAATATTTTTTTCTAATTTAATAAAATAATTTTTCCAGAAAATTTTTTTTTTTTTGTCAGTAATTGTCAAAAATATTGGACATACTTCTCAGGAAATATTAGGAATTTTATGCCTCAAAATTTTAATATTGTAAAGTTAGATTTTAAAGATGGCGGCCGTTGACCCCTTTCATCAAGGTTACTTGTGGAAACTTTTTTTTTTATCTGAAAGCTATCATGCCCAATATGCAAGTAAAAGTTAAAAATTTGTTTGGGATTCAATCACATTTGTACTGGACTAATTTTACTTGTAAGAAAGTTTAACTCCAAAATGGAAGCAGGTTTAATCATCCACAAACAGACTTTTTCGAAGTACATGTAGTACTTAAATAAATTGCGTGTTTATATATATATATATATATATATATATATATATATATATATATATATATATATATATATATATAAACACGCAATTTATTTTAGAAAAAGAGAGAAATAGGAAAAATTGATTATCTATATATATAAATTCGTATTCCTGTATGTTTGTTTATTTGTTCACAATTTGATTGGTCCGTTACTTTACTCTTTCATTTATTTCTCATCACGTTCCAATTTGTGGCCGATCTCTCGATTGGATAAAGCAGAAAGGTGGAGATTAATGATCTCCTGACGATCACTAAGAGAAAGTCGAGCCATATGAACTATATGTTACGTTCTATAACCTGGAACAACAATTACGATTATAGATGCTTTGTTGCCTAAAAACGTGAATATTATAAGCTGTTTTTAAGCTCACTTGTTGCTACGGGGTTTCTGTTTGCCTTCTCGATTTGGAGTTAGTTTTTAAATTGATAAAAGGATCTTTCAATTGAAAGTCAAATATGAACAGGTAAAATTATAGAGGAATAAAAGTCGAATCAAATGAGGTATAGGTTGTTTAAACAGTTATATTCAATGTAGCGTTATTTTGCGGTTTTTTTAAAAAAACGACAAGTATGGACTTTCTTTTTGGTGCCACTATCTATATACAAAAATTCGTATT
This sequence comes from Euprymna scolopes, assembly GCF_053919585.1. NCBI lineage: Eukaryota > Metazoa > Mollusca > Cephalopoda > Sepiida > Sepiolidae > Euprymna > Euprymna scolopes. Next base: position 116,982,388 of record NC_136483.1, read on the forward strand.
CCTGTCAGTTTGTTTGTTTGTTTACAATTTGATTAATATAAACAAAAGATCTGCTACTTTACTCTTTAATTTATTTCTATATATAGTATGATTCTTGCAAAATATACAATTAAGAGGCCACCTCATTTGCATATTGCATTAAGGAAAATCGATTTTACTAAATAACGGTATGTTAGTTAATGTTTCTAGTGGGATAATTGTTTTAAGTGTTCTATTTAAAATTGTTATTTAATAAACTTTATATAACAATTTAATTGATAAGATATTTAATTTAATTTATTTAGAATTATTTTCGAAACCGACTTTTTAAAGACGTAGAGTCTAGAAACTTTTTTAAAGACGTAGAGTATAGAAACTTTTTTAAAGACGTATAATTTAGAAACTTTGATACATAATAAACTCTTCACCAAATAAACTAATTTGGTAATCTCAATAAGTTTCTAGCTTGAAACATAATTCCGTGTACACAGAAAAATGTTTTTTTTAAATATAAAAAAAACACTTAAAAATAAACTGAAAAAATTTAATTTGCTTGTTTTTAATATTCTTAAAACGGCTATACAGCAAATTTGACCGCTTCGAATTCAAACTTCAGCCACACTTTTATAAATAAAAAAGTCCCTCCTCGACTCAACAAAAACAAATCGAACGCTCCCTCCTACAAAAAACAAATTGAAAATTTCCTTTATTCACGAAAACAAAAAGCCAGTGAAAAAATTCCTTTAAAAAGAAACAAAAAAACCCCGCATATTACACACACGTTTGGCTTTTTTTTCAGCTGTTCGGGCACTCGCTGCTATTTTTATTGAAACAAAAGTCGTTTTGATTTATTTGGGGGGTCTTTTTAACGCACGAGCAGCAAAAGGTGCTCAATATCCGAATAATAGTTTTTTCTCTTTGTATCCATTCTGCCGAAAGAGGGTATCACATACTCTTTTTGTTGGACGATTATATTTACATGTTTTTATCCGTTCTTTTATTTTGTAAATTGTTGCCCATGATGAAAATGATTAAAATCCTTAGGTGTGGTCAAACGGAACTTCATGTCAACCCGGGCAAGGCCGGGTACCCATGCTAGAAAAAAATAAAAATGAATAAAGTACATTTAAGGGGAAAAACATTTTATCACATTGTAATTTTTTTTATACCTGTTTAAGACATTATTCAAGTCTCTATGAAGAAGTTTTTTCTCATGGAGGCCAATTTCGGTAATTTTTCAAAGTAAGACAACATGGCCTGTCATACCATTTTCTGGGTCAAAATTTAATGAGGAATTTAAAAAAAAAACTATTAATAATACAAAATCTGACCTAGTTTTAGAGATCTTCAAGCATTTTCAAAGGGTGTTAGATCGCTAAATTGAAAATTAGTATTTTGACTGATTTCCCCAACAAAATAAAACTATAGTTCGTGTACTATTTTTTTTACTGGAAACCTAAAATTGAACTGGAAAATAAAATACTCTTTAAAAAGGTTGGAAGATTTACAGATTATTAAATTCAGAAATAACATGCACGATCATACAGATGAAAAACAAAATAAGTCACTTTATAAAGAAAAACCGTTAATCAAGCAGTGTATGATAATCTCATGCCCCAGGCAATGTTATATTGTTGCATGATATGTTTCGATTTTGAAGCCGGTGCAGAATAGAATCACTTCAGTTTTCACCGAGTTCCCGGATATGATGAACAGGTTTCTTGTTGTAATTGTCCTTCCCAACCCATTTCACAATCAGTTTATCTCTCTGCTCAGAGAAGTGGTATTGCAAATATCACTTAATTGATCTCATTGAATTGCATACGATATTTGAATGTGAACTACCATCAAAATCGCTTTTTGATAACGTTGTGCCACAACAACAGCATGAAGTTAAGGGAACAACAATTCAGCTCTTGTGTTTAATGTAGTAAAACAATCTAACGTCATTATCATAACAAATGTAAAATATGTCTTTATAGTATATACTGTGGAAATTTCTCAGAGCTTCAATTCTGTGATTGTATGCTTTGGGTTTGAGACATAATTCATGTATTTTCAGCCTTGTTCCTAGCATATACACCATGAAAAGGACACTTTTTCAGAAAATTGAAATTTTATCGGAGTACTAATAAAAACTTGGCTCATACATATTGTCATAAATACTGGTAAGAAACCTTTCTATGGGTTAGATTTTTTATTTAGACTTATTTAGAGCCTGTGATTTAATTTATGAAAAAAAAAAATCATTTTCGGCTTCAAAAGCCAACTTTCTCTACAAAATTAGTTGTAACGTTTCCTGTTTTCATCTGATTTTCATAAAACTAGTGTTTTCTGATCAGTAGATGGTATGTTGTATAGGAATCACTAATATTTCACACTTCATGTATGCATTTAAAACTATAAGAATGTCAAATTTGAAAAAAAATAGAGAGAAAAAATGTCTCAGATGAAAATCTGTATTATTGCATGGCAAATCCTCAATAAACATTTTTGGTCTATTTTTTTTTTTTTTTTTGCTGAATTCAACTACATATAATACTTTCTTGCGTGAATGCCTTATTTTGTGTCTTGGGTAAGTGAAATTTGAAATATGACTTTTTTGGACGGCCTTAAATATTTTTGTCACAAACTTAGGTCCATTTTTCTATAATTTTTCATACAAATGGTGCTCTAGCTAAAAAAAATGTAAGTTAGAAGTAGGTAAACACTATATGATTTTGAAAGCTAAACTTATTGGCTACAGACCTAACCACAAGTCTAGGTCTGTGCTTGTAAAGGGAGGCTGAAAATAATTTTGGCTTCACGTGAGAAAAACTTCTTCATGGAGAATGTAATAGTGTCTTAAATATTATACATACATCCAATTGGATAAGCTTCAAACACATGACCACGTTCACCTTAAATGTACTTTTCTATAAATTGTCACGTTTTAAACTCAGCAAACATCAACCACTTGAAGACAACTGAGGTTTCTGTAGAAAGCGCTAGCAAAAACAATGCAACGCCACTTAACACATGGATCCTACATACAAATCTTTGATAATACTACAAAAAATTAATACGTAAAAAGTTTAAAAAGTCGTTTAACAGAAACGCTCCCTGCTTATATATATACTAGCAGGACGCCTGAACCGGTATTGCTCGGTGGAAGCATGCCCCTCCTTATAAAAAAATATGTTTGTGTAGGTGGGCAATCACCAACATCCTAATGTTAAGAACGGGGTTCGGAATAGACACCCCTAACCTCGTCATGTCAAGAACATCGTATGGAATAGACAAAACCAACCTCGCCATCGCCATCGCCATCGCCAAAAAAGAAACAATATATAACAAATAAGTATGTATGAACAGCTTTCGGAATAGACACCCCATTTTATGAGGGGACAGGAGAACAGTGAATTACACTGCATAATGCATGTCATAATATCTCGAAAACTACTTGTCTCCGCCAAAGTTAAAAGAGATTGTCTCATTCTGCACACTCTAAAACATATAGAAGTCGTCAGTTTAAAGAAATGGTGTCGGTGGTGCTAAGGTAAAAAAAGTACTTAAAAAGGAAAGTTAATATCTAAGCCGTGTGGAGTATGACTACGGAAAAGAGAACTAAACAAAAAAAAACAACTATAGTTAAAAAAGAAACAATATATAACAAATAAGTATTCCGTAGGCAATGTAATAAAGGGGAAATGTGTACTTTAGCGGCGTAAATTATTTGACAGACAAAGAAAGTAAAAAAAAACAAAACAATGGCATAAATGTAGTCAACTACAAACTGAATGAAAAGTAATGAAAATGATAATTTATCCGGTCGTAATTCAGATTTATATTGTAAAAGTTTATATAAAAAGAAATAGTTTTTTATGATTTCAAAGTGCAAAAAATTTTTTTTTGTCTTTTGCCTAATATCCCCACTGTAGACTCGGTGCCACTTTGATGTAGGGTGCTACTTTAGAGACTCGGGGGGAGTTTATAAATTTGCCCTCTTTATATTCCGCAATTTACATTTTTTTTTCACGTTAATCTTATCGAGTACAAACTTAACTTTCAGATTTTAAAAAATAAAACTGAAAAAACATTTTTTATGACTTATCGTCAGGGATCCTTTTTCAAGTATAACGTTGAGAAAAATATTGTCGCAATATTTTTCTTGGTGATGGTCACAAAATACGTGTTCAATTTATTAGAATGTTATAATAGAAAACTGTTTTGCGACGATAAAAGTCATAAGAAATTTTGTAATCTGAAAGGTAAGCTTGTAATTGATAAGATTAACGTGAATAAATTGTAGAATTTAGAGGGGGGATCAATTTCCTAAACGTCCACCAGAGATTCGTTCATATTATACTATCTCATAAGTTTTGACGCTCGATCGAACGATATATTTCATTAAATCATGGAAGAAAGCTGGGACGATTTTTTGTTTAATTGTAGAGGACAAATGTTTTACGAACGTTACCACATGTACTGTTTTAAAGAAAAAAATGAAATAGTTGCCGCAGCTTATTTTGTAAGTCTGCAGCGACTGGAAATATTGTTAGTTTGTTAATTGTTTCGAAAAACCGTACCGTATTACTTACTGCTAAATCAAAATAAAAGGTGCCGCCGCTTTTTGGTTTTCATGTAAGTGGTTTGTTATTTTTCTGTTACAAAGAACAGTTTTTAATCGTTTACTAAGCGATCAGTTCATTTTAGCATCGCCTAATGTAGGACGCTGAAACCGGACATGATAAACAAGAAGCTGCGACGTATTTTTTTTTTAATGTAACAGTTATGTAAACAATGTTAATCAAAATAATGCGAAATAGCATAATTTGCGACGCCGAAGCAACGTTATTTGCAGGAGATGTAAACATCACCTGAACTTATTTATACGAAAGTTACGACTATTTTGTTTCTGTAAATTTAAGCTAAATATATATAGATTTTTGTAAACAGTAGTCTGTAGAGCAGAGGAAAAGTGAGGATAAGAAAGTATGAACGATTTAAAATAATGCATGGCGATTGAGAGGTCATATTGATTAAATGCTGACGTGTTCGATTTTTGTATGTTTGTGTATAATCAGGAATAATAAAATTTCACGGGCGCAACCAATGAGAATTGGCGGAATGTTAGTGGGATACACCATTATTTTCGAATAGTGAAGTTTAATAGTAGTTTTTTTTACATAGAAGTCACCACTTATCAAGGCCCGGAGGCCACTCGAGGATAAGGGTAAATGGATGTATAGTAGCAAAAGGATTATAGCAAAGTAAACGTAAGTAGTGGAAATTTTGTAAATTGAATTATTTAGGGGGAAGGATCATCAAGAACTTGTTTACATTGGATTTGAAGACAATCAGATTTTGTCAGCTGGAAAGCAGGCAAACGGAAAAGAGTTCCACAGGCGTGTAGTTCTAAGAAACTTTGCTCATAGAATCTAATTTTAGGTTAAGGCACAGATAAAGAGTTGGTGAAATTATTGAGTGTGATTTTGGCTAGACAAATGTTTTTCGTGAAAGTTTGGCGAGCGAGGACCATAGATTGTAACTCAGACGAGGGCTTGCCATGAAAATAACGATAAAGCAGGGACAGCTTTGCAACGTCTCTTCTGTGGGAAAGAGGTTACAGGGAAGAGAAAAAAATCTCCCAACTAAGCTGCGAAGTCTATTTTGAACTCTGTCAAGGCAGGATAATGTCTTTCTAGCAGCTCCTGCTCAGATGTGGTAACAGTACTCCATCATTGAGCGTATAGGTAGAGAGCTGCATCAGGAGTGAGATATCCACTGGAGCGGTCGAAAGATCCCACCATTTTTCAAGCGACCTTGGCAACGGATTTGATGTATGTGTTCCATTTCAGATCAGGAGTAAAGGTCAACCCCAGAAGCTTGTCAAAACATGGAGCCTTCCCAAGACGAGAGCCATTCATTTCAATTGATGCCAGATGGGGATCAGAGCGATGATGATGTAAAGATGGGAGCTTGATTTTAGATGCATTAAAAGTAACCAGTCACCGCTTTCCTTATTGTGCCACGCGCTCAAGATCAGAGGAGAGAGCCAGAGAGAACTTGGTCGTTTACTGCCTTTGATGTGTTGTCATAGATGGTAGTGTCGTCAGCATAAATGTCTACGAATGATCTGAGGATGTTATTTGGAAGATCATTGATGTAGATCAGGAAGAGAGTTGAGCCCAGGATGGAACCCTGAGGGACTCCTGCATTAATACTGTAAGCTTCTGATTTCTGCCCCTCAACCACTACTCTTATGAACCTATCAGAGAGAACTGATTTAATAATCGAGAAAACATTTCCAACTATACCGTAGCTGGATATCTTATGAAGTAGACCATTAAGCCATACCTTATCAAAGGCCTTTGATATGTCAAGAGCAATTGCCTTAGAAAGGAAGCCTCTCTTGAGAGCTTCGCTCATCCTATGAAATATATCTGTTAGCACAACTGCTGTAGATCATCAGAACGGAAACCATATTGCATATCACTAAGAAGATTATTTTTGCTGAGGTGGTTGACTACTTCTTTATTTAACACAGATTTCAGCAACTTACTTATGACACACAGGAGACTAGTTGATCTGTACTGCGAGGAAGTTGACCGATCATCAGAATTCTTAAATACAGGGCATATTGATGAGGTTTTCCAGGGTGTTGGGAAGCACTTCTCCTTAAGACAACGCCTAAACAGCTTTATAAGTATGGGAGCTACTTCTGGTTGAAGCTTTTTCAGCACTATACTTGGAATGCCGCCAGGGCCAGTTGCTTTACTGGAATAAAGGTTTTTGATTAGCTTGGCAACATAACGCACAGATATTTGCATGCCGGATAACGTGTTTTCTGATACAGGAGAAAATATGGGGTGGGATGACGGCCTTGCTCGCATAGCTGCAAAGTTCTTGGCAAAGAGTCTGGCTTTGCCTGATGCTGTCGAGATTGATGATGGTTGAGATAGAGCACTCGCTTCTCTTCAGGACCCTATATGCCAAAACTGGCGAGAACAAAGCCGCTGCTCAGCTACTGTGGACTTAATGGACTGAGCATACAACTCGCTCGCGTTCTTTATTATTCTTTTACACTGGTTGCTGACAGTCATGATAGCGGCTTTAGTCTCAGTACCTCATAAACGTTAGAAGCAATGGAAAAAGTGATTTCTATGCTCAATGGCAGCAGCACATTCTGGAGAGAACCACGGCTGGCTGTTAGGTTTTTGCTGGAAAATTTTGGAGGGTATGAAGCGGTCTATACCTACAATTACAGTTTTATATGTATGAATGTTTAATCCAGTTAATAAGGGTGTCAAGTCAATATAGTCATCATGGTTGTGTATTTACCCGGTCTTATCTGAGAGACTTTTCAGGTAAAGGGGAAAATACGAACTACTTCGTCTTTAGATCTTGGCGAGCGTGGTGATGTCGCTCGTAGGAAGTAAAATAGGACTTTATTATAACGAATAAATGTATCTGTAACGGCGTTCAAAAGTTACATAAGATGGTGAGTAAAAGTTTAGACATAATAAATTTTTATGTGGCATCTGTTACTGCAAACCTACGGTAATTTGGTCGAGAGGTGAATTTCAGCAATCAAAATATTATATACAGGATGATAAGTTCGTAAATAGAAGTAAACAATGGTATTCTTTATTAAGATATTTTACTTGCGAAAATCAAAAGTTTCAATGTAACTCTCGACAATTGTTTCGCGCAGAAACGAACAAGGAATAAACATATAATTATCAAGATATTTCGTTCTTGCAGCTCTTCAGAAAAAATATCACTGCCAAAAATATCAGAAACCTTTCCATTCATTTTTCAAAGAAAACAGTTCCCCAAATAAACCATAAGTTCCATTCATAGAAATCCGGCCATTTTGTATGCATAGGGTTTAGGGATATAAAATTGATTATTTTATTTATTTCTAAAGCTAGAAAGAGAAAAAAAAATTCACAAAGTAAATGGCTGACTCGTTTATGGATATAATTAAACAAGTAAATTATTATAAATTTACATAAATTATTTGTTTGTTGAGAACATAATTTTACTGTAATTTAGTAAAACGTCTGAATTGTTTTCTAAAAAATTGAAATGCATTATAGTAGATTTAATGTTATTCGTAAAGTACTTTTAGTAAATAAATTATTGTTTCTAAATATTTTATTTCACGAAATCATTCATTGCAGTAACTGACTTGGACAAAAAATTGCTTCTTCCTCTAAACAAAAACGGAAACGATACTACTTTTTATCCGAGTCCGAAAGGTTACTTATCCCCCTCTCGCAGCGAGAAGATGCTATACAAAGGTCGGAAAGTTGAATTGAAGAGTCAGAGCTTAAGTGAAAAAGCACTCTTGCATGCAAAAAATTCCTGAATAACCTCGTTGGCATTCTTGGCAGGGTGCCTCAGGCGATTAATAATAAACTAGCCCTTCTTAAAGGGAGAAAGTAATACCCAGGAGGATGGACCTCGTAGAACTGCTCAGGATCGACAACATACCGCAGTCCACAGGGAAAACGCCATTTAAAAAATGACGTAGTCTATATTGGCTTTAGACTCAAGAGAAAAATCCTTATATCCGATGAAAATTCACTTTCACTATTCAATTTCTACGTGCAAAGAAATAAATCGAAAGTTTACACGTATCTTTGTACGAAAAGAATATTTGAGAACCTAGTCTGTACAAATGTATTTTTTTGTTTGTTGTTGTTTTTATTTTGTCTTGAAGAGAGTTTTTTTCCAGGATTCTCCTCATATTAAAAACAAAAATAAAGAAAAATCTGTGTGATGTACGTACGCGTAATGAAACGAAAATATCAGACTTAAAAAATTACGTAAATTGATTAAGTAGTTTTTTTTTTAAAGAAAAGTATTTTAAAGCGATTAATGAGAATTCCTAAGCATTACAACATACCTCTCGCAAACTTGAATTATTTACTGTTTAGATTGTTTTAAAAATGGCGGATCCAAAAATTTGATTTTCCACTTGATCAATTTGCAATTTTATTATTAGAGTCTATTTTCGTTTTTTCAAGAGGACGTACATTATTAAGATATTCCTTTATTTTTTGTTAAATATAGGAACAATTCTGGCCAAGAAACATTTTATTTTGTTGTTGTTTCCAATCAAGGTTACACAATAAACAAAAAAGCATTCATTCTGCTGCAAGCGGTCGCCATTTGTGGGATATCATTTTAAAATCACATAAAAACGAAATAATGATTTTCTCTTATTTTTATTTTATTTTTTTTTAATAGAAATACGATGTATTTTCTTTCTAAATGTCTTTTCTTTACAGCCATTTAAAACGTTGGAGAAACATTACTGTGACATTAAGAAGCAATAAAAACTGTCCGAAAGTTTGGATACATCAGATAGTAAGTAGAAGTAATTAAAATTCCTAAAAGAAAGGCAGCTGCAGATAACGATCTATTTACCCAAGTCTCGGACATGGTATTTAAAATAAAAATTAAAGAACGATTGATAGAGGCACTTATGGATTTTGGATATGCAGTCTCATTAGTAAAAACAATTGTTTTTAAGAAATTAACGACTGTTACTACATGGTTAAATTGTTCAGCTCTAACAGGAATTCTTGCAAATGGACAATAAATACGATTAAACTGTATGGTCTACTTACTCATTAAGGTATGAGAATTTAAATTTTATTGACGATATATACAGGGTGATCATAAAAAGCGTCCTATTTTGCTTTATATTCCCAAGTTGTTGTTTTTTTTTTACAATGTTTTCAGTATCTTTTTAAGTGGTATATACAACAGTCCTGGAAGACTTTTTGATACCAATATGTATTTAACCGGACGCTGGACACAACATCGAATACAAATTATAAAGACGTACGTTGCTACACAATCAGTAATTCTTACACAACAGCAATACAGGAAAGATTTTGGTAAGAACAATGTATCTGGTAGAAGAACAATCCAACGCTTGGTGATATAATTTGGGAAGGCAGGAAATGTGGTAAACGGTGTGGTCGATATTGCTCAAGCATCATTCATGATAATATTCAAATTTTATAGGAAGGTCTTAAGGAATCCTCTAGAAAACTAACATGCCACCTATCACAAGAAACTAACATTTGGAGAACAGTTTTGTGCATCCTCCATGATGAGCATAATCGCTTTCCTTACACAATTCATATTTTGCAGAGGCAAAACAGGACAAGCAGCATGACTTGAAGGTATTAAAAGCAAAAAACTTGAACATGACCCTGCTGTCGGATTTGATTTTCTTTGGTGACGAGCCTCACTGTCACATGTGTGGCCATATCAACAAGTAGAATATGTGTTCCTGGGTGCAGAATCAGCCTCATGAACATCCTCATCCTCCTCTTAGCCAACAGAAAGTAATTATATATGTAGGGCTAGAACAACAGAATATTCTTATAATTGTTTTGACCTTTGAGTATGTATCTGACACAGTAAGACACAGTTAATCAACTGAGAACCACATCACTTTCTCTATCTTCCTCTCTCACTATATATATATATATATACTAGCATGGGTGCCTGGCGTTGCCCGGGTGTTTGGAGGTGTATGCTGAGCAAAAAAACCCAAACAAAACAAAACAAAAAACAAATAAAAGGTCAATTTTTTTAAAAACTTTAACCCCTATTATGACACCTTAAAATTTATTCATTTGGGCTCAAATCGAGTTATTAAGTTAGATCCATGTCCAAGGAACCTATATCTAAAATTTCAAGTGTTTAGACCCAAAATTGTCGGAGGAGTTTGGTAGAGTTCTTAAAAGTCAAATCGTTGAACTTTGACCCCTTAACAGCCAAATATCTGGCCGAAAACCGATTACGTAGATTTTTCCAAATCTCAGTACCATGTATCTCACATTTCGAGTCTGTAAACTAAAAATTGACAGAGTTATTGCGTAGGGAAATGTACACAGACACACAGACAGACAGACACGTTCACTTTTATAGATATATAAATATATATATTAAAGTGAAAGTGTCTGTCTGTCTGTGTCTGTCTGTGTACATTTCCCTACGCAATAACTCTGTCAATTTTCAGTCTACAAACTCAAAATTTGATATACACGGTATTGACATTTGGAAAAATCTTTGTAATCCGTTGTCGGCCAGAAATTTGGCCGTTAAAGGGGTCAAAGTTCAACGATTTGATCTTTGAGAACTCTACCAAACTCCTCCACCAATTTTGGGTATAAACAATTGAAATTTTAGATATAGGTTCCTTGGACATGGATATAACTTAATAACTTAGTTTGAGCCCCAAAACATAAATGTTAAGGGGTCATAATAAGGGACAAAGTAAAAAAAAAATTGGCCTCTGCCAAATTTCTCAGACAATTTCTGGTCTAAACATTTGAAAGTTGACATAAATGGTTTTCAGAGATAGGGCAAGCTTTTTAATCGGTTTGGGTCAAAATTTTGAGATACTAATATACAAATGTATGTATGTATGTATGTATGTATGCTTGCTTGTCTGCCTAAACTTTCGACAGAGGCAACGGATTTTCACAAGATCAGTATCGTTTTGAGGCTCGACCCTTCAGACGACAAATACCGAAAAATTGGCTAAAAACATTAATTTCTTCACCCTCAACAGGGCACTTTTCTACAGAGAGGGGGTCGTTTTTTTCGCCGATATTTTCGAACGTCATCCCCTCTTTTCGATTGTCTAGCCTTAATTTAAATCTACGTCACTTCCGGTTTGATGGTGGTCGTAACAGCAAAGACATCACGATTTTTACGTTCTTTTCCTCCTTCACGGTACTACCTTCCTACTACCACTTTTTTTTTCTTTGCTCAACACACACCTTCAAACACCCGGCCAACGCCGGGCACCCATACTAATATATATATATATATATATATATATATATATATATATATATATATATATATATATATATATATATATAAAATGGGTTGATAAATTCCAACGAAAGAAAGATGTATATTTAAATAAGGGGGTAGTCACCAACAATGTGTATTTTTTAACATTATTTTATTATTCCGTGTCTTGGTTTTTCATTGAGAATTATGTTTGGATCATTGTAATAATGTTTTTAAGCCATTGAAATCGTTTACGCGTGTTTCAGACGGTCTGTGATGCGTCCTCGTCAGAAATTATTTTCAAATGTGCAAAAATGGCGATTTTCGTAGTTAGTTTGAAGTTTTTCCAAGGGGTGGAGGTTTGTAAGTGTTTATTATACATTGTTATGCTGAATTTTTATTGCTTTTTTATTTGGTTTGTCCAGGGAGATTTTGACCTCGCTGTAGTCAGTCGCTATCTCTTTCTGCTAATGTGTTTTTCTTTTTCTTTAGGGTGGGTTAGGGTGTGTGTATGTGTGTGTGTGTGTGCGTGTGTGTGCGTGTGTGTTTATGTGTGTGTGTGCGCGTGTGTGTGCGTGTGTGTGTTTGCTTTTATTGGTTTGGGAATGTGTATATTGTTTTATAGTATTTTGGGGTTATTTGTTTCCTTAGGAAGGCGGCTGTGGTCCGAGGTCATTACTTAATGTGTATGTGTGAGGAGGGGGGACTGGCTCTTCTGAAGTAAGGGTAGAGGTGCTTTCATTCTATTTTGATATTTATTTTTTGGATTCTTGGATTTTAGTATTGTGATTTTTCGTTTTAGTCTTATATTATGTTTGTTTAGAGAGAGGGGTGTATTTAAAATAGGGGATTTTTTTAATGTTTCTATTTATTTGTCTCCCCATGTGGGTATGGCCAGACCCAGGATCGGTTCCTAGTGTGGGGAAGATTTTGTTCCCCAGATGGGGGCATTTGAGGGGGTGTAGGTATGGGAGGGGGATGATAGAAGGGAAGATAGTCGTTTCAGTCATGAGGGGGTTCTCCTCCCCTGACTGAGGAGGGAGCGAGGTGTTGGAACAGATATTATACTATGGTTCTAGGTGTCTCCTAGTGTTGTTGGTTTCGAGGTTAAGTAGGGTTGGTATTGTTCAGTGTGTTGTATTAGAGATAGGAGGTTATGTCTGTGTGTGGTTGTATGCGTGCACGTGTGTGTGTTTTAATATGTCGGTTCTGATTTATGTGTGGGTGTGTATATGTGTATGGGTGTGCATGCGAGTGTACCTTGCATTTCATGTTTTTGTGTGATGGTATTAGGTTCTGTTCAGTTCAGGAGTAAATTTGGTGATGAAGTTTTTTTTCCTGTGTAAGTAAATAAAAATAATTTTCTAATAATAACATAGAGGTGTCTGTTATCTGCAATTTTGATGTTGCTCTTATGTAAGGCCACTCTATTGCTGAAATTTTTGGTGGCGCCTATGTAGGATTTGTTGCATGTTGTGCATCTTAGTGCATATACTACATTTCTGGAGGTGCAATTTAGATCCTTTTTTATTTTGAATGTTTGTGCTGGGTTTTTGAATGTGTATGTGTTACCTTCTATTATTATGTCACATACTCCACATCGCGGTTTGTTGCATTTTGTAACTCCTTTTGTAGTATGTGGGACGAGTTTTGAGGAAGTTAGGATGTGTTTTAAGTTTTTGGGTTGGCGTTTGCTTTTTATTATTTTTGTTGTTTTAAGTATGTTGTTTAGTTTGTCGTTCTGATTGAGGAGGATAAGGTTTTTTTGTTATCTGTGTGAATAGTTCTGGGTTGTTTGTGTTGTGTGTAGAGACGTATGCTAGAATTTGTTCTTTGTTGTGTTCTTTTGGGGTTCTTAGTGGGTCTATTGGAATTTTTTCAGCCAGTTCAATACCTTTCTGTATTAGTGGTAGTGGGTATCCTCTTTTCCGCAGTGTTATTTGTAGTTCATTCAGTCTAGTTGAACGGAGGTGTCTGTCTGTTACTATGGTGCAGACTCTACGTGCTAGGGAGTAGGGTATTGATTTTAGACAGTTTTTAGGATGGTGGCGTTTGAAGTGGAGGTATTGTTGAGTGTCTGTGGGTTTGTGGTAGATGTCTGTGATTATGTTGTTGTTTTTTATTGTTACTAGGATGTCTAGGAAAGGTAGTTCTGTGGGGCTTTGTTCTAGTGTGAAGTTTATTTTTGGGTGTAGATTTTGTAGCAAAGTGTGGAGTTCTTTGATATCCCCCCATGAGGTTCTCCAGAGGATAAAGCAGTCGTCTAGGTATCTTTTCCAAGATTTTATGAAGAGTGTTTTTATATTGTGCCCGTACTTTTGCTCTATCCTTTCATAAAGGGTCTCTTCTAGGAAGGCGAGTGTAAGGGTGGCATATGTCGGTGCCATTTTGGTACCCATTGTTGTGCCTAGTATTTGGATGTAGTTGTCTTTATTGAATTGGAAGGAGTTGTTATTGAGGATTATGTCGATGCTATCAATAGCAGAAAGAGATAGCGACTGACTACAGCGAGGTCAAAATCTCCCTGGACAAACCAAATAAAAAAGCAATAAAGATTCAGCATACCAATGTATAATAAACACTTACAAGCCTCCACCCCTTGGAAAAACTTCAAACTAACTACGAAAATCGCCATTTTTACACATTTGAAAATAATTTCTGACGAGGACGTATCACAGACCGTCTGAAACGCGCGTAAACGATTTCAATGGCTTAAAAACATTATTACAATGATCCAAACATAATTCTCAATAAAAAACCAAGACACGGATTAATAAAATAATGTTAAAAAATACACATTGTTGGTAACTACTCCCTTATTTATATATATATATATATATATATATATATATATATATATATATATATATATATATATATATACTTGAGAGTCAACAGAATGGAAAGAATATTGCCCTAGCTCTAATGATATGCCATCGAACGAAATCTCCCATCAATCGATTATTTCGTTGAAAAAATTGCGCAGAATTGGAGATGAAAAAGAAAATAGAGCGCTTTTTGTGGCTTTGTTAGAACAATGGTGTTGGACGTAGATTGTTTAAAAAACGACTAAATTTTATTTCAAATCAATTAAAAATATGCCATTTGATAGTGACGTCAGTGGTAGTATTGATACCTACTCTGTAGACAATGTGCTGATATTTCCTGCTCTGTTAAATCTCCCTCTAGAAAAAATGAGCTATAAATAATGTGATTTTTTCTTATGAATTCCATACGAATTATTGCAATGTGCTAACTGTCTCTTACTAGGTAATGTGATACTTCTAAGATTTAAAAGATAAAAGAGAATGAAATTGTTGTAACAACGGAGAAGAAAATGAAGGATTACCAGCTTTTTGGAGAGTGTGTACTGTTTCGCAGGTTGGAACAGAGTTTTCAGTGGAAAAAGAACTTGTTTATTATTTTTTATTTTTTATAGTTAACATCCATTTGCATATGAGGAGAACGGCTATTTGAAAAAGGACGAATTGAAAAAAACGGGTAGTTGAATTTTTGACAGCTGAAAGAAAAGATTAGAGCTGATGTTTGTCGGTGATCATTGCGGTGTTGCTGGAGAGGAGTTCCGTTAATTTCCTCACAAGATTACAAAATGGAACAAGAAATTCAAAGAGCAAAGCTACTTCAAAAAAAGTAAGAGGTGGTTTTTGTTAAGTATGCTGTATAGGAATTTTATAAATTGTTCTTGTTTTGTTGGAGTTTGTGGAAATAAGTTTACACAGAAAAAGTCTTGGTGCCAGCGCCTTTGGAAAGAAGTTTTATTTCCCTGTGTTTTTAACACACAGAAATAAAATCAGGATTAAAAGGCTAATTGTTTGGGATGATTTATTTAAAAAAAATGGAGATGGGGGAATTTGGCGAACACTTTTTTTAATGGTAATGTTTACAAAATAAATACTGTACCTATGTAACTCGCCGTAATGCCTAGTAGAATATATATTTCATAATAACATCGGTTTACTAGTTTAGAAGTGGATATTCTCTCTCTCTCTCTCTCTCTCTCTCTCTCTCCCTCTCTCTCTCTCAACGACAGAGAAATGGAAACGAACCAATGTCGTCGAAACAGATAATGTCGACAATCCGTACACGAGCAACACGGCGAACCAAAGATACATACAGCAAAGAACTGAAATAACCAACACAGCGGATGAATAATACTTAGAAGTATCGCATGTTGTGAACGGTGGTTAAACTTCACATAGAAAATAAAAGAGAAAAAAACAACTGGCCTTATAGTGTTTAAAAAGCTTCAACCAGAACTTGCCCCCATAATTACAAAACTGTTTAAGCCTTGTATTAAGGAGAATTGCTTCCCAACACCCTGGAAAACCTCATCAGTTTGCCCTGTATGTAAGAATTCAGGTAATAGGTCATCTCCCTCTCAGTATGGACCAATACGTCTTCTGTGTGTCATGAGTAAGTTGCTAGAATCCATATTAAATAAAGAAGTAGTCAACCACCTCAGCAGAAATAACCTTCTTAGTGACATGCAAAATGGTTTCCGTTCTGCTAGATCTACAGCAGATGTGCTAACGGTTATATCTCATAGGATTAGTGAATCTCTCGACAAAGGCTTCCTTTTTAGGGCAATTGCTCTTGATATATCAAAAGCCTTCGATAAGGTATGGCATAAAGTCCTACTTCACAAGATTTCCAGCTAGGTAAACTGGAAATGTTTTCTCAATTATTAAATCATTTCTCTCTGATAGGCTCATAAGAGTAGTGACTTATGAGCAGAAATCAGAAGTCCACAGTATTAATGCTGATATCCCTCAGGGGTCTATCCTGGGCCCAACTCTCTTCCTGATCTATATCAAAGGCCGTAAATGACAACGTTCTCCCTGATTCTCTCTCCTCTGATCTTGAGCGCGTGGTACAATGGGAGAAGAGGTGGCTGGTTACTTTTAATGCATCTAAAACCAAGCTTCTATCTTTACATCATCATCAACGCTCTGATCTCCATCTGGCATCAATTGAAATGGATGGCTCTCGTTTTGGGGAGGTTCCATGTTTTGACAAGCTTCTGGGATTGACCTTTACTCCTGATCTGAAATGGAACACGTACATCAAATCTGTTGTCAAGGTCGCTGGAAAAATTGAGGGATCCTTCTACCGCTCCAGTAGATATCTCACTGCTGATGCAATTCTCTATCTATATAAAAGCCAAGTTCGTCCAAGCATAGAGTACTGCTGCCACATCTGGGCAGGAGCTGCTTAAAACAGCCTATCCTGCCTTGACAGAGTACAAAATAAACTTCGTGGCTTAGTGGGTGATGCCCTTTTCTCTTTCCTGCAACCTCTTTCCCACAGAAGAGACGTTGCGAGCCTGTCTTTGTTTAATCATTATTTCCATGGTAAGTTCTCGTCTGAGCTCTAATCTCTTGTCCCCCCTCGCCAATCTTTCATGAAAAACACCCGTCTAACTCAAACCACTGTTAATAATTTCCCCACTCTTTATCTATGCGTAAATCAAAGCGTAGATTCCATGAACAAAGCTTCTTTCTTAGAAGTGCACGACTGTGGAATTCTCTTCCGTATGCCTGTTTCCCACCTGACTACAACTTGGATGTCTTCAAGTCTAACATAAACAAATTCCTGATAAACTCCCCTCTTAAGTAAGACACTTTATCAAATCTCCATTTCTAACGATTACTACGATATTATCCCATTGATTACTGTACATGCAATAACCCTTATCCCCGAGTGTCCTCCGAGCCTTGATAAGTGGTTACTATCATATAAAAAAAGTAAAAACTGTAAGTCCCATTTCGGCATATATTTCTCCCATACGTCGAATTGGCGGGTCCTTTCATTTTGCCATTGTTTTGTTTGTAGTGATGTATTTTTTCGTCAGCATTTTTAGATAGTAGATTAAAATTCCACATCCTCGTAATTTGTTTTTTTTTTATTTTATTTAATCTCGTTTCCCCCTACTATAGTTTATTTTTATAATAAAATTAATGTAGAGTTGAATGTAATAATCAAAGAAGAAAGCGCCCGTGCGTGAGTGTATTGTGCGGTTATACAACTTACCTTCGGATGGGATCTGAGAGAGAGATAGATTAAAGATGGAAGCCATGGATTTATAAGGTGTAGTCTCGTGGAATCTCACGAGATCTCATTTTCCACTGCACACATATGCAAATGGAATGGGGTCAGTTTTCTAATAAAATGCCTGTTGGCAGAGACTGTGAGGAGAACACATGCTGGAAGCTGAGAGAGAAAGTTGGTAGTGATGAATTCTAGCTGAACTTTTGCTTATTGTATTTATTTTATTTTGTTTTGCTGTTTACCAGTCCATTTAACTGCAAGCTATTTCGGCGTAATGAGGGAAAAGTTTGACCTTAAATTAATACCAGAATTCGACCCCGATACTTGACTAGGTGGAGAAGGTGGACTGCATTGCCTGTTGTCTAGTGTGAAGAGCATTGAACACGTCGTTCCTCTACGTCTGTCCGGTGGGGCTTTCGCGGTATATCAACAGCTATGTCCTTTGGAAAAACAGGATTATGAAAGGATCAAGGCAGCATTATACAAGGCGTTCGCTATCGACCCCACCACTGCTTGGGAGCAATTTGAGGTAAGAATCTTACATCCCGGCGAAACTGTCGGCGTTTATTTTGCGGAGCCGATGAAGTTGACGGTGTTGTTTGGTGGGGTGCCCGAGCAGGCTTTTGCATGCAAATTTTTGACAGGGCTCCCAACCGGAACAAAGCAACTCCTGTGGGATAGCTCAAGCATAGCTTTATTGTCCCTTAATAACCTGGTAGACTGGGCCAGAACCGTGATGAAGAATACTTATGAAATGAGAGAACCGGTAGTAGCTGCTGCACAGCCCGCATCGAATGATGATAGACCGTCCCAGGGGCTCGACCTGCATGGTGAAGTCGTGTGTTATAGGTGCAATAGCTAGGGCCACATTGCAAGGAACTGCCGGCGGAGACTGACAGCTGTTTGCTGCTACCGATGTAATGATACTGGTCATATGGCCCGGGATTGTTCGAGAAACATAGTCGGGGACAAGGAGCCAGCATCAACCTCTTCCCCAAACAGAAATTAGACGAGGTGCTTCCGACCATTCAGGTCTATATCAATGAGACATTGTGCTCAGCACTCCTTGACTCGGGGTAGTCTTGCACAGACCTCTGTCGCACTTGGAAGAAGAAGACTACTAGAGTAACCACCTCAGTGGAGCAATGCAGACATGTTGCAGGGTGGGCGCTGTGAATATTCGCACTAAAACTGGAAATTCAGCTAACATTGAAGCGCTGGTAGTACTCGAGAAACCGGTGAGCTTTGACCAGCTTCTAGGCTATGATGCCATCAGAGCCCTAGGTGGTGCTCACATAAGGCAGATGGGGGCAGAACAGTTTCAGGAGAAGATTCCAATGTGCACTGCTTTGAAGATTGATCAGGCAGGCTTTATTTTCGAATTTAATCAGCAGCAGAAGGCTTGGACAGCCACATGGAAGTGGTCGGAAAACCAAGAATCAGCCAAACTGCAAAATAATAATAATAATAGTGATAATGATAATGACGACGACGACACCAATAATAATAATAATAATAACACATAAACCGAGAAACTGAATCCGTAACAATTGCAGCACAAGATAACTTGATAAGAGCCAACCACATCAAAGCAAAGATCGAAAAACACAAGGGAACAGCAAATGCAGACTATGTAGACAATAAACGATAAACCCTACAATACGTGCATGCAGCAAACTAGCTCAAAAGAAATACAAGAACAGGCATGATTAAGTGGTACGCTGGGAATTGTACAAACAACTGCATCTCAAATGCACAGACAAATGGTACAAACATAAGCCAGCAACAATAATAGAAAACGAAAATCACAAAATCCTATGGGACATGGACATACAAACGGATAAACCTATCCAAGCAAGAAGACCAGATCTCGTAATAATTTACAAGAAAGAAAAGTCCTCCCAAATCGTAAACTTTGCTGTTCCAGCTGACCACAGGATAAATATCAAAGAAAAGGAGAAACGGAACAAAGACATAGAGCTAGCCAGAAAGCTGAAAGGGATATGGATGATGAAAAAAGTAAGATAGTACCTATAATAGTAGGAGCACTAGGAACAATTCCGAAAAACTTTAAAAAGAGAATGGGAGAAATTAGAATAAGATGAATGGCTGGAAAGATACAACGAATAATAATAATGAAAACAGCTGAAATATTAAGGAAAACTCTTGAATGCAGAGACTAATACATGAGCTACATGCGTGGCCAGACAAGCTACTGCAGAGACAAAACATGAAGAAGCGCTACATGGAAGCCAGAACATTGAAGATGCATATCTATAAGTTCCTCATCCCCATTCTGATTACCCAATCACCGCCCCTCCTCAAAAAGAATGATGCCAAATAGTTGAGAAGGCTCAAGGAGGATGGAAGGACTGAGGAGAGAGTGTTGACCAGACCTCTGCTGGATAAATGCCAAGAGAATTGGTACCTTGGGGAGGTTTATTGCCACTCAAACTCCAGTGGAGACTAATGGCCGCTGCTAGTGAGAAATCAATGGTAAGAAGCTGTTGCGATAATGCAAATTCATTTGCAAATGTTATCGAATGAGGTGAAGAGTACTGGAAATCTGGGGACACATGTCACTCAGCTTCCAGGGAACACCACATGTTTTACTCAAGGAGAAATCCTTTATGACCTGTGTGAAAGCTCCTTGTGAGACAATAATAATAATAATAATAATGATAACACCAACAATAATAATAATAATAACAACAATAATAATAACAACAACAACAATAATAATAATAATAACACCAACAATAATAATAATAATAATAATAATAATAATAATAATAATAACAATAATAATAATAATAATAATAATAATAATAATAACAATAATAATAATAACAATAACAACACCAACAACAACAATAACAATAACAACACCAACAACAACAACAACAACAACAATAATAATAATAATAATAATAATAATACGAATAATAACAATAATAATAATAAGAATAATAATAATAACAATAATAATAATAATCATGATAATAATAATGATTTGACTTATGAACTGACCAGACCTCAGCCAAATAAGTGCGAAGAGAACTGGGACCTTGGGGAGGCTTATTGCCACTCAAATCCCAACAAAAACCAATAGCTGCTGCCAACGAGAAATCAATGGCAGATAGCTGTTGCGATGATGCAAATTTATTTGCAAATGTTATCGAAAGAGGAGGAGAGTAATGGAATTCCTGTGGAGACTTGTTGTCACTCAGCTTCCAGTGAACACCACAGGCTGTTATCGGGGAAAGATCTCTGAAGACCTGTGTGAAACCTCCTTGTTAGCCAATAATAATGATAATAATAATGATAATAATAATAATAATAATAATAATAATAATAATAATAATAATAGTAATAATAAACCCATCGGAGCAAGAAGACCGGATATCGTAATAATTAACAAGAAACAAAAGTCCTGTCAAATCGTAGACTTTGCTGTTCCAGCTGATCACAGGGTGAATATCAAGAAAACGAGGAACTGAGCAAATGCACAGAGCTAGCCAGAGAGCTGGAAGGAATATGGATGATGAAGAAAATAAAGATAAAACCTATAATAGTAGGAGCACTAGGAACAATCCCAAAAATCTTTGAAAAAAAGGGAGAAATTGAAATCAGAGGAATGGCTGGAAAGATACAGCAAATAATAATAATGAAAACAGCTGAAATATTAAGGAAAACCCTTGAATGTGTAGACTAATACACATCTGCTGCAAAGGTCGAAGATGAAGGATAACATAGAAACATTGAAGCTGCATATCTAAGTCCGCTCTCCCATCGCCATTGCCTCATCATCGACCCCCCCCAAAAAAAAACTGTGATGCTAAATAGCTGAGAAGAGTCAAGGAGGATGGAAAGACCAAGAAGAGAGTGCTGACCAGATTTCTGCTGGACAAGTACAAAAAGAACTGGGAACCTGGGAAGGCTTATTGCCACTCAAATACCAGTGAAGACCAATGGCTGCTGCCAGCGAGAAATCAATGGAAAGCGGCTGTTGCGATAATACAAATTTATTTGCAAATGTTATCGGAAGAGTTAAAGAGTACTGGAACTCTGAGGAGACTTGTTGTCACTCAGCTTTCAGGGAACGCCACAGGTTGGCTTCAAGGAGAGATCTTTCATAACCTGTGTGAAAGCTCCTTGTGAGCCAAGATTAATAATAATGATAATAATAATAATAAATATAATAATAATGAAAGCAAAAGTAATCTATCTATCTATATATCTATAAAAGTGAACATGTCTGTGTGTGTGTGTGTGTACATTTCCCTACGCAATAACTCTGTCAATTTTTAGTCTACAGACTCGAAATTTGATATACAGGGTACTGAGATTTGGGAAAATCTATGCGATCGAGTTTCGGCCAGAAATTTGGCTGTTAAGGGGTCAAAGTTCAACGATTTGACCTTTGAGAACTCTACCAAACTCGTCCGACAACTTTGGGTCTAAACACTTGAAATTTTAGATATAGGTTCCTTGGACATGGATCTAACTTAATAACTTAATTTGAGCCCAAAACAATAAATCTTAAGGGGTCATAATAGGGGTCAAAGTTTAAAAAATTGACCGCGTTTTTTTGTTTGTTTTTTGCTCAACATACACTTCCAAACACCCGGGCAACGCCTGGCTGAAATGCTAGTATATATATATATATATATATATATATATATATATATATATATATATATATATATATGTGTGTGTGTGTGTGTGTGTGTGTGTGTGTGTGTGTGTGTGTATCTATATGTATATATATGGGTCAGCGCTTATCAAGAGTACTCAAGGTATTATGAAACGGTGGCTTGAATATTTCACGGCTCTATTCTTCAATTCTTCAGAAGTAGATTAATTAGTCATTGATAGCATGCCACAAAAAGATCTGATCACGGAATGTAATGATTTACTAGCAAGAGAAGAAACGGATCTTGCTATTGGTCAGATCAACCCAGACACCTTCTCTGGATGGTATACTGATAGAGCTCTTGCAGAAAGGAGGAGAGAACATAAAATCAGCTGAATTCAGTCTGATTAACGCATGTTTGAAAGGTGTCCCGATTCCACAATATTGAATAGATGGTATTTTGGTGTCCTTATTTAAGGGCAAGGGTGGCAAGTCAGAGTGTGATAACTATCGTGGCATAATTTTCTTTTAAACATCGGAAAAGGGGTTAGCCAGACTTTTCCTTAACTGACTGCTGACCGTTATATGTCCGTTAATGTTACCAGAAATGCAGTGTGGATTTCGTTCAGGAAGAGATTCCACCGATATGATCTTCTCAGCAAGACAGCTGCAAGAGAAATATTTGGAACAAAACTCTCGTCTGTATCAAGTCTTTATAGATCTAACCAAGGCCTTTGACACTGTCAATAGGGGAGACTGTGGATGTGGAGAGTACTTAGCAAACTTGGGCATCCACCCACATTCATCCACATGCTGAAAGAACTACATCGTAATATGAAAGCAGGTGTTACATTCCACGGAAAACTATCAGAAGAGATCATTGTTGACAATGGTCTCAAGCAAGGTAATATACCGGCCCCGACGTTGTTCTGAATATATTTTGCCGTTGTACTTGCACATGTTTTCGAGACTGTGACATTGGAGTTGGCTTGAGATTCAGAATCACTGGTAGAGTGTTCAATCTGAGGAGATTTAATACCCGATCTAAAACCTTCCAAGCACTTGTACGTAAGTTATTGTATGCAGATGATGCTGACCTCGTCGCTCACGCTGAAGAGGACATGCAACTGCTTATCAACAGATTTTCACTATTTTTATAGGAAGTTCTTTTGAGATGAGGCTCCCTAATTTCTGTATTGATTTTTTTTTGTTGACTGGTATCCTCTAATCACTATGCCATGGGCCCCGAAGACGTAGTGGATAGATGCATGTGGCGCAGTGGATAGAGGCGTTGAATCTCTACGGTTCCAGGTGAGTATTGTCTGAAGATGGCAGTTTCAATCCTACCCAAAACAGGCCAATTTATTAGTTGGCCAAAACGTGGTGAGACGACAACAATATTGGAGGCAGTAATTACTGGGAATACAGTTACATGACTCAGCATTCATATCCCGTCGTGATTAACCTGCCTGAAGAAGGCCAGAGGAATAGTTGGCCGAAAAGTGGTGAAACAACAACTATGAAGATGAGGATAACAGTACGCAAGAAATCAATGCACAAAGAATATTTAAATCAAAATATAATTGTGATAAACCTCACGTCTATATCTACAACCTTATTCGAGTTTAGATCTTAAATTCATTACCTGACTTTAATTCTAGTAATTGATTCAAAGTTAAGACATTTTAAGTTCTTAAGAAAAAATTGAAATTCAGGAAATATTTTTTATTAATGTCTAATTCAATGTAAATTTAATATATTAGAATTTTGAAATGATTATGCGGATATTAAGCCCCGTAATTTCCTTTAAAATACCCCAAAGAAAATTTGGGGAATATTTATTAATTGATGTTTAATAGCTATTGTTAAAATTTCACAAATATCGAAGGTATCCAAATTGTTTTAGTCTTTGAATAAAACTAAATTAAACTAAATATAGATCCGGTATTTACCAATTATGCCTGCTAGTCTCTCTCTCTCTCTCTCTCTCTCTCTCTCTCTCTCTCTCTCTCTCTCTCTCTCTCTCTCATATATATATCATTGTCGTATCGGGCGAGTTGCTCGGACCAAATTGACTCTTTTTCTCCATGGTCGTAGGAAGATCTTCAAGTTGTAAGTCAATGTAGTCTGTCAATAATTTTGTGTAAGTTTTGATAGATCTTCCTAATTTAGCGGTTCGGTGTTTAGGATTCCACAGTACCACATCACTAAAGACCTAATTTTTTCTTCTGTAACAAATGTCCGACATATCGTATTCTTTCTCTTATTACTGAGAAACCGTCCATAAAGACGGCTTATGGCTAGGTGTGTTTTCCAGTTTAAGTTTGACACTATCCGGAACATTCAAGTGTAAGTTCCATCTAACTTACTTTCAAGTTATTTATTTATTTATTTATTTTTTTACTGACAATCCATACTGAAGAACCATAAACCAGCACTGTCTCCACTACGGCTCTAAAAATGTTTTTCTTGATCTGTTCTGAGAGGGTAGATTTCCATATAACTTTCAGTCGACTAAGTGCACTCCAAGCCCTGGCTATGCTGATGTGGACATCTTTTTCGGTGGATGCGATGTGACTACTTGAGTGGTGTTATTTCGAGTGTTTCAATTGGGCCGGTTTGGTGAAAGGACTTATATTCTGTTTTAGTTGCGTTTGTATGTGTTCACGACGGCTGACTCTTCCAAGATATGTAACAAAGTAAGATAATCGACGTAATCAACATCTTCTTTGCTGGATATCGTTTGCTTCTTGCGGCAGACAATACTAAGCCATATTTCCCATGTTGATCGACAGGGTTTCAGTACGTAATCGAGACGGATCACAAATAAGAATGGAGCGTATCACCCTATAGTACATCAGCTTTTATTTCAAAGAAGTTGGTGTCGTCATCCGGAGAGCGCACGATGGTTTTAGTATTCTTATATAGGATCATCATAGCTGAAACGATTTCTTCATGGATAGCATATGTCAACAAAATATGCTTCATCCTTTTCTCTGTGAACCGAATCAAAAGCTATTCCTTCAATGATTCTTTTAACAATCAAAATTTGACTGAGTGTTGAGCGGCTTTTTTTGAACGCATTTTCATTTCTTCTGCGCATTTCAGGAGCATCCATGTTGCATACTTTGCAGCTATTCGTATAAGTGATATGCCTCTAGAATTATTGGTATATGTATATATATATATATATATGTATGTGTGTGTGTGTCTGTGTCTGTGTGTGTCTGTGTCTGTGTCTGTGTGTGTAAGTGTGTATCTATCTGTCCGTGTGAGAAACCCTGTCTACCAAACAACTAAAAAGTTTGTCAATTTTTAATCTACTGACTTGAAACATGATATATAGGGGATTTAGACATGTAGAACGAAATAAGATATGGTTTTTAGCTGGGAAATGTTTTTAGCTAAGGGATCAAAAACAAAAATTGGAACTTGGCACGCAGAAATCGACATAAAATACCCTTATACACGTGCGTAAACATACATTTATAAATTTTTACAATGTTATTGTTTAAAAATTTTATATGCATAACGACATAGTTCGAACCGTAACTAACTAGGCTTGGGAGCTATATGCTTTGGTTTCGATTCTAGCTGATGGCTCTCAAGCCCTATTTTTGAAACTGTTGAAACTACTATATATTACGTACAATATAATAATAAATAGAGTATTAGCTCTATAATAAAAAATGAAATCTGCATAAATTAAAATATTATATTTTAGCGTATTTTTAGACCCGCCCACGCGGAGCGACAACCACTATATATTAGGTACAATATAATAATCAATAGAGAACTGACTCTATATTGATAAATACGAAATCTGCATAAATTAAAATAATATATTTAAGCGTATATCATGAAGGCCAACGCCAGGTGTCCTGCTAATATATATATATATATATATATATATATATATATATATATATATATATATATATATATATATAGCTAAAGTTATTGCATAAATATTGACCTTAATAAGGCAAGTACAATATTCAACGGATTGTTTTTATTTGTTGTTTTATTCAACTTTGCTTACATTTTGCTTTCGCACCTTCGTTTTTAACATTGTGCCGTTGTCTCAATCAGTTTTTATTAATTTTCTCTGTCCAAGCAGCGCAAAGCAATAATCGAAATACAGACGCAATTTTTGATCGGCCATCGTCCATTATTTCTTGAAGGTGAACGCCGTTACCTTTGGGGTTTTTAGCGGTCATTGTAGCTACAATTTTCTAAGAAGTGTTGACAACAAACTAGAATTGGCGAAGATTACAAATCCGGGGGAAAAAAACCGTTTAGAAAATTCACTGATTTCCTTTGAGTCAATAGGACGACCATCTGAACAATATTACGTATAATTGAAAATCAGGTATGAAGTTAAAAGTCATAAGAAATTCATACTCGATAAACTTAGCCGATATTCCAGACTAAATCTATTCGGTAAGATTTTCCCTTTTCTGCTTACACACACACACACACACACACACACACACACACACACACACACACACACACACACACACGCATATAAATATATTTATCTGCGCTGAATGAGTAAGCCTCGAATATACACGTTTCTTGTTGGGTGGAATGGGAAAACATCGAGGAAGTAATAATATCGCTGCCTCCTATCTTTCCTATTTTTGGTTTTATTTTCAGCTGTATCCTGGGAAGATATTACTTTGAAATGACGTTCTGACTGCAAGATTCATTTGGAGTCCTGACGATGGCATATAAATGTCGAAACATTGATCGATTCCCAAATACTCTTTACAACGTTTATATAATTTCATTTATTTATAATATTTTTTTCAATAAATATTAGTATTTTAAACATTTTCTAAATCAAAATATATTTATAAAATAACTTAAACGGAGGCGTCTATATTTCTTTTCCAGCAGAACGAACGCCTCTATGTAGCTTACTTGCCATAAGTGTATTTTTCATGCTACTACTGAGTTCTACTTACGTACTGATTTAAAACGAAAGAAAAATAATAGAAAATTAAACAAAATACTGTTTATTTTTCGATTTTTTTTAGCAATTATTGAGGGTTCAAATAGCTGTTACAAAACCACCATTTTATTTCAGGTAAAATACAAAAGCTATACTGTTGTGGGGACTCACCCATGCACAACATATTAATTCTTCCGAACTTAATAAATAGATCGAGAGCTTCCGACTCTCGTGTAGTGTGCTTGTGTACTTCTGTAGTACGCCATCTTGGCGTTAAGTACTACGACTGTTGTTCTCTGTATATTCTGTTTCGTTCTCAATACAAATACCTTTTCCTAACCCATATTCGTGTCCGAATCTTCATTAATAACCTGTCCGGACTACAACGCATACATAGATAGGTAGAAGAGTAAGTTATCTTGGCTTTAGTAACATTTATTTGTTGTATATTTAATTTTCAACTCTTTTATGTTTTATTGTCTATTGTAAAAAATACCCAATGCGTCCAACCATCTTTGTAAGAATCTCCGTTTGTCACGTTTAAAAGTGAAATCCTGTTTTTGCCAATCTGTCAAACTTATGTTAGAAATAGCATTTATGTCAGTCTGTCACGTTTACGTTTGAACATTCGTTGGTTTGTTACATTTACTCTTGAAAAGAGTATTTTTATCGGTCTTTCACGCTTTGATTTTAAATATTTTCCGCGATAAACGCGTAAATTTAATGGACGAATGTTAATACGTCTTTTGTCGTTTATGTCTCTTTTTTGAATAATAGCATCACTAATGCCCGATAACATTGGTTTTCAAATCTCGCGCAATATCACGAGATCTGATCACGTGTGTTCTCTTCTATTCGGACAGATTTCTATCTAATAGTGCTGTATCGCGGACAGTAGACCATCGCATGCGAACAAGCCAGCGAGAATAAACTGTAATTGGCGCAAGTTGACTGACAACTGTCACAATCTGAGGGATTCCTCCTGAACCCGTAACAAGTGTGACATTTATATTTAGAGCAAATAATATTGACACATAGACATAGAAAAAAAAACGGGCTTAAAATCTGAACTTCAGATTGTCTTTAAAACTCCCTTTTCCGGAAGAGAAGGTGGTTACTTTAGCGCTAAGAGTTTAGAATAACAATAGAACGGGTAAGCATTAATTATTGCGGCCAGAGCAGAAAGCGAGAAACAATGTTGTATAGACATTAAAGTGGTTTTATTTTATAATTTTATTTGTTTTTTAATATCAATAAATAAGTAATCATTTCGAATTGACCTTTTAATTACACATGTAACAGGAGAAAAGCACCTCGGTACCCCCAAAGCGCACCACAGAATTAACCCCTCTATATGTAATACAATGTAACTTCAATAGAATTTAATATTATAATGATAACTTTTGTACCATTTAAAAGAAAAAGCCTAAAACAAATTAGAAATAATTTTATAATTTTTTAAGGTTACGAATATGATTAAAATGTGAGACTAAAATCGTGTTTACATTATCGACGCCTTAAAACAACATTCCAATGTAGTGACCATTTTATTCATAAGATCCAGATACAAACGTGTTTAATAAAACTAACAAAAACACACAACATCAGGTCAAATTCGGTCGCTATTTTGTTTTGACTTTGCTTATTTGCATAACGTTGACGCATTTCAAGCGTGTTTTTCTCAAGAAATGCAAAATACTAAATGGATTGTAATTAGAAACGACTCCTCATTTATTAATATCCAACGAAAACAATAACATATAACCATGTTTAATGTCTGCACAGAATTTTCTATCGCATTCGGCTCTGGCCGCGATCTTTAATGATTACCAAGAAACGATATGTTCCTTGGCAGTCGTTAAAGATATATCAATCCATTTAGCACGTTTGATAAATAAAATTTAAAAACTAACCGCGACAAAAAAATAAACGAACGTACGAGGGGCGTACAAGAAGTAATGCCCCCGACCCACTTTCCATAGCAGTAGAGCAACAAAACTTGGCACAGTTATTAGTCTTTCTCTACATAGGAAGCACTCAGAGTTATGCATTTCTCCCATCGTTTGGTGCAGCTCTGGAGACCGTTTTTGTAGAACACCCCAGATTGGTCCTCGAACCACGATGTGACTTCAGAAATCAAGGCTGCATCATTTGGTAAACGCTTTCCTTTCAAAAACAACTTCATGGCTGGGAAGAGGTGAAAGTCAAAGGGCGCCAAGTCAGGAGAGTAGGGAGGATGGGGAAAGATTTCATAACCACACGTCCATGCTTCTGATCTGGCGACATGCGTGTTGTAGACTGGAGCGTTGTCCTGCAGGAGGAGGGTACCTTTGCTGATCTTGCCTCGCCTCTTGATTTTGATAGCTTCCCTTAATTTCCTCAAAAGTGAAGCATAATAGGCTCCTGTAATTGTGGTACCCTTTGCCAGGAAATCTGTCATCACTACTCCGTCCTGGTCCCAGAAGACTGTGAGCATGACCTTGCCAGCGGAGAGCTCCACCCTTGCCTTCATTGGAGGTGATGAGTCCAAGTGCTTCCACTGCATTGACTGGGCTTTGGTCTCTGGATTATAGTGATGGACCCAGGTTTCATCCTGTGTAATCAGTCTTTTGAAAAACTTTGACTCATCTTCTTGGCACATCTCCAAATTCATTCTCGAGCACTCGACGCGTTCTCGCTTCTGGAATGGTGTGAGAAACCTGGGAATCCATCTGGCAGACACCTTATGCATATGCAAATGGTCATGAATGATATTTTCCACAGACCCTGTACTAATCTTGACATCTTGGTCTATTTGGTGAATAGTAATGCGCCGATCTTCCAAAATGGCAGCCTCAACTTGACGGACAGATGCCTCATCAATGGCAGAAGGGGGCGACCAGGTCTGGGAACTGTTTCCAAAGACTTCCGGCCATTTTCGAATTCATGATGCCAGCGTTTTACAAGGTCATATGATGGAGCATTATCACCATTAGTTTCTTTCATTTCATCAAAAGTCTCCTGTGGTGTGCGTCCTTTCAAATACAAAAACCGGATCACTGCTCGACATTCAATAGGCTCCATTTCACACCTGACTCAGTTCAAACACCTGTAAAACAGAAACCACAATTAGTTTAGAGTTGTAGTTTGCCGCATAACCCGTAGAGATATAAATCATTGCACATGCAAAATTTCAGCTAGATCAGACAACTGGAAGTGGGTTAGGGGCATTACTTATTGCACGCCCCTCGTATATAAATGTATTGAATTATCTCTCTGGTATGTTGTACAGTTGATTTTAAATACACAAAAATACATTAATTTAATATATATTTTCTGGTCCCCCGACAAAAGAAGGGTGGATCTGTTAATTCCCCCTTGTCCGTTTGTCCCTTCGTCTGTTCGTCCCTTCGTCTGTTCGTCTGTCCGCACTTTTCTCAATAATTACACCTTGGAACTTTTAAATTTAGCACAAACATTAAACATGGTATAAGTAAAAAAGTAACAGAACAGATTTTCCGGGAAAACTCTGGTTGACGCTTTAGAGGTGCCTTTCGTGTTAAAATGACTAAAATTGACACTTTCGTGCTTATTAAAAAAAATTGATGCTTTGGATTTTTATAAAACTTTCTGAAAAGTTATATCTAACTGATTTCTATATAATTTTGTTTGTCTATACTTCGTGATAACTCTTGGATGTGCCCTAGGGGCTCTTTTAGGGCTAATAAAAACACTCCAATTTTGGGACTATTTTACCATATTTGTCCAACATTTTCTATGTATGTCAATTTAGCAGTTTTGCATTGTGCTGACTTCAAATTTAAATATGTCAAGGCTTTGGGGACTTTTGGGGCTAAATGAGGTGGGGGCAAATGGTGGAATTTAGTCATCTCTTTTTTTTTTTTTGCATGGTGCAGAACTCAAATTTACATATGTTCAGGCCTAAAACTGCACCGTTTGTTCATTTTCACCATCATTGGACGTCCCTTGGAGACTTTTGTAGCTAAATGAGGTGGGGGGGGGGCAAATGCTGAACTTAGTCATTTGTTTTATGCCTCGTTCACTGTGCACTTACAGGGAACCATGCATGCTTCACGTGTTTATTCCATTTTCACCCCAAACAAGGCACAGTTCCTCTTTAAAGTAGGGGGCTACTATCAAGGACAGTAGTTATAGGGATGCTATGTAGGGAGTCGAGCAGCAAGATGTCGATTAACATTACACTTCAACTTCTGCATGTCAGTACAGTTGGAAAAACGTGAACCCGAAAGGGAGTTCGAGAGTCTAGTACCTCTGGAGAAGAAACTATTAGAGTAGAAGGCCTTCTTACCTCTACTAGAAAAAATCCGTCCCAGGAAAGGTAAAATTAATCCCCTGAACAGATCAGTTTTCCACCACTTTAATGCATCCTTGCAAATATCAATATATATTGCTACTAAGCTTTATGTCATAAATACTTATTCTATTTTTTTTAAATAAAAACTATTGCATGATTTTGATTTTTAAAATGTAAGGCATAATCCTAAGGCGTCTTAACCATAAATTGAAACTTAGTGTTTTATGTGTAATTAATGTCTAATGACTATCGATCAAATTTAACGCGCATCTGAAATAATTTCATTTTTAAATTGACAGTTTTGTGGATATTCACATTAACTCATTTTAAATAATAAAAAAAATGATATTTAACAATATTTAAAATTTCACAAAAACCAGGTTGACAAGAAAATTCTTGCGGTTTTTTACTTTTTAAATTCAGATGAACACTTTTCGTTCAAACAAAAAATTATTGATCGAAATAAGCATCACCAGAATCACTACACATTTGCCAACGTAAAACAAATGTATTTATGAGAGTAACGTAAAAATCTTGCGTTATGGTGGCGATGAAGTCGCTAAAGACGCTTTAGATATCGCTTGAGTTTTTTAAGCATTTCTCACGCAGAAAGTTGTCGAGATGCTTGAAAAGGTGGTAGTCAGTAGGTGAGAGGTCTGGAGAGTATGGTGGATGAGGTAGAATTTCGTAACCCAATTTGTTCAGCTTCTGCAGGGTCGGTTTAGCAATATGCGGTCGGACATTGTCGTGGAGGAAAATTGGCTTTTTCTGTTGACTACTCCTGGGTGTTGTCGAAGTTTCTGATGCATTTCATCCATTTGTTGACAGTACTTGTCTGCTATAATGGTTTTGACTGCATTAAAAATATATATAATTGATGATACCGGTTGCAGACCACTAAACAGTCAACCATTTGTGCCACTCTGGCTTCGGGAAATGTCGTGTAGCTTCGTCGGCGTCTAACTACTGAGCTGAGCTTCGCCATTTGTCAAGAACCCACTTTTCGTCGCAAGTCAGAACCCGTTCGAGAAACGGCTAGTTCTTGTTGCGTAAGAGAAGGGAAAATGATACTTCATGGCGGCGTTTCTTTTGGTTGTCGTTCAAATTATCAAGTTATTTTGTCTTTCAATTTTTCTCAGTTGGTTTGAAATCGTCGTATACGTTACGTCTAATTCAGAAGCAAGTTCTCGAACTTTGACTAAGGCTCTTAATTGATTGTGGTCAGCATCTGACCACTATGCTCGCCATCTTCAAGACTCTCATTGCCGCCACGAAATATCTTAAACCACCATTGTGCTGTGCGTTCAGTAGTAGTTCCTGTGCCAACGCTTCGTTGATATCGCGAGCTGTTTCATCAGGTGTTCGGCTAGCTTGAATAGAAATAAGAAAATTGTGCGAGTGTGCTTTTTTTATCTTGTAATCAACGTTCTAAAAAGAAGACATAGTTGTTGTAAAACGATTGTAATTTGAATGAATAAATAGGGCGAAAAACGCTCTTTAAAATGATATATGTTGGTTGAGATCCGATGATGACGTTTTCGTTTTGCATCTCATCTATGAATACGGAGGTGGCTCTGAAGTCCCAGCATTTGCAAAACTGATCTGTGCGTGAAGATTTTATAGTGAGAAGACCGGTGCACAGGGGCAATCCCACTCTCTCGATCTGGGAAGTCTTGATCCAGTGGCAGGGACAACCATTACGATGGGAGACTGCCAGGATGCAGTGGGTGACCAGAACTTTTTTGGGTGCCACATCCTGCTCAAAGCGCTCCAACGACACTTGCTGCCACCGACTTCACAACCGTTGGATCTTCAGATGAACTCTTCCGCTTGTTCCGCCAAGAGTCCGGCTTCGTGGTGTGCAGTAGGGCTGACGCAGCCCGATTCTAACTCACCGAGGGTTTGAGGCCCGTCGGCTACCCTCACCGGGTTTAGCAAGCTTGCTAAAGCTAATACCCAGGGTGTGGCCACTGTTGCATGTGACAGCTACGGGGAGCCACAGGTAAGAGCTGAGTGTCAGGTGAGATCCAATGGCAGACGAGCTATCCTAACCACTTCCTGAACACTCCAAACACCCCGAAATTAAGTAAGGGTATTATAACGAAAACTTATTTGAAATACATCATTTGAAATCAAAATTTAAATTCGACAATAACCCTCTTGCTAACTTGATTACTTAATCTTTTGTTTCTCATTGCTCGTTAAACTGGGGTAGGTTATTAATTTTAAATCTTTAAAATAGTGAACTGTAAGTTGTATAACTTGTTCTTTTAAACTCTAACATTATAATTATTTAGAGGCTTCAAATCGGATTTGTAGTGCTGATACATTAAGATTCAGTCATTCGAATGCATATTAATTTCAGCATTCTTCCTAGAATATCGATAAAGTTAAATTCCAAACAAAAGCGCTTAATAATGTAATTAAAATTATACGAATACAAAAGAATGGACAAAATCAGGGAAAACAGTAAATATGACCCAGTCGAGGTACAAATTCACAACATTCACAAACAGTAAATATGACCCAGTCGAGGTACAAATTCACAACATTCACAAACAGTAAATATGACCCAGTCGAGGTACAAATTCACAACCTTTGTCTCTACAGGGTGGAACGGTAAAGTTGTCGCCCTAAAGAAAATTACATTACAGCTTTATTTTGAAGCTTTTAGTGAAAAAAAATCAATTCAGGTAACTTGATTATGTAGTAGAGCTGACATCTATTCAATATCGTCGCATTCAGCCTCAATTACCGCCTCAATACAGGTCCGGAACTGGGAGCATGCCTTTTCCACAAGCGCCGGCGGGAGCTCGGCGAATACTTGACGAATCAGGCTGGCTTTTGTGTTGTGGGAGGTCATGTTGGTGATGTTCTCGACGAAACTCCCCATCCCCTAAATAAAGAACAAATATAAGTATACAATGTTTGGGCAAAAAATAGGATGCATTTTGAAAAAGTGAATATTCAGTCAAAATTTATGGACATTTTCTAGAAGTGTTGTCATTACAGAAACATGTGTTGCTCCATTGTATTTGCTTACATGATATGTTTATAGGAAGGGCGTGCTCAAGCATTTGCAAACTCCTTTAAGGATACAAGATTAGTGCCAAACTGGCATGTCCGGGGAATTAATTTTAAAAAGAAATCCGTAAGTACTTATCTCCATATATAATAATTTCATTGCAGAAATTCCTCTCTGGACAAGAGTTCACGAAGTTTGCTACAACAGAGGCCACATACACATTTATTATGTCTAGACTAGTAGCCACTACCTTATGTAACTTTTGAACGCCATCTTACACACATTTACACGTTACAGTAAAATCCTACATTACATCATAGGAGCGACATCATCACAATCGCAACCATCTATAGTGGAAGTAGTTGCTATTTTCCGCTCTAAATAAAAAGTACTCCAATCGCTCCCAGTCAACACCGCGAACTATTCTTCATTTTGAACAGATATGGGGTTGCACCCTTATTATCTGCCTCAGATACTTATATACATAACATAATCTTTCCAATTCCCGATTCCAAAAATCTAATTGGCTGAAAACTAACTATTTGTTCACTTCAGAATGTAAATCGTCCAACAAAAACGAACGTTCCGTATATTTACAAACATGGCCCCCCTATCTACAAAAGACAATCTTAATACATAAAATACCCCAATTACAAACAAATTACCACATCTAAAGAAGACTGATTTCCCTTTTACATTAAATATACCGTACATGTTAACTTTTCTTATACAGCTAGATTAGCGTGCTACATCTTTGTATTTACATACACAGTACATACTATTTTCAGACACATCATCACATGTTGATAGTCATTTTTTCTTTTTCCTTTTCTAAAAGCTAGATAACCTTCCATTATTTTATTTAGATTTCAATTTACTAAAAGTTTTTCTTTATGCACCGAATTAAAAATTAAAAACAACCAATTACGCGATTATGAAGTGGAGATCCGGCTTTTGTGTGATTTGGAAGCCTTTAAACTGGCTAAAACGTTTTATTTCCTCTTTCTTTTCCAACAGCTATATATTCCGAAAGCCGTTCTTAACATGAGGAGGTTGAGAGTTGGGCAACAACAACAGCCGTACTCTAATTCTTTAAGCGGGGGGGGGGCATGCTACCGCCGGGAAATGCTGGTAAACGGGTCCTGCTAGTCCTTTAATAAATCTCGAAACAAAAATAAAAGTAAAAATACAAAAAAAAGTCCCCTGCCCCCCCCCAAAAAAAACAGACGGCGCTTCTTTACATTAGTTATCTTTTAAACCAACGCATTTTAGGTCAAAACATTGCTAGGCTATAGCAGGTACTTACAAAAAAAAAAAAAAAAATTACGAAAAATAATCTAGTAGATGTGCTATATGTATTTTTAAGAAAAAAAAATCAGCCACAATTGCATTCTAAAATGCGTTGTTAAAAAAATAGCGGACCTTTAATTTGTAAATTTAAGTCAAGAATTACATCCTTTGTTTGACATACAGAATTCATCGCACAACTGTTCCACATTCCATCGACAATAAAACTTGATAATTCGATAAATTCTATTTTTACTTGTAATTAGTTCATACTGGATCATTTTTCATAATCTTTGAAATTTATACTAATTTTGCTGTGGTAAATAATGTTTTCACCTGAAATGCGTTTAGCTAAAAGATCACTAATGTAAACAAGCACCAAAGACTCCAGGATAACGCTGATTCGGTACAGCTTATTATAAATAAATGTTTTCAACGTCCTTCAAACGTTGTATCAGCACCATTTTGTTAACTGGGTTACAAAGTACGTGAAAGGCCAAACGAAATACACGTTTGGAGACGATTCGCTAAAGCAGTCGCACATTTCAGTTCATCACATCCACCGCTTTAACTTCATAAGTTCTCGGATGCTGGTTGTTTTTCATGACATTATTTGATCAACAAGCTTAAATCAAAATCATCTGTCATTTTCCTGAAGTCCCTGTGAGAAAATAACCAAAACAAGGACGGATATTCTTAACTTGCGTCCATTCAATCGGTGCGTTTAACAATGAAACTGAATCGGACAGACAGAGTGAGCCGCAATAAAAAGATTTTCTTCAAATTTCAGCGTTGCAGACCAAAGAAAATGTTATTTCAAAATTAAAACGTGACAAACTAACGAAAATAATACACTGCTCGGCACGGATGAAGATACTGCATTGGATGATCATTATATGACGAAAGAACATATACTACACTGCTCTTCAAAGGAGATACTGTCTGGCGATTTTATAATGACAGCAGAACTACCAACTCAAAAGAAGCAGATAATGCCTGGATGGTGATATCCCTGGCGAAAGAATAAACGAACTAGCAGATACAACTGGACAAATATCACGTAACAAGCAGAAAGGATGTTATTTCAAACTAAAACGTGACTAACCAACCGACGAACCAACCGACGAAGCCTCTTCTAATAACCCGAGAAAGCATTTAAAAATAATAGGAATAAGAATAATAAAATGGCGGCCATTAATTGACTCCTACGGTTGCTCTGATGCAATCTCCCTTTTCCCTCTCCACTTATAGTCGCCTACGATTAAATCTAATGATGCTTTTCTTTGATGACACGGATGTTTTTTCGTTGTGAGAGAATGACCTACTAAAAATCTGCAGTATTTAATAGAAAAAAAATTCTTTAAAGTTATAAATGTTTTTAGAACGAGGTCTCTCGCTAGTGCAGTCTGGCAATGTTTGATGCCTCTGACACCCCCCTGAAAGAACGCGGATGGATTAAGAAATCAAATTCAGTCGAACAAGTCATGACTTCACAGTAAGACCTGTAAACAAGCACGGCCACAGATATTTTAGGGATCCGCTTTTAGAGAATACTAGCGGGGCTGGAGGGACGCCTGGCTTTGTCCGGACGTAAAATACACTTTAAAATGAAATTTTAATTTGTCCAAGTATATATTATGAAATCGTATTTTCAAAAGTAAAAAAAAAAAAAAAAAAAATTGGGTACTATCAGCCAGAATCGAAACCGAAAGCAAAACTGTAGCATTCAAAGCTAGTGACGTTACCAATATACCGACGTGACACACATAGGAACTGATAAAAAATAAAAAAATAAAAATAAACTAAGATGAATGTACAAAATGTATAACAAATTTTTATTTTATTTTAATCCTTTTTTGATCCTTTAAAAACTATTTTAACCAACTAAAGACTCATAAAAGAACGGTTCATAAAAATCCAACCATTGAAGCACTTAGCGCCGCTTTGCAAATTTTAGTTTCGGAAGAGAGAGTTTGAAAATATCGACACATACAGCCTTTTATATAGTGGGTATAAGAAACACATAATAATTAGTACAAAAAGCATAGGTTCAGAAAAGAGATAAGGCTGCTGCAAAGAATGCGGGCTGCCCAAGCATGGAGTATTATTGTCACGACTGAACTGATGTCTTTTACTCTTAGACAAGGTCCAAAAAGAATCTCAACTCTAATAGGTCCCAGACCATCGACTAAGTTCCAACCTCTGGCCCATCGCCGCAATGTTGCATCCTTGTGCCTTTTTTCAAGTACTATAATGGAATGTGCACTGACAAACTAAAAGTTGCCACGAACTAAAAGTTGCCACAAACTAAAAGTTGCCACGAATTAAAAGTTGCCACGAACTAAAAGTTGCCTTGCGCAACAAATATATTGAAGACATTGGCAGGCTGCTGCAAAGAAGGTGGGTCTCTCCTCTGTACTATAAAATTATTCACATCTAAAAGTATCTTATACCTTTACAAAACCACCATTCAGCCATACATAAAGTATTGTTGCCACATCTAAGTTGGTGCTTCTACTGCTATTCTGTTCCTCTTAGGCAGGATCACAAAAGAGTTTCCAATCTAATATGTCCCACACTATCGACCAAGCTCCAACCTCTGTCCCATCGCCGCAATCTGCATCCCTGTGTCTGATTTATAAGTACTTTAATGAAATGAGCTTTTATGAAATCACAGCATTTGTTCCGCTCGACGTCAATACTTCTGACTAAACCGATAAACATCAAAATCCCACCCCTTCATTGGTGAAGCATTTAAAGCATTCTACTGTAATAATTTATTCCCTCGTAGGGTGAAACTTTGGAATTCCTTCCATGTTTCCTGCTTCCCGTACTATACTAATCTGCAGAATTTTAAATATACTGTAAACAGACATCTCTCTCCCCACAGACCCCTATTAAACACGATCCCAAATAGTATCTACTTTACGTCCAAGTGCCAATATGCCTTGTTTGGGGGGTGAAAAAAGTAAAGAAATGTATAAATATTATAAACTGAAGTTTTACATCTGTAGAAAACGAAAAACAGTTCGTAAAATAAAAGGAATGTATTAGCTGAAATAAAAAGGAGCTTCAGTTGATAAATTAAATGCCGTGAAATTATAAAACCAAGACAACGAATGTTCCAAACAATTTTATCGAGTCGTCTCTGGTCGCATGTAAATAAAACGGAATGGAGGGGGAAGGTGGTAGTAAATGAACAAGTCCGTGTGTATAGATGAGGACAAAAAGTTAGAGTCCACGTGTTGTTGAGCAAGTGTCCCGCAAATAAGAAAGAGAGAAGTGTTCATATAATGAGAAGGTTTGAATGTCCTGTTTGTAAAGAAAGGAGAAAGAGTTCAAATATGAAAATGTGTAAACACGCATTGGTGTTGAAGTCAGACCGTGTCTGTGTGTGAGTGCTTATGCTGGCATGTGCTTTAAATTAATTCCGCGTGCAGTATTAGCTACATTTAATCCTTGGATATTGTCGACACCCTTGTGTACACAAGGTATTGCCCCCCTCCCCAAAAATAAAAAAAAAGACGTTATAAAATGATGACGTCACTAAAAGAAGTCATAAAACCGACCTTGTTAAATCATTGAGTCGTCAATTAAATTAGAGAGGGACGGAGGATGAACGTACACAGTGAATGACGTCAATCTGCTTATTATTTTTAGCAATGCCAAAATCTACTCAAAGATAAAGATTAAGATGGAATTATTGTCAGTTGAGTGATTGTAAAGATTGTAGTAAGTGCGAAAATTACACCAGAAACGCTTATGTATCTGTGCGCCTTGTAGGGTCCAGTTGCTTAATAATGAAAAAAAAAAAAAAAAAAAAAAACGGGGCCCGCAGTTTAATTAAATGGTATCCGCAACGCGAATTACCGTGAATTCTCGCCGTTCGTATACAAATTGGACGATCCCAAGATCGTCTTATTTGCAAATGAGCTGCATAAAAGCAAGCCGTTTGAAGAACGGGGCAGTTCGTTTTGAAGAAGACGAGACGTACATACGTACTACGTTGAGGCGATGCGTATCATTTATTTGAGTCAACATGAAGAAGGTAAAAGGGGACGAATAAGCAAACTTTATTTGTTCATTACTGAAGAAAAGCACAAAGAGCAAGAACTTTGAGAGAATTTAGAATAATTGTTGGGTTGAACCATAAATGGGAATCTGTTGGCATTGGATTTGAAGGCGACAATGTTGCAATAGGAAGGGAAGCAGTCCCATGGCAATGTGTCCCTCAGATGGGAAGCGCTTATGAAGAAGTTTTGTGGAAACTCCACACGACGCAAGTAACATGGAAGAAGAAAGAGAAATTGTTTTGTTGTGGTTGATAACGAATTCTTGCTGTAAATGCCTTACAAGAAGGAATCAGAGATTTGTTCTAAGTCGAGCAACTCAGTGGAAGTAACGTCTTTTCTGTGAGCTTAAGGAACGGAAGGGATCATCTCCAATAAATTTGGGAGATGATTTTGAACTCTGCCTAGACTAATAAGCGGCGCCTTTCCAGATGTGGCAATAGTATTTCATCTTAGCATGCATCTTACATAGATATATGGTTATATCTGGAGTAAAGAACCTTCTAAGATGGTAGAATGGTTCAACCATTTTTCTACTGGTCTTAGTATCAGATTGGTCTTCCATGTTACGTTTGGAGTAATATATAGTCGCAAGAACTTATTTAAGCGAGCGTTTTTCTCAAAGAGAGAGCTATTTGTTTCGACTGGGGGAAAGCAAGGATCCAAACTTTGGTAATGAAAGGAGAGAAGCTTCATTTTTGAGGCGTTAAAAACTTCTTTATCCCATTGTACAAGAACCGAAAATATAGAATCAACAAGAATTTGATCACAGGTGCTTTTCAAGGTATTTCCATGGACAGTTGTGTCGTTTGTGCATATCAAACGATATTACAATATGATTTGAAAATCATTAATGAAAACTAGAAAGAGGGTTTTTTTCGAGATAGTTGCTTAAGGCACGCCGGCATTAGTGTTACGTGCTTCAGACTCGTATCTTCAATACCGGATGTTCCATAACTAACAAGTTCGTGAAGTAACCTTTTGTGCCAAACCCTGTCCAAGATCGTTGATATGTCGAGAACTATTGCTCTAGCAATAGAAATCCTAACAAGATATTCATTGATGTTATGTTAGTTTACAGTTAGCACATCAGAAGTAGACCTCATTTATCCAACAACACAGAGAAAAGAAGAAAAAAAGGAAAGAGGGTGGATGGAGGGAGAGAGAGGGGAGACCGATTTATGAGGTTGTATGTAGACAAACCGTTTAGATCCCTGGGGATGTAATATGCTACCAAAACTCTGAGGATCTTGTTTGTCATCTTGTTATCGTGTCACAATACACAATGGATGGCGCCAAGCAGAGGCAAATGGCGTAAATTAATGAATGATAAGAGAATTGGTGAAAGAGGTCAACTAACATAAATAATGAAAAAAAGAGAAAGGGTGAAGGGGATGGAGGAAATAAAGGGGGATACAGAAACAGAAAGAAGAAAGGAAGATAGACAACTGAAAAAGAAAAACAGAGAGAGAGAGAAAGAGAGAAAGAGAGAAAGAGAGAAAGAGAGAGAGAAATGGAGAGAGAAATGGAGAGGTGGGGAGGAGAAAAAAGGGAAGAGGAGGTAAAAGAAAGACAAAAGGCAGAATAAAATAGAAATGATTTTCAAGAAAAATACATGGAAATGGATGACATCATAAAAAAATGAAAAGTATCCTTTGGTATTTGTAGATTTAAATAATTTTCTTATATATATATATATATATATATATATATATATATATATATATATATATATATATTTAATTTTTGATTGGAATTTTCCAAGAGTAAATCGTAAGGGTTACACGCCCTGGAAGTAACGTAACAGAGATGGAAAGGTGCTAAGCTGATGTGGTCAATGAATAGAACGTATCCTTCCCAGTAAGTTTCGATAACTGGGTAAGAAAGCTGTGTGTTTTATGCGTATACACGTATAAAGGAAGAATAAAACTGAAAAGACATTTAAAAATGCAGTTGTGATGTTTCTTTATTTATAACGTTTATAAAACAATTATTAAGAAGAAAATAAAGAAGACAACCATAGAAAGAAAAAAGATTGAAACTACGTCTGCCACATTATAACTGCGACAACTAAAATTAATGATCTTCCAAATCACATCCTTAAATCATTCGTAGACATTTATGCTGATGACACTACCATCTATGGTAACACATCTAAGACCGTAAACGACCAAGTTCTCTCTGATTCTCTCTCCTCTGATCTTGAGCACGTGGTACAATGGGGGAAAAGAGTGGCTGGTTACTTTTAATGCATCTAAAACCAAGCTTCTATTTTTGCATCATCAGCGCTCTGATCCACATCTAGCATCAATTGAAATGGATGGCTCTCCTCTTGGGGAGACCTCATGTTTTGACAAGTTTCTGGGCTAGAGCTTTACTCCTGATCTGAAATGGAACACGTACATCAAATATGTTGCCAAGGCCGCTGGAAAAATAGTGGGATCCTTCTATCGATCCAGTAGATATATCACTGCTGATGCAATTCTCTATCTATATAAGAGCCAGGTACGTCCTAGGATGGAGTACTGTGTCCACATCTGGGAAGGAACTGCTAGAAAGGACTTGTCCTGCCTTGACATTCGTAGCCTCGTAGGAGATGTCCTCTTCTCTTCCCCGCAACCTCTATCTTACAGAAGAGATGTTGCGAGTTGTCTCTGCTTTATTGTATTTTCATGGCAAGTGCTCGACTGAACTCCAATCTATGGTCCCCCCTCGCCAAACTTTTACAAGAAACACTCGTCTAGCTGAAAACACTATAAAATCCCCCCACTCTTTATCTGTGCCAAAATCTAAACCTAGATTCCATGAACAAAGGTTCTTTCTTAGAAGTGCACGCCCGTGGAACTGTCTTCCGTTTTCCTGATTTCCAGCTGACTACAATATGGTTGTCATCAAGTCCAATGTAAACAAGTTCTTGACGAGCCGTTCCACTTAAGTTAACAAATTTACCGAATTTCCCTTACTAACGATTACTATATTGTCCAATTGACTACTGTACACTCTTACCCCTTATTCTCGAGTGGTCTCTATGCCTTGATAAGTGGTGATGCCTATGTAAAAATAAATAAAATAATAGATTATAGTGAAAGGAAAAAGAAGTGATGAAATGTTTAAGAAACAAGATAGAAAATCTCTGAAAGTGCAGGTATAAAAAATAAATGAAGCAATGAAATATGTGAAATGCAAGGCCATCACAGAAACAAATAATTTGATCATAGCTGGAAGAAGTGTTTGGGTTGCGGGAAAAATCGGATGTAAAAGAGGTGGACGCTAGAATAGAAATGAACTGAGTTGAAAAAGAATAAAAGATGACATAAAAACGTTAAGAATGTGAACTTGTTTGAAAGAGGGTTGAGAGGACGGTTGGGTGCGAGGAAGGCAGAAAAGTTCAAATTGAAAAGTACAGAGTGCAAACAAAGGGAATTATAACTGTTCCTAGAGAAAATCAAACAAAGAATGCTAGAAAAAAAGGTGTCGAAGT
Organism: Euprymna scolopes; assembly: GCF_053919585.1. Taxonomy (NCBI): domain Eukaryota; kingdom Metazoa; phylum Mollusca; class Cephalopoda; order Sepiida; family Sepiolidae; genus Euprymna; species Euprymna scolopes. Next base: position 117,026,027 of record NC_136483.1, read on the forward strand.
GAAGAGATATGAAGAAAGAAGTAGACAGTTCAGAAAGAATAGGTTGTTTAGTCTTGATCAGAAGAAGTTCTACAAAGGACTTAATACATGGTCAAATTATGTAAATGAAGTACCAAAGTCAAAAGAGTGCTAGTTTTAGAGTGATATTTAGTGTGTAAAAAAACAATACCAGGGGAGTGGTTTGTGGCTGGGGGTGTAAAGAATGAAATACAAAGCAAGTTAAAGCAATACACATGTGTTACAGGTTCAAGCCGGGCATATAGAAACTGCTACAAATGTAAAACATAAAGGGACATCCCATGGAATCATGAAAACTGAATAATTTTAAGTTAACCCCCGTGCGGTCCTGTCTTTTGCCCATCTTTTTTCCGGGTGTCGCCATAAACTGGCGCCACACCAAATAAGTGAAGATCAAGGAGGATGGAAAGACCAAAAAGAGAAAGCACTAGCCAGACCTCCGCTGGATGAGTGCAAAGAGGACTGGGACTGTGGGGAAGGTTGTTGCCATTCAAATTCTAGTGGACGCGACCAACGAGAAATCACCAGCGACTGTTGCGATAAAGCAAATTCATCTGCAAAGGTTATTTTAAAAGATGAAGAGCACTGTAAATCTGAAGAGACTTATTGTCACCCAGACTACAGAGAACACCACGAGTTGTTCTCAAAGTGAAATCTTTGATGATGAGCTGTGTGACTACTCCTAGTGAGTAAATAATAATGATTTTCAGAAAACGAAGCTTATAAAATGGAATTTAGAAAGTCTTGGGCAAGTCGAGTAACATATATATAGTCGAGTCGAGTACACGTGTGTGTGTGTGTGTGTGTGTATGTGTGTGTGTGTGTGTGTTTGTGTGTGTGTGTGTGTGTGTGTGTATTAGATGGGATTATTCCAATATTTTTCCAGAATCCAATACAATTACAGATTCTGTATTAAATTCTCGATTCTAAAACAATTACTGATTCTTTTAAAATCTCTAAATGTTTAGACATAGAGTTGTTTATTATTATTATTATTTTCAGATTACGGCAAAAAATCTAATATTTACATATATTTATGCAAACGTAAGAAAACCACTTTAATTTTTAGTTTTTACTACTAATTTAAAATTAATGTGTGTGTTCGCGCGCACGCGCATAATGTCTTCGTAAAGGAAGACATCATCGCCAAGAGGAAGCATTTATAAATGTTCAGAAAAATAGAAAATAACGCGTATTGATTTCCTTCTTTTTCAGTCGGAAAGTCTTCGTGCGTGGTTACTTTCCATCTAGAAATCCGGATAGAATTTCAGACAGTGTGTCTCGAGACGAATGTATTCTTGGAAGCTATTTTTGTCGAAAACCAAACAAAAAAAGAAAAAAAAGAAAGCCTCCAGAGAAAAGAACAGTATTATTCCCATGCAAAGTATGACAAAGCCGTTGCTGTACTAATCTCTAACGTGATAAAACGCAGTGTGTCTGTTTCAATATCTCTCACTATTAATAGCCATTAATTTGCATGTAAAATTAGGGCCGTTATTACAGCATATATTCAGGTGAGATTTTAGTTTACAGATGTGAGATGCACTTACATCTATACTCCTATAATTTGTGGTTGTTGCGTGTATTGATATTAAAACCCCTTTTTCTATTTATTTAAAAAGGAAATACAACTTTGTTGTATATAGGTCGTGGAATTGGATTCATCTGCAAAAGATCTAGATATTTTGCAGATTCATTTACAAATTCATTTTAATTAATTCTGTGTTAGTTTTTTTTTCGGTTTACTTATGGGATTGTCATCTTTAGTTAATTATTACGTGTAATTATATTAATGCAAATATTATACATGATTTATACTTGTGTAATATTTGTGTGAGAAGTTTATAGCAAACACAAACCTCTTTCTATATATATTTATGTATGAATGTATATATTTATAAAATTTTGCTTACCAAACTCCTCTGCGAGTTTTTGATCTAAAGACTTTAAACTTAATATACAGGGTATTCGAACCCATGCGAAACTTTATATTTGTGTTTTAGCCGCGGAAAATCTGTGCAAAAGTGTGAAAATTAAAAAAAATGAAATTTGTCAGGTGAAGGTCGAACGACGGCATTATGAATATGCATGCGTAACGTAATAGCTATTGGTTCATGTTTTAATTTTTAGCTTTGCAGCAGACATGTCTTCATAGCTTATGCATTAACGTCAAAATAAAAAAGTAAATCGTAAGCTAAACGTTTTAGTTTCGATTCTCAGTGGTGGTGCACGAGTCATTTATTTTTTTACTTGAAAAAATCATTACTATGTATTGGGTCCAATGTAATATAATAGTTAATACAAAATCTGCATTAATCAAAATATCATATTTAAGCGTATTTTACGACCGAGCAATTCCGGGCGGCATGCTAGTATATATATATATATATATATATATATATATATATATATATATATATATATATATATATACAGGGTGGCCGAAAAGTCCCAGACACTCTATTTTTAATATTTTAATGCAGTTAAATATGATTGATTTTAATATTCTAATGTTGTTAAAACAATTTATTTCATTTATTTTTTCAGGTTATGACTGACATCAGTGTATTTACTGTTGAGGAGCGCTTAATTGCTGCTGTTTTATTAAAAATACATGTATAGTGTCCTGGGACTTTTCGGCCACCCTGTATATATATATATATATATATATATATATATATATATATATATATATATATATATATATATATATATATATATATAAGGAAGTTTCTGTGTGTCGTTGTGTGTGAGTTCGTTCTCTTTGCACTCCAAACCGACTGGGCCGATTTGTTAAAAATTTCATACGAATTTACCTGGTATCTGGGAGTGTTTCTGCGTAGGTTTTGTATCGGAATGCTTTCGATAAGTACCGAAAATCGATAATTGAAAAAATCCGAAAGAAAGTTCGATTTTGACTAAAGTTAACACTAACGTCACAGATGCATTTGAAGTCTTGTTACCGGAAAAATAGAAAGGGTCCCCGCCTATAAAATCCATTGTAGATTCTTTTATAAGACAAGGGCGCGTTCAAAATGAATTTCTCTGTTAGAGCACAATTAAACTGTGATACTTTTGTACGCTTAACTATAATACGACTCATCATGCAAAAATAATTTAATAAAATCAACAGTAGATTCTCTACAGTGCAATATAGACTACGATGTATTGTGGACACCGCAAGGATGCATTTGAGGTTTCCTCTCGATATACTGTGGGAGAGGGGTCCCCAACTAAACAATTTGATTGAAAAATGAGTGATTTCACCGATTTCGGTGAAAATAAAAATATGGGAGGATGGAACACTCGTTAATCCTCATTCAATACCGGACAATGTCGGACCTCCCTGCTCGTTAGTAATAAACGAAAACGTAGCACGATAGAAAAAACGAAACCTCTTTCAACACAACAACCCCAGGATTTATTTCAGTGAAAGATAGTTGGATAGTGTCCGAGTGAATAAAGGGAAGGTTTTGGGGGTTGTCGGTCAACAGTTATTTTTAGTTGAAGATTGTCGACGCTTGAACGTCCAGTGAACAGGGACAGGAAAAAAGAATCCTGAAAGCAAAGAATTTTCCTTCTCTCCCTACCTTTCTTTCCTCTCCTGTATATAGTGTAAACAAATGGTATTTTTTTCAAATAAATTTATATCGAAGTCCTTTTAGTCTAGATTATCAAAACTAGTTCGAATCGGAATTTATTGAATTAAAAAATATTGAATGAAAATTGTTAATATTTGGAGTGAGTGTGCACGTTCCTCCTTTCCTAGCTTAAGGTTTAAACGAGATATATCCATGCAATGATGGCGAAGAGAACGTCATGTTTATAGGTGAACCGGTTTCATTTTCATAATAACGAACATGAGTATCCTTTTTCACATCTGTTCAAACGTTTCCTAGGATCTAGGGACCTCCACATTGAAGGGGTGAGATTTTGCTGTTTGTCGGGTTTTACGTCTATAGAGCTCAAGTGCAACAAGTTCGTCAAAACAGATTTCATTAAAGTGTCTGTAAAAGAAGCACAGTGATTAAACATAGCGGCGATGGGATAAAGACTAAGGATCGGTAGACACCGTTGGACATATTAGATTAAAGACTGTGTAAAAGGCAGCGTCCAGTAGTTAGTGCACCATCACAGATGTGACAACAATACTGATGGGACGATTTCATCTTTGCTGAACGAGAAAGGGATTTAGTCAGCAGATTTTGCTAAGAGATCTATTTCGACATTCAAGCGAGCATCACAATTACTCTAACTCGGAACCAAAGTTATTTATCATCCAACGGAACACACTTCACCTAGAAAAGACCAATTTCAAAGAATTTCTCAGGTCGAAAGAGTCAGTCGATGTCTTCCTCCCATTTTATAATAACCTCAGAACTGCCTCCTTCACCAAACGCTTAAAAATTCAAGCGACTTTCATGTTTAGTAAAATCTAATGAATTTTCACGCTTAAAATCTTTCACCACAAAGACTATCAAATTTTATGTTCAGAATTCACGAATTTTCAAGATAAATATTATTTGTTGTGTAATATTTTGCTATATGTCTGTATTTAATTGTATGTTTTAATTATTGATAACAACCCATGTCTTTTTATTGTTAGCCTGGGTTTATTTACTGGTATATATATATATATATATATATATATATATATATATATATATATATATATATACAAGTTCATAATAGTATACTAATTTGCATGTTTCTTTGAAAAACAATCTTTAATTAATTATTCATTTTCATTGTTTCTTATTGAATGATGGGTTAACTATTACTCTCAGTTCTATTTATGCATATTTTCTACATTGTGCATCATAATTGCGTAGAATTTAGAATAAAAAAGTCTAGCACACGCATATATATACATATACATACATATATATATACATACATCTATATACATATATATACATACACATACATATATATACATACATACACATACATATATACACATACATACATATACACATACATACATATACACACACATACATACATATACACATACATACACACATACATACATATACACATACATACATATACACACACATACATACATATACACATACATACATATACACACATACATATATACACACATACATACATATACACACACATACATATACACACACATACATATACACAAAAACACATACATACATATACACATACATACATATACACATACATATACACACACATACATACATATACACATACATACTTATACACACACATACATACATATGCACATACATACATATACGCAAACACATACATACATATACACATACATACATATACACACACATACATATACACATACATACATACATACATACACACACACATACATACACACACACACATATATATATATATATATATCAGGTCGTTCCATAAGTTCTGTCTGAATTAATGAATAAAAAAGTGACCAAATGTTGCATTTTATTAAAGATTTAATCGTCAACCTATTTTTCCTTATTATCTATGACTTCCTTTCATATCGATTAACAAGCTTATTAATTCCATCACTGTAAAATCCTTTTGGCTGTTATTCAAAGAACTCACAAATATCTGTTTCAACATCTTTCCGCATTACAAAAGCTGGTCCTTCCAAATGATTGTGTACACTACGAAACAAATATTAGTCTGAAGGCGCAAGGTCAGGAGAATAGAGTAGATGAGGAATTTTTTCCCAACAAAGTTATTCGACCTTTTGTGATGTGATTCTTGCTGTGTGGGGACGAGCATTATCCTGAGGAAACATCACCCCTTTTCAATTCATTAGAGCAGGTTTTTCCCTCAAAGCTTGGTTCAAACGCTCTAATTACCGACAATAGATTTGAGCATTAATTATTGCATTAGGTGGTAACAATTCAAAGTGGATTATTCTTTGGCAATCCCACCATATTGAAAGAAGAACCTTATTCCCATGAAGTTCTCTTTTCGGCCGTGGCTTAGGCATATCCCCTTTACCAAACCATTGTCTACGACGCTTAACATGTCGATAAAAGACCCATTTTTCATCACCAGTCACAAGTCTAGCGAGAATGGAGAAAAGAGCAGATGTCGACTCGGGATTTGAGATTATTTTCAGACAATTCATGAGGCACCGATTTTCCAAGTTTAGAAACTTTTTCCAATTGTTGAAGATGACGATGAACAATTGTATGGTTTGAACTGTTTTATTGCCAATTCCTTAACTGATAAAGCAGGACTTTTTCAAAAGCTACTTCAAGAAACTTATCATAAAACTCAACTGTACGTCCGATTCGATCTTCATCTTCAAGAGTGAAATCTCCACTTCTGAATTTCGCAAACCATCTTCTGCAAGTTCGTTAATTCACACATTCCTTTCCATAAATTGAGTGAATATTTCTAGCCGCTTCGGCTGCTGAGTTTCCTTTCTTGAACTCATAAAGCATTATCTGCCTCAAATGATTCTTAGGCAATTCCATGTTAGTAGGGTTGTAATCAAGAAAATTTAAATTTTATTGTTCTGTAAAAAAATTTAATCAGTTTAAATGCGCCTAAACATAAAAATGTAAAAGAAAATTACACAATATACAAAATATTTGCTAGATTTCGTTCAATTTAAAAACAAAGGTAGAAATTCGGACAGAACTTATGGGATGACTTGATATATAGTGTCATGTCTGTGTATTTGTGGAACGGTCTCTATCAAATTGCATACTCATCTTTTGGTCTAAAGACTTTAGGATTTGAACCTGTGTCGCAAATTCGGTTTAGATTTTATCCTGTAAAATTACCTGCTAAGGGATCAAAAACTTCAGATGAATTGAACTTGGCAAGACTAAGTTGACTAAACCTGTCACTCTGTCCATACGAAAATATACATAAATAATTTATAGTCGCCTAATTTTTTTACGTTTTCTTAACACTGTAGAAAGCTCAAATGGTAACAACTAAAGCTGAAGCGCTAAATGTTCTGGTTTCGATTTTAGCTGATGGCACTAAAGTTATTTTTTTAACTTGAAATAATTACTATATATTGGATAAAATATAATGATCAATAAGGAATTGACTGTATAATAATAATTACGAAATTTGCATGAATGAAAATATCATATTTATACGTATTTAACAACCGGCATGTGCCGAGTGGCCATCTAGTGTATATATATATATATATATATATATATATATATATATATATATATATATATATATATAACGATGACATTTTTTATAAGTAAATATTAAGAATTATTTTATATTCATAGACACTAATGTTTCATCCTTACGCACTCATCAGCGTAGGAAGTGACAATTACTGCAAGTCGGGAGATACGAGCTTAGTCACAAAAGCAACCTTGAATCTGTAGGTTAACATTTTACCTCTGAGCTAATGTCATTATTTTGTTTATTTCAATTTTTATGTAATAGCTCCGTTTTCAGTCAAACGGAGCTATTACATAAAAATTGAAATAAACAAAATAATGACATTATTTATATCAATACAGTAGAACCCCGGGATACGGTGGCCTCAGGATACGGCTTTTTCAAGTTACAATGTGGAATACGATGTTTTTCCGGCCCATGGTTACGGTATTTTCCCCGCCTTACGGTGTTATTTATCATGTTATTTGATTACATACATGTGTATTATATACTGTATTGTATTTTGTTACTTATTATTAATTCCGTGTCGTGGGTTTCTACTATACCAGAAATTCAACATCAACAATATTTTTGGTGTCGGTTTGTTTCTGAGACCAACGAATATTTATTTATTTATTTTCATTTGTTATTACGCACAATTAATCAATATCGGAATTTCTATTTCTATTTAATCTAGTTATTATAATACCCTATTTTTAGCGCTGTAATGTAAAATGTTACTTGACTTTAAATAATTTGTGAGGATATATAAGATATTATTGATTAAACCTGATCTAGTACATTTTAATAATGTATAAGTTTTAATCAAATAATAAATACTAAAATGACAGAAATCTTTAGAAATTTTTATCACATGTGTAGATTATGTTTGAATGAGTAGTTTGAAATTCTAAACTAAAACAAAAATCCCCAAACTTATTGAACTGCAGAAGTAAAATAGAAAACAGCTGTATGCAAAAATAAACTTTACTTTAGAATAACAATACATATTCATTAAAAAAAAAAAACAGCACATAAAAGAGCAGCGAATAACAGCAAAAATAAAATTCCAAGTACATATCTGTGAAAATTAAGTCATATGTTAATTTTACGCATTCATAAACGGGTTGTATCACCACTATATAAAAAAAACAAGATGTCAGGGAAAGGTCTACCGAATCTATGTGAGAAAGATTCTCTAAGTTGACTATTGAAAAATTAACTTGTGCGGCGGAGTGATAATGAGTTTGATTGGTTAGTTAGTAAGACTTAACATAACGTGGATATATAATAAGCCACAGTAGCACTAATTCCATGCACTTTAGCTCAATAATTCTCTCTGTGGAATCGAAACCAAAACATTTAGCACTTAAGCGTTATTCGTTACCGTCTGGTTTAACAACTGACAGATATCCAACCTTTGAAAATTAACTGACTTTAACATATAAATGCATATCTGCGTATGCGTAGAAGAGCACTTTAAATGTCAAGCCCCAATTGTTAAACTTTAACCTCTTAGCAACTATGTCACCGGCTAAAAATCAAATAGAAGTTGTTGCAGAGGTTCGAATTCCCTATATATCAAGTTTCACGTATTTAATCAAAATTGACTGAGTAGTTTGTAGAGACTGTCTCGAACACAGATATACAAGGATATATATCAGTGATTTCAAAAGTTAAATATATATATATATATATATATATATATATATATAACTTGGGTGTCATCAGCTAGAATTGAAACCAAAACATATAGCTCTCCAACGTTATTGTTTCCGTCTAAGCTAAATCTCTATGCATATCAAAACTCGATACACATTTAGTTGATTTACGTCAGCCAAGTTTTAATTTTAAATGTTGACCTTTAGTACTCATTTTTAGCGACGAACCATAAAATTGAATCTGTTCCACAGGTCTGAATTCCCTATATAGCTAGTTTCAAGCATATAGACCGTAAATTGATAAGGTAGTTTGGTAAAGACCGTTCGACACATGGACAGACAGCGTCACATATATACATATATTCGCAGGCGACCCGACGTTGTCCTGTCGTAAAACACGCTTAAATATTATACGTTAATTTATGCAGATTTTTTATTTATTATTATAGAGCCAATTCTCTATTGATTATTATATTGTACCTAATAGTAGTGATTTCACAAGTAAAAAAAGAAAAAATGACTTGTGTGCTATATGTTAGGTTTGAAACCAAATATACAGCCCTCCAATTTTATCCGTGAGCGTATGACCTAAACCCATACGTATACAAAACTGCTAAATTTTAATTAGCACATGCACAGGAAAAAAACGGATACAGGCGACTTAGACCAAGTCAAGGTCAATTTCTTTTTAATTTGGACCTCAAAATAGCTATTTTAGTGGCTAAAAGCCACATCGAAAATGTGCTACGGATACAAATACTCTACATATCAAATTTCAACTCTGTAGACCAAATATGAAGAGAAGAGATTGGTAGAGACTTTTCGCATATACACCGACAAGATCATATATATATATATATATATATATATATATATATATATATATATATATATATAGAGAGAGAGAGAGAGAGAGATATGTGTGTATGTGTGTGTATATATATATATGCATATATGTGTGTATATATATACACATATATTTGTTGGCTAGAACTTTTTCATCTTAAATTCTACACAATTATGTAGAATTCAGCGTAATAGTGCAATGAAGCCAAACCATAAAAACGATTAAGTAATTAATTAACGCTCGTTACTATGCAAATTAGTTAACTTTCAAGTAGCCGCTCGTATATCCATGACTGAGTATATTAAAAAGTTCGTTTTAATAATTTTTTAAAATATAAAGTAGACTTTTAATATCAATGCCAGGGCGATAAAAAAAAACTCAACTCTATATGTGCATAGAAGATAGATATAGACTGTGTATACTAGCTGGGACACGACAGCCAAAAAACATCGCCGGAAAGAATTACAAAGTAACATATTGTATATCAAAACAGTAAATCTCGATCAGTGCTCGCCGTAATTCCTGCCTCCTCATCTCCATGTGGATTCCTACTTTCGTATGATATCAGTGATTACCAATGGACTCTGCTTTATTTCACAATCTCCCTGCGGCCCCTTTTCCATCTTCGACACGATGTTCCTGTGCTGAAGTTAATTACAGTTAATAACTAACTCACACGCTCAGCATACAAACAAATAAAATAACTTTGTTGACGCCTTGTACAGACTAATGCGGACATTTTTATCTATCGTCTCTGGCTTCGGGGTAAACGGATCTTGTAACTGCATTCAATTACAGCGACGACGCAAACACGATTGTCCGGCGCAGAGTCTAGGATTGTCCACCACTAACCCCCCCCTTCCCCCCACAATTCCGACTTCATTTGATTCCAACAGGAAAGTTCGAGGGGTGTGAGGTTGAAGTACAACAAAATCGTGCGTCTTCTTTTACATAAAATGCTGGAACAAAACGTGACTGCGAATGAACGTTGTCACGATTTTCATGTTAGACTAACGAGATCCGCGTAAATTACGCGGGATTATCATTTTCCTTTCACCGGATTGTTTATATGATTAAAAATTAGTGTTGTATGATAGCGTACACAAAAAGGAGTCTGTTGGCTAATTGTGTACCATAGCACAATATGTCGATATGTGTACTTGGGATGAAGGGTTCATCATTATGTGTATACATGTCGCTAAATGTCTATGGTTGATTCTTCACTATTTGAACCCTAAGTTATGTTGTTGTTGTCTATGTTATATTTATATCTAATTGTTCATATGAGTGTGTGTGTATATGTGTGTGTGTATATATATATATGTGTGTGTGTGTTTTTTTGTGTGTGTGTGTGTGTGTGTGTGTGTGTGTGTGATACATGTATTTTGGACATATCTTAGTGTTATGCGTCGTTGATCTTGTTCACTTGGAATTCATCTTGTTCTTGGAGGCTGGAACCTCTTTGGGCGAATATTCATTCACTTCCAAGAACGCTGGTTGGTTTTATATAGTTTTTATTCACTTTCCAGGTGTAGTTCGCAGAAGAATGGAAAGTGAATATCTTTGCTTGCGTGGTTAATTTTCGGTCTCCATTCTAAGGCACGTTAGCCTTCTCCCAGGTGAAGGGGGGGCAACCTTCTAAACCGTCCGCTCTGCACAACGTCCAAATTCCAACTCCAATGATCTCCAGATAACCTGATTCACGTAACTCACACGTAGATTTGTCGGCTGACCAGATACTTCCGGTAAACTTGTCTACGATCCAGCCCTGACATATTTTGACAGTCTTTATCAACATTCTTCATATTCGTCTCTTGTTTATCTTTCCAGTTAGATAGATAGATAGATAGATCGAGATGGATAGATACAGAAATAGATAACTAGATCGAAAGATCTATGGCTAATAAATATATAAATAAATAGATAGATCAACAGACAGATAAATAACTAACAAATACTTGTGTTCGACCTACTACATAACATTAGTACAAACCTGAATTTGTACAGCATGCAGTTTTTGCGTCAGGTAAGAAAAACAAAGAAAGAAAAAAATGGCCGCTGCGTTTACTTATAGGCTGGCAATCTCATGAGGTAACAAGACTTCAGGGCATCAAATATGCATATGAAAAGCAGACGGTTTCAATAAAAAGCCTGTTGATCAGAGAGGAGGAAGTGAGTTTTGTCAGATGTGTATTGAACTTTTCTACCGAGAAATCGCGAAAAGGAGAAGAATCAACTGTGTATTGTAAAGATTGTAAAGATTATAAAGAAGAAGGAGAATAGTTAACATAAATTGTTGGGAGACTGCAGAATATTTTATAGCAGTTTATAGAAACCTTCTTAATATCTTCGCTCTAATGACTTAGCTATATTTTACGGAAGCCCACCTATCATTAACGGACCTGAGGTGATTACATCGGCATCCGAGAAAGCCAAACTCTTTACTGAGAACGTTGCATCAAACTTCACCGTGTGCGATCAGGGCCGTATACCCCGTGAATTTCCTCACAGGAGTGAAAATACTCTGAGCGACATCCATATTCGAGATGTTGTCATACTTATCAAGAATCTGCATCTCAGTGAAGTAACTGGCTATGACAACATTCCAATCAGTGCTCAAAATGCTGCAACCGGAAGTAGCTTCCGTATTTGCAAAGCTGTTTAAACGTTGTATTAAGGAGATGTTCTTCTTAACATCTTGGAAAACTTTGACAGTCTGCTGAGCATAAAAAAAAAAAAAAATACCGGAGATCGATCTTCTGTATTGTAGTATAGACTAATCAGTATCCTGTGCGTCATGAGTAATTTGCTGTTAAACGTAAGTACCCTTTCCTGTGTTGGCAGGGTACAAACTGTCTTCGAATATAGTGAGCGAGGACCGTTTTGCATCCATACTTCTTTCTGACAGAGGAGACGTTTCAAGTCTATCTTTGCTCTATCGTTATTTTCATAGGTGCTCGACTGAGCTTTAATCTATGATCCTCCCTCTGCAAATCATTCGTAACAACTACCAGAAATTTCCCTTATTTTCTATCAAAACTAAACGAAAACTTCACCCACACACTGTCTTTCTTAGAACTACCCGTCTGTGGAACACAATATCTCTGGCCTACAAAAACTGCTTGAACAGCCCAGATCGGTATTTTTTTTTACATGGATGTCACCACTTGTCAAGGCCCGGAAGTCACTCGGGGATAAGGGTTATTGAGTGTACAGTAATCAATGGGATAGTATCGTAGTAATCATTAGTATTGGAGATTTGATAAAGTGTCTTAAGGGGGGCAGTTTGTCAGGAATTTGTTTATGTTGGACTTGAAGACATCCAAGTTGTAGTCAGATGAGAAACAGGCAAACGGAAGAGAGTTCCACAGTCGTGCACTTCTAAGAAAGAAGCTCTGCTCATGGAATCTACGTTTGGATTTAGGCACAGATAAAGAGTGGGGAAAATTAATGACAGTAATTTCAGCTTGACGGGTGTTTTTCGTGAAAAATTGGCGAGGGGGGACCAGAGATTGGAGCTCTTAGACGAGCATTTGCCATGGAAATAACGATTAAACAAAGACAGGCTCGCAACGTCTCTTCTGTGGGAGAGAGGCTACAGGGAAGAGAAAAAGGCATCCCCCACCAAGCCACGAAGTCTATTTTGTACTCAGTCAAGGCAGGATATGCTGCTTTTAGCAACTCCTGCCCAGATCTGGCAGCAGTACTCCATCCTTGGACGTACTTAGCCTTTATACAGATAGAGAATTGCATCAGTAGTGAGATATCTTCTGGAGCGGTAGAAGGATCTAACCATTTTTCCAGCGTCCCTGGCAACAGACCCGATGTACGTGTTCCATTTCAGATCAGGAGTAAAGGTCAAACCCAGAAGCTTGTCAAAACATGGAGCCTCCCCAAGACGAGAGCCATACATTTCAATTGATGCCAGATGGAGATCAAAGCGTTGATGATGTAAAGATAGAAGCTTGTTTTTTTCCCCCAGTAAAGGCACCTACAGGGATTACCAATAAACTGACCTCTTTTCAAAGAAAAGGTAACGCCTGGGAAGGTAGAACTTCTGAAAACTGAACAGAACTATATCCCAACCCGACACTCACTATCGGACTGATGTTTTTTGTGTGTCACCATCTCGTTCGAGTGTGGAAAAAGGAATAGTTAACTTTCTTCAAAACTCATCTGATGTCGTCACTTCCGTTCATTCACTAAGTTTAATCTTTGAACCTCAAAAACTGCTGCTTTCGTCGTGTAACAATTACGATATTTCATGTTATAACGTTGTTTTCTTCTTAAAACATGAACAGATATTATTGTTGCTTCGAAAAACTCAAGTTCTAAATTACTTTTTACTTCGTCTGTCACGTTTAACGTTGAAATATCATGGTTAATGTTCTGTCACATTCAAATTTGAAATGGAATTTTTAGCGCTAAACGCGCAGATTGAACAGACGTAACGTAAAAATGGTTTTGCTTTTGTTTGTGTCATCAATAAAGAATGCGAATTTATATTTTTGCAGTCAAACAGCATCTTCAACTATTTTGTCGTGTTTGCCAAGTTAAATCGGTACGGATTTAAGAACGCATTTCGCAATCATAAAATCTTTGAAGTCTCAGAAAAAATAGGTTTAATATAAACGAGCTTGAATGTGTGAGTAGGTCAGACTATCTTTCATTAGAATAACACATAACAAAAGTGTCGCGAACAAAAAGAAAACAATACTCTTCTTATAGATAACAAATTATTTATATTATTATTTATATACGGTTTAGGTCACAAATTATGTATATTACTAGCAAAAGTACCCGTCGTTGACTGGATTCAAAAACAGCTTACAGAAAATGGACTCTGATTTATTAAAGTATGATAGCTTATGAAAAGGAAGGGTTGTAAATTTGGGGTATCAAAACCAAAGCAAAATATGATGAAAGTAAAAATAAAATAGATAAACTCCATAATTTATTATGCCATACCTGTCCACACTGGAACACTTATCACAATATTCTGTGGATCTATATTAAAAAAAAACTTGTTAAACTTTTTGACATATTTCCATTCTATGGGGGTCAGGCGCGAACGAACACCCCCATAATTTTATTATACCATATTTCTTTAAACTGAAACATAATTATCAAAGTATACTTACGCAGACAGATATGAAAAGTCTTTATTAAAGTTTGTGCCTATTTCCATTCTATGGATACCAGGCGCGAACGCAGACCCCACAATTTTATTATAACATCCCTATTAAAGTTAAAACATACTTATCAAAGTATTATTATGTACATCTATATCAAAAACACTTGTAAACGTTTTTTTTTTAATTTTTAAATTTTTTATTTCCATACTTTGTGGACCAGGCGCGAACGCAGACCCCACAATTTTAATGAACCACCGTTCTGCCAGATCAAATATACCCATTCCTGTGTCTCAATACATCTTCTATCATTATATGTAATCAGTTTTTTAAAATAGTCAACCATATAGGAGCATATTCATGACCACACACACACACACACACACACACACACACACACACACACACACACACACACACACACACACGGCTTTATATTATAGAAGATTTCTAATGTCATTTGATTATATACCTGTTTATTATATACAGTACTGATTTTTTTATATGTACTATATAAAATTTGGATTAGGCCGCGCCATACGGCGATTTAATTTTACGATTCCAACCCCGGAACGAATTAATGCCGGTTAAAGGTTTTTAATGTGTGTGATCTAAACCATTGGGTGTAGGTTGCCAACAGTTCAAACAGTGAAAGATACAATAGTATCAAAATTCAGCTGCCGAATGAGTTCTTTGAGCAGTAGATCCCTAATTGAAGATATCTTTGATCAATCTCTACCCGACGGGACAGAAGAGAGTGTCGATGTATTTCTTCGTGGGTGTCTGGAAGGTATCTAAGTGCCCTATAAATTCTTAAGGGTGTGAGTGTAGTCCGGTAGAAATTAATACGCTAAAGAGTTTAATTGGTTTTCGTGTGACCAAATCACCTCACAGGGATGAGAAAAGAAATATATATGTTACGATCATTTTAAGCCAGTACCCATATCCTCGTCGACTGCCGGAAGTATCTTCTACGAATAGTTTATCTTCAAGTGAAGATACCCGTGCTCATTTTTAGCCGACAGAGGCAGGAAATAGTGCCACTGTCTTACTACGTGAGTAACCGGATGCTCTCTGCCTCTTCTAGAAATCCCTAAAAGTATGGATGTAATCCTTTAAAGTTGTGGTTGAAATTAATGCATCCTGGAGTCTAATTGGTTCTCGTCTGACCAAATCACCTTACCGGTGCTGTTCTCCGCAAAAGAGATGTGTCAAGGTTTATGACTGCTAACACCGTAACTATCATAGTAGCTGACTGTGGACGTGGCTTAATGGTTCCCACCTCAAATGGTTATTAGCGACGATCTGAAGGCCTAAATCTAGCAAAGTGGTAATAGTAATTGTTTTAGTCTTTCAGAATCAGTTGGGGATCAATGCTTATATTGAGTTTTGAGTAAACTGATATACTTTTAGCAAGCGTTTGGGTGCTCACTCCCCATTTTATTGCAATGAATTTGTACACACACACACACACACACACACACACACACACACACATTAATGGTACAGTAGAACCCCGCGATACGACATTACCCGTTCTTGGGTTGGGATCATAAGGCGAAATCGCCGTGTGGCAGGGCATAATCAAAATTTTATACAGTACATATAAAATTTGATAACAAATTACAGTACAACATATAATACACAGGTATATAATCAACTAACATTATCAATAACACCGTAAGGCGATGCAAATACTGAAGCCAGGTACCGGAAAAACATCATATTCCACATCGTAACCTGAAAAAAAACGTACCTCAGGGTCACCGTATCCCGGGGTTTTACCATATTGTAATCTTCTCATATGGTATTAAATTTAATACTTAGAAGGCCATTGTCGCCTAAAATATGCACTGTTCCTTTCAGTTGTTTTATTCTCCACTATTTTTCTTTGCCTCCAATATTTTTTACTTAGCCGATAGGAGTAGATATTTTCTGACGTTTATTGCTTTTATTCCTACGAGTATTTATTAGCATTCCGACAAAATAGAGAAATAAAAAAAGAATATCAACGTTTCGTCTTTATTTTATTTTTATGGCAGAGGAATTCTCGAAATTAAGACGAAATGTTGATTAACACATAATTCGGTTGGTTCCTTTTCATTTCTCTCTCTCTCTCTCTCTCTGTATATATATATATATATATATATATATATATATATATATATATATATATATATATATAACACGGAAATTACATAATTGTCGATGCAATAATTTATTTCAACCTTATGGTATTTTCAAGCATCTAAACTAGACAATTACATTTTTGATACTGAAATAAAGAAATTTCAGTATCAAAAATGTAATTGTCTAGTTTAGATGCTTGAAAATACCATAAGGTTGAAATAAATTATTGTATCGACTATTATATAATTTCCGTGTTATATTTTTATGTTATTGCTCTGTTTACCACATTGAACTCTCATACACGGATTTCCTCCTGGAATTATTCCATTATAACTATATATATATATATATATATATATATATATATATATATATATATATATATATATATATATATATATATATATATAACTTAAAGAAAAAACAGCAAAAAACTTAACTTGATCTAAATTTAGTTAGTAAATTTTAGTGCCTAATTTCTAACACGTTTCGAAAATATTATCTGTATGTTTTTAGTTTAAGGCTGAAGTTTCATTTGCTTCACAATCAGATCAGTGGAATCATTTACTCTTTGATCCCACGCTGTCAACGAAAAAATAAAAACATTTGTTTATGCGATTACACGTCAATATGCTGGATTTATTTTTAAATAAAAAAATGCAATCTTTTAGACTCTAGAGTGAAGGGCATTTCACTAAATTTTATGTAAATTCATTACGCAGCTGTTGGATACCTAGTCTAGGATAAAATAAGTAACCATTTTGGTGCATTTCAAAAATAATCACTATTAATATTTCTTTTTCAGAACTACGAGTAAGTTTTAGATTTTTGACTTATTATCATTTTAGCACACTCCTTTTTAATTTCGATTCAATTCTTCTCAAAATAAACAAGGAAAGATTTTAATGTCATTTTAGAGAATTTTAGAGTTATTCTTGCTGATTCTATCGTAAATTTTCAAAAGAAATTCTTTCAGGAAAAACACACGCTTGATTAACTCCAATACAAGGACGGTCGCAATACAAAAACACTAAAATATTACGTCATAAAAAAAAAAGAAAAAGAAAATGGTAGTCATCGTAGAAATACAAAAATTGTAACCCGTTCTGTTCTACGCTATGTGATCCAGAACTTGGTGATATTTGACATAAAATTTCTGTTGTAAAATGAGATCATTTTTAAGTATAAACTATATTTTTTATCTATTTTAAGGATGCTGCTGTGTAATTGAACGATTTTTAAAAAATCTTATTTTCATTTTTCATTTGACAGCATGGGGGCAAAAGGTAAAATTTACCAGATTTGTTTGCTGATTTCAGTTTATGGTACATCACTTTTTTGGTGAGCAGTTTCATTGCTTCAGCTTTTCCATTTTGTCTGTGTTACGACACATTGATACTTCAAGATTATTTAATTCTAAAAGAATTAGGGTTGGCGAGTTCTACCCTCCAAACTCCCGGCCGAGGAGAGGAATGTTTGAGACAAACCGTTGTGGCCTCCGCTATTTTTAAAATCATTTAAAAATTATTTTTAAACTGACATTCATTCTTCATCATCATCAAATATACACTGTCTATCTGTGTGACTTATGTGGTAGTACTACCCTGATGCTATGGAATGATTCCCATCCCCACAACGTCGGTATCGCCTCCACTCCCATGTCCAAATCACTTGTATGCAATGTTTATGCCTCTGTTGTTTCCTTAAATATTAGAGGATCGTTTTTCTATAGACTTAAATAACGTAAAAAAGGACAAGTCCGTAGAGGTCTGGTTATCTGTTTGCTCTTGACTATAGTTTTGCGTTCCAAATGACAATACTAGAATCTCGACATGGCCCATAAAAGACGAAGACAAAGACGAGGACGTGGATCCATGGGACATGTGTTTGATGTAAACTCGTCCCCCCCGGGGCACCTTTGTGGCCTTTTGGCCAAGATCAAAGTGTAGTATCTGTTCCGGCAGATGCTGCACTTAAGATAATTTGTACCAGTCAATGGAGGGGAAACCCTCTATACTGGGACAATTATTATTTTTGGTAACCAGAGTGCCCCCTTTTTGCCTACTTTTAGGGGAGCTGGTTTTTACCTCACATTAAAAACGGCCTTGTGCCTAATTTGCTCAGTGGGGGAGCAAATAAACACCATCTGTTCCGGCAGATGCTGCACTTAAGATAATTTGTACCAGTCAATGGAGGGGAAACCCTCTATACTGGGACAATTATTATTTTTGGTAACCAGAGTGACCCCTTTTAGGGGAGCTGGTTTTTACCTCACATTAAAAACGGCCTTGTGCCTAATTTGCTCAGTGGGGGAGCAAATAAACACCATCTGTTCCGGCAGATACTGCAAGCTATGACTAGCTATGACTAGCAAAGACCAGATGTGGGGGCAACCCCACATGCCTGACCATTAACCAGCTCCCATTTCCCACCTCTCGGGAGCTGGTCCCCCTTTTTCCCTTCCCCCTCCCTTCACTCCTCACATTAAAAATCGGCCTTGTGCCTAATTTGCTCGGTGGGGGAGCAAATAAACACCATCTGTTCCGGCAGATACTGCAAGCTATGACTAGCTAGGACTAGCTATGACTAGCAAAGACCAGATGTGGGGGCAACCCCACATGCTTGACCTTTAACCAGCTCCCATTTCCCACCTCTCGGGAGCTGGTCCCCTTTTTTCCCTTCCCCCTCCCTAGACTCCTCACATTAAAAATCGGCCTTGTGCCTAATTTGCTCGGTGGGGGAGCAAATAAATACCATCTGTTCCGGCAGATACTGCAAGCTATGACTAGCTAGGACTAGCTATGACTAGCAAAGACCAGATGTGGGGGCAACCCCACATGCCTGACCTTTAACCAGCTCCCATTTCCCACCTCTCGGGAGCTGGTCCCCTTTTTCCCTTCCCCCTCCCTTCACTCCTCACATTAAAAATCGGCCTTGTGCCTAATTTGCTCGGTGGGGGAGCAAATAAATACCATCTGTTCCGGCAGATGCTGCAATGAAAGACCATTGCCCTTGCGGCAATCTTCTGGTCTATGTAGGGGCAACCCTACATACTAGTGTGCAAATCACTATCCAGCTCCCATTTCCCACGTCTCGGGAGCTGGTCTCCTTTTCCCTTCCCCT
The DNA here is from genome assembly GCF_053919585.1 of Euprymna scolopes. Lineage (NCBI taxonomy): Eukaryota > Metazoa > Mollusca > Cephalopoda > Sepiida > Sepiolidae > Euprymna > Euprymna scolopes. Next base: position 117,046,078 of record NC_136483.1, read on the forward strand.
TCCCCCCTCTCTCTCTCTCCGCATTAAAAAAATGGCATTGTGCCTAATTTTCTCAGTGGGGAAGCAAATAAATACAACATGTGTTTAGCGTAAACAGTCAGAGATGTAAGCATAGTAGACGACGAGTTCGATATTCCAAGATGGCGAGTTTCGGCAGTTTTGTTTCTTTCGTTTCCTCCCATCGTCTTATCCATATACGAAGGCAGCACCTGTTCTTACAACTCCGGACATCTTTACTCCCATTTTTACTATTCTTTATTTAGCGAATATCATGGTCGGCACACATTGAAATTAGTTAAATTAAGTTTACTAAATTTTTTGGTGCAGGAAATATCTTCTCAGATTTATTAGCTTAGAGTGGATAAACTCTTAATTCGATTTATAGACCCCCCCTCCCAAATTTCAGCGCTCCTCCTCCGTCTTTATTATTATTATTATTATTATTATTATTATTATTATTATTATTATTATTATTATTATTATTATTATTATTTTTATAGAAGGATTTTGATATAAGTTCAAAAGTATGGCGTATTTGTAAAAAATTCAGTTGTAAGTTACACTTTTTATGAAAGGTGAGGGTTCAGTCCTCGATGCAGGCAACACTCAAAATATAATTGTAAATAACTTAGGACTTCTACCCAATTATAAATGACAGAACGAAAGAATACTACCCATGTGAGTTACTTAAAGAGTCAAAGATTACAATGATCGAAACGTTGTGAAAATACCACTCAAAATGAGAATAATAGTTTGAAAATTTCAAACAATACGAATTGAAATTTTTTCCAACAATATAATATGTATTAAGCTGCATAAAAACAAAAAAGTAAACTAATACATAATACATATGCGTAGATATTATGTATTAAGCTTTTGTAGATATTTGGGGTGTGGAAAACATTACTGAATAACCCATTATTTACTTCGCAGGTTGGAAATAAACAAATAATACTACAAAGTGAAAAATGTGATTTGTTCAAGCCATTTTCACTTTTTAGTAATTTTGACTTATTTTCAGCCCCGTGGATTAAATAATTGCTTGTTTAGTAATATTCTTCGCGTAAACAATAACATCAGCAGTCAAAGCAGCTTAATAACTAACATACTTTGTACTGTCGAAAATAATTTCCAATAGTAAAATCATATACATATGTATATATTTACAAATATACGAATATTGATCGTTGTAAAGTGTATGACATATGCACTCATGTCATGGTATTCTATCAAATGCGCACTCGCTTGCACACACTTGTCACTGTAGCCCACATGTTGCCATCTAACTTTTTTCACACAGTCATTTTCCCACCTCCGCATATGTTGCTTGAGAAACGAGTTGGGTGAATAATTTAATATTTGCCAAGAAGACAAAGTTAGTGACGACAATGTTTATTTTTTACTTATCGCATCTGATCTACAGCCAGTTCCTGCTCTCAACTTAACCCCCAACATCTCCTCTTTGAAATGTGCATGGTGTCTCCGGTTGTATTTAGATAACAGTCTCTCACAGTGCAATAGAAAATTTTAGAAACTTGAAAGACAAAGATAAACTTTGTTTATATATATATATATATATATATATATATATATATATATATATATATAATTATTTACTATAATAATCATTAAATACTTACAGATACTAGTGTTTCATCCTTTCGAGAATCATCAGTGCAGGGTGTCACGAATAACACCAGTCGATAGATTCAAAACCGGCAACAAAAGCCATCTCTGAGTTCATTAGCAAGGACCTAATCCATTCGGTAACCGTAAACCGCGAGAAATATTGTTGTAATTTAAACATTTATTTTTTAAAAATGTTTTTAACGTCTGTCAGAGTGATCGAATCATTATATGATGAGCTGCACATATGAGCTAAATTGACCGACATTTATTTCAACTGAAAGTGCTCAACGATAAAAGCGAATTTCTTAAAAGGGTTGAAATAATCATTTGCTATAATAATTATTAAATACAGACACTAGTGTTTCATCCTTCCTGGAATCATTAGTGCAAGGTGTCACGATTATCAACGGTTGAAAGATTCGAACCCGGCAACGAAGCCATCTCACACACACACACACACACACACACACACACACACACACACACACACACACACACACACACACATATATAGTTTAGTGGAGATGGTAATTAATAACAACTGAAGAAAGTACTCAATACTGTTGTAGAGCAAATATGCGTTTTATTTTTTATTACCGTATCTTTCTGTTAAGTTACATTATTGTTTCGGCTACTCGGCCGGTTTTTTTTTTTTTTGGCCGTCTGTAGTGACCTCAGACTTTTACAGAAAGGTTATCTATTTTTCATCCCAAAATAGCGAACATTTCTGTAAAAGTCTGTAACTGTAACTTAACAGAAAGATACGGTAATAAAAAATAAAACGTATATATATATATATATATATATATATATATATATATATATATATATATATATATATATATATATATGTATATGAGAGAGAGAGAGAAAATTTTAATATATATATATTATATTATACTAGCTGTACTCTGGCACGTGTTGATATGGAGTTGGTGTAATGGGAGAATACCGATCCCCGCTGTTTTAGAACCCCGAAATCTACCCAGTAAATATGTTGTTATATACGAACGTGAGATGGGCGTTTCCAACCCAAAAAAGAAGGAAAAAAAGGAAGAATGAAAACAAAAATGGGTTTCTAGTGGAAAGACAAAATGCAAATAAATCTGGGCAGGAGCTGCTAGAAAGGACTTGGCCTGCCTTGATAGAGTTCAAAATAGACTTCGTAGCCTCGTAGGAGATGTCCTTTTCTCCTCCTTGCAACCTCTATCTCACAGAAGAGATGTTGCGAGTTTGTCTCTGATGTATCGTTATTTTCATGGAAAGTGTTCGACTGAGCTTCAATCTATGGTCCCCCCTCGCCAAACTTTCACAAGAAACACTCGTCTAGCTGTAAACACTATCAATAATTCCCCCCACTCTTTATCTGTGCCTAAACCTAAACGTAGATTCCATGAACAAAGCTTTTTTATTAGAACTGCACACCTGTGGAATTGTCTTCCGTTTTCCTGCTTTCCGGCTGACTACAATATGGTTGTCTTCAAGTCTAACGTAAATAAGTTCTTGATGAGCCGTTCCATATAAATAATCAAATTTAACAAATTTTCATTACTAATGATTATTATATTGTCCAATTTCTACTGTACACTCTTTAACCCTTATCCTTGAGTGGCCTCTGGGCCTTGATAATGAGTTGATACCTATGAAAAAAAAAAGAAAAAGTCCAATGTGAACAAGTTCTAATTGAATCGTCCCCCTAAGTAATCCAAGTTAGAAAATTCCCACTGTTTACTATGCTAAAATCACAATGACTAATGTATACCTATTAACCCTTATCCTCGAGTGGCCTCTGGGCCTTGATAAGTGGTGACACCCTTGTAAAAAACAATTTAAAAAAATGGAAAAAGAAGGAATAAATCTATGTAATTTATTTTTGTTTTTTTTTTTTGTTAAAAAATCCGGCTGTATTACAAAAAAAGAAACGATGCTAAACTTGCCGAAGGAAGAGGAAAAACGGAAAGAGAGAAGAAATAAATAAACAAACTGTAAAGTTCATAGAAACAGAAACAGAAACAGAGGAAAGTTTATAAAAATAAAAATAAATCTATCTATATATCTATAAAAACAGAGATGTGTGTGCCACAGACGATTTCTGATTGGTTAATCCAATAATCACATCTCCTAAAAAACTATGGTTCGTAGGCTTTTAACGATACCATAAAATATTATGGCTTTATTTATTGTCCATCCTGGAAGGGTTTAATTTTTTCCTAACTTGCGATTTACAAATTACAAAGATACGAAACTAACTTACAATCTAACAATCGAACCTCCGACATCACGGCCGTCATTATGAAACTAAACTAAAAAAAAAAAACCCGCGTTCACTCGTGGTCTTTACATTTCGGGTTTGGGTACGTGTGCAGTTTTCCATTGACATTAAAAAATGGAAATATTTAAAAAAAAAATATATTGTACGTACTCGTCATGGGATAAAGTTTTCCTACAGAAAAAATCACGTAATTTCATCAAGTAGTTATTTTTTTATAGCGAAAAAAGAAAAAAATCAACGCTACAAGCGAAATTAAACAGAAAGTTCAAGTAGGGGGATTTCCCCCTTTTTTTTTATAGCGAGGCCAAATTTCGCGAATTTGGCCATTTTTTAAAGCAGTTTGGCCTTCAAAATTTCTGTTTGGCCATTTTCTTCACCGATGAAATAAAAGAAGCAAATAAAAACAACGCAATAAAACTTTTAAAAATACGGCACACTTTTGTTGTTCTTGTTTGTTTTTTTTGGTAATTTTCCTTATTTTTTTATTTTTTCAAGATAATACTATTAAATGGACACTATTATGCCAAATTAGCCCCCCCCCCTCCAAAAAAAAAAATGCACAAAAATTCGAGATTTAAGGTTTTGACGAGATAATTTAGCGAATTGTCCGGACTATTGCGAGATAACCATCCATTAGTTTTTCCTGAAATTTTGCCACAAATTGTATTTCATTACATAGATGTGCATAGTAACAACATTTTTTTGCCGAAAATTCCCGTTGCGTCTCCAGATTTCATCGGTGAAGAAAAAGGCCAAACAGAAATTTTGAAGGCCAAACTGCTTTAAAAAATAATATTTAATATATTCAACGATTTGACCTTTGAGAACTCTACCAAACTCCTCCTACAATTTTGGGTCTAAACAGTAAACACGTGATATTTTAGATATAGATTCCTTGGACATGGATCTAACTTATTAACTTTACTTGATCCCTAAACAATAAATGTTAAAAGGTCATAATAGGGGTCAAAGTTTTAAAAAATTGACCCTTTTTTTTTCTCAGCATTAACCTCAAAACACCTGGGCAACGCCGGGCACCGATTGCTAGTAAACAATAAATAAATGAATAAAAATGAAAAGATACGATGGTGAACCTGCCGAAACAAAGAGGAAACACGAAAAGAGAGAATAAATAAATTTGAGAAAGGGAAAGATCGGGAAAACGAAAAACAGAGGGAATATACATGGACCCCCCCCCCAAAAAAAAAGAAAGGCAAAGAAAACGATGTTGTAATTGCCGAAGAATGCGAAATAAAACGGAATTAAAGTATCATAAATTTTAATGCAATGTAAGAAAATGTAAAGTTTTTTGGTTTGTGTTTGTTTTTATTTTTAACCAACGTAAAAGTTAGCGTGGTGCGTTTCACCTAAATTGCAGTCCAGTTTTTATGAAAAACTGGACCGGCGTTCGTCCTTATTTTTCTCCTGTGAATGGCCACGGACGTTACAAATGAGTGGCGGTGGAAGTATGAATTTTTTAGAGAGATGACTTTACTACTTCCATTGATCGTAACCGGTTTTGGCAGTGAACTCTCACCAGATATAATATAGGAAGCTCCGATCTGCGAGTTAGTGGATAGCTAATATGCCTATAACACACCTCAGATATCGTGATGCAGTTTATGCATAGTACATCTTCATAAAATGTCTAGATTCTTAATCCTATTACGGTCAAAGTCAGACGGGGAAAAATGAGTTCATTTTATTTATATAGAAGAGAAGAGATATAGAGAAGAGAAGAGAAGATGAAGGTGCAGGTGTAAATGTTACAACGCTAACATTTACTTGGTGTATATTTTCTTGCACTTCCCAATATTCCAATCCATATTCTGTGTTATGTCTCCGTAGTTCCATTACCCATTTAGCTAAAGATGTTGATTCCTTAGTCGTTAGGTATTTTAAATGATGATATGTGGTTCCAGAATCTTTCTTGACAGTCTGTCGACACTATGGATGTTCTAGTTCTATTATTCTCAATGACTTCGCCTTTATATAATAGATGCCAGAAATAAGGCGTTTATATTCCAAAGGGACTTCATTATTGTTTCTACAATTACAAAGTGGTTCAACTTCAGTGTTCCGCCTGATCTTTTTCTCCCTTGTCCTAATTTCCTCATCATATTTTTGCGTTATTTGAACTAATAGTTTTCGATAAGTTAATTGATGTTGAGAGAGATGATTTTACTGCATTTCCGTTTACGAAATTACCTATGTGACTACCTTTCGGGAAATTCTTGTTAGTAATCTGATAGCATTCGCTCACTAAGTCATTTAAGGTGTCCGAGGGAATTCTACCTGATTACCGAGAATAATTTCACGAAGAATAATTTCATAAACAGAAATACAGTAAAATTATCATATTCATTTTCACCATCCATTAACTTTGCAAAAACTATAATTTCTAATAAAGCAAACGTTTAATAACATATTTAAAGTAATATTGTATAGTTAGCTGACGTGCTTCTTATTGTTATAGTAAATCGGACAGTCCGTTTATTATGGTTTCTTTATAGAATGTTATGATTAACTCTTCTGGCTGATACTATATTTATCCAGGGTGAACATATTGAAATATTAATTCCAATTTCATCTGTTTGATTCAGTAATTTCTATATATCAAGTAATGTAATAGGAGATATTTTTCATCAAGACAAAAGAAAACAGCAGGGTTGCGTTGTATATGAGTTGAAGTTTTATTTAACAACGCTACATTAAATAATGAAGTGTCGTCCTTCTTATCCAGATTATTAAAATATATTTTATGGTTATAGCCTTACAATAGGTACTTGTCTTACCTGTGCAAAAATATCAGAATTTGAATTATCTGTTATACAGACGTTTGTTAAAAGCTTATTTTGATTAAAAAGTAAAAAAAATTGATATCGACATAACATTATACGAAACGTGGTTTGTAACGATAGTTTTAAAAACGTGTTTTATCTCGTTTTGCATTCGAATTCTTTAAATATTGAATGCAATTTTTTTTATATAATAGTTAAACTGAAAATCTTGTGATATCACACAACCTCCACGAGTAGATCTAGTTGATGAGCAGAAAGAGTTGAGTTAGATAAGCACTTACTGCACATATATTTTGAACAATAAATACTGTTGATTCATATCTACTTGTCATTACTAGGGCTGTGGCAACAGAATATTCTTTTCATTGTTTTGACTCTCGAGTATATATCCGACACAGTAAGATACTGTCAATCAACCGAGAACAACATCAGTCTATACAAAAACATATATGATATTAACGGATATATACTCAAGCGTTAAAACAATGAAAATAATATGCTGTTGTCACAGCCCTAGTTATTACGTCATTAACGATATAAAACAATCATAATGAAAATATTATTTTAAAGGCCATCGGAAGATTCACCGATTTGCATATTCCCTTGCAACAGAACATCTTATTAATCAACTATTTGTGTTTATTGTTTTCTTATTTGGTGATTCTTTCATTTTGTATATTTTTATTACACGATTCTTTCATTTTACACATAGGTAGATAATATTGCGTACAACGTCATTCAGTTTTCGTAAAGATTACCTAGTTTTAACGAAAAGCGTAAGATGTCTGCCACTGTTTCCTGTTTATGAAAATTTAACCGAGAGTCACGTAATAAATAAAAGCGGCAAACGCACAAGAGTTTTACTTATTACTAACGATGCCCATAAGAGTCAGGCTAAGATGACATTTTTGATATGATCTGTGTTAGGTAATGTAATCAAGCATTCTGAAGAATGGTTAAAATCATTAATAATAATTACACATTAGTCCTGATATGCAAGTATTCTTATAGTGTTTTATTCTTCGAAAGAATTTAAGTGGTTGTAAAAGAGCGATTATTATTTATTTTAAAAATGTTGTTAAATGTTTACATTCGTTGTGTCAAAAATCAAATAGTAAACGATGGTTTGAAAATAATTATATTTACATGAAAGTAACAATTTATGGATGGTGAGGTCTATGCTTAAGTGAAGTGAGAGTAATAAATAGGGAGAGTAAAATTGTTTTCTACCTTCTTTGTCGGAATACGTAAATGAGGGTAAAATGTACGCTTTTTTTGTAAAACACTCTTTAAGAAGTGCTAGAAGTGGGAAGTGCGCAAGATTTGTTTAGGAAGTGTTCGGCTATTTTCCTATTGAAGCTCTCAATGCAAGAGAAAATCGAATTTGTTTTATTAACATAGTTGATAAACGTAACCTCAGGTAGTAATTAATTTAGAAAATGCAATGATCTTATTAGAAACTAGCAAGACCCGTTTCTCGGCGCTGTAAGGAATGTAAAGTAAGAAAAATATATTATTAAATATTCTTTTCGAATTGTTAAGTACTCATGTACCAGCGTTGCCAGAACAGATTCGGTAATTCCCTTACCGAATCTGTTGTTGAAAAAAAAAAAACTATTATTATCCAGTGCTTCATCGTATGTAAGTTACATAAAATAGTATCTGAGAAAACAAACAGATTTTATATATTAAAAAGTTGAATGCGGAAAGAAATTATTTCGTTATGTAATTTTAAAAAATCGACAGAATTGTTCTACCATAACACATGAAAATATGATTATCTGGCGCAAATAAAATATGATTATCAGGCGCCAATAAAAATATGATAATCGAGTGCAAATAAAAATATGATTATCTGGCGCAAATAAAAATATGATTATCTGGCGCCAATAAAAATATGATTACCGACTGCAAATAAAAATATGATTATCGACTGCAAACAAAAATATGATTATCAGGCGCCAATAAAAATATGATTATCGAGTGCAAATAAAAATATGATTATCGGGCGCAAATAAAAATATGATTATCGTGCGCAAATAAAAATATAATTATCGGGCGCAAATAAAATATGATTATCGGGTGCAAATAAAAATATGATTATCGGGCACAAATAAGAGAGAGCCAGGAATCAGTTCACTGCGCACATGCAAATCTTTTTGTATTATATGCTCTGTTCTTGCCCAACTATCCCACGACACACAAGAAGCAAGGAAATTTTGTGTATCCACTTGGTAGCTCGAGGAAAAACCCAAACGTTTCCAAATCGACATTGGTGCTGTCTGTATAAAATCTTTAATAAATTTGATTTCATTATATTTTTCTTTGAGGGTCGTTGAATGGCCTAGAGGAACCGATCCATATAAGTTGCGATTGTGAAGAAGAACACATTTTAAACTTCTTTTGGAACTGTTTATAAAAAGGCGCCAATATTGAGAATAATACGGTTGGACACCAAGCTGCTACAGCAGGCCGGCAATGCCATTGTCAAATATTATGTCGTTTTTCTGGGTGAGATATGTCAAGAATTCAATATGGCGTTTTTTTTAATAAAAGGTTATGAGAGTTCTAAACTGAAGTAGATTTTTTCTTTGTGTCTTGATGCTAAAAGTTCAGAAGATTCTTTGGAAAGTTTGAGAATTTTAGTCAGATCATTAAGTTCTTGAGAAAAAAAAGCCGTGATAGTGGAGGAGGTAAACCGACATCTGAAACAGTGGTTTCACTACTGTCAATAGACAAAAAAGAGGCTCTGTTTTCTTCAGAACCAAGCAATTCCAATTCGAGCAAGCATTTAAACATTGAAACAAGAATATCATTGCAGCGTGTAATTGGCATACTTGCAAATTTAAGGTTTGAATAAACCAATGAATTCCTGTTCTTCCTGTTAATTTCTTACGTTTTGACTGCACAGAAATCACAGTCATCGAAAAGTTTTTTTGGTTCACGCCAAACTATTGGAATACCAAAGCGAAGTGACATCTATTCTTTAATGCTCACTGTCGAAGAATCTCAACACATTGCTTGCATACAATATGGTGCCAATGCCTTATTTTTATCACCCAGCATTATTTTGAAGTAAACAAGATAAGCACACTTCACAGATTCGCTAATCCGTTTCCTGTTGGATTGCAACGTATATTCTCTGTAAATATAACCAAAAACACATTTGGATTGTTTAAACAATGGGATGGCGTAGTCATGCTTAATGTTTGCTCCAAAAATCTGCAACGAAAGTAAAATACTGCAGCTTAATTATTTCCTGTCTGACTTATAAATGAATTCATAACATTAAGAGAATGAACCTTATTTTGACCCAGAAATCAACAAAAACATGCTACAATCGGTATGTGTCTACTTCTATTTACTATTCAGTGTTCACTTATTACCAACTAAATACCTCATTGTATAGCAACTTTGACTTTTACTTTAAAGTTGGTGGTTTCACAATCAATTAACATACATCACATTAACAACCTACAATTGCAATGATGAAGCTATAATTTATATAGAAACATGCCTATGTACTTGCGTCGCACGTACCTTCGTTTCACGGTCAGAAAAACTAGGTATGTTTATTTAAAGAGAAAAAGTAAAAACTGAAAGAGAAAAAATGAGAAAGTAAAAACAACAAACGAGTGTAGGAAGATGAAGGAGTTAAAGAAATCGAAAGACTTAATAAGTTCGTACAAAAACGGAACATCAAATGTCACGTTGCCTGACAAAGTAAACAAATACATTGTCCAGAAGAGGAAACGAGTAAAACACACCGTTGATGTCGGAGATGGGAGCGGATAAAGAAAAAAAGAGACCTGTTGTGTCGCCAGTATTTGCCAAAAGGAAGTAAAGACCAACTGGAAGAAATTAGGAGGAAAGTAACTTTTTGCTTAGAACAACTTAAAGGGGTTCAAAACAGGAACGCAGAACACCTAATTCTAAGTTAATAAGGTATAAAATAGCAAATATTTCGACAACTTTACCCGATGAGAATAAATTAATATGATTTTCGGAATCAACATACTCAGTCTAAATCAGCTTAGAAACCTTGGGCACAAAAGAAAATGTGCTGGCAAGTGTTATCAGTGATGGATAGTTGTGATTGTTTGAAGCAAGGGAAATGTGATATGTGATACGAAAATTAATAAAAGTTATTTTTTTAATGCATTCTAGAATATTAATTAATTAATAATATTTATTTAATGTTCGTTAGAGTAAAAAAGTGGACCAATAATAGTTATTTAATGTCGTTAGAGTAAAAAAGTAGACCAATAATAGTTATTTAATATTCGTTAGAGTAAAAAAGTGGACCAATAATAGTTATTTAATGTTCGTTAGAGTAAAAAAGTGGACCAATAATAGTTATTTAATGTTCGTTAGAGTAAAAAAGTGGACCAATAATAGTTATTTAATGTTCGTTAGAGTAAAAAAGTGGACCAATAATAGTTATTTAATGTTCGTTAGAGTAAACAAGTGGACCAATAATAGTTATTTAATGTTCGCTAGAGTAAACAAGTGGACCAATAATAGTTATTTAATGTTCGCAAGAGTAAAAAAGTGAACCAATAATAGTTATTTAATGTTCGTTAGAGTAAAAAAGTGGACCAATAATAGTTATTTAATGTTCGCTAGAGTAAAAAAGTGGACCAATAATAGTTATTTAATGTTCGTTAGAGTAAAAAAGTGGACCGATAATAGTTATTTAATGTTTGTTAGAGTAAAAAAGTGGACCAATACCAGTTATTTAATGTTCGTTAGAGTAAAAAAGTGGACCAATAATAGTTATTTAATGTTCGTTAGAGTAAAAAAGTGAACCAATAATAGTTATTTAATGTTCGTTAGAGTAAAAAAGTGGACCGATAATATTTATTTAATGTTCGTTAGAGTAAAAAAGTGGACCAATAATAGTTATTTAATGTTCGTTAGAGTAAAAAAGTGGACCAATAATAGTTATTTAATGTTCGTTAGAGTAAAAAAGTGGACCAATAATAGTTATTTAATGTTCGTTAGAGTAAAAAAGTGGATCAATAATAGTTATATAATGTTCGTTAGAGTAAAAAAGTGGACCAATAATAGTTATTTAATGTTCGTTAGAGTAAAAAAGTGGACCAATAATAGATATTTAATGTTCGTTAGAGTAAAAAAGTGGACCAATAATAGTTATTTAATGTTCGTTAGAGTACAAAAGTGGACCAATAATAGTTATTTAATGTTCGTTAGAGTAAAAAAGTGGACCAATAATAGTTATTTAATGTTTGTTAGAGTAAAAAAGTGGACCAATAATAGTTATTTAATGTTCGTTGGAGTAAAAGTACATATCAATATGAAATCATAAGAGATAAATGCTTCTTCGTAAGCTAATGTGTTTAAAGAATGCTGCATTGGCTTTGTTATTCGTATAAAACTATGTATACACAATATTTGATGTTTTAGCTTCTGGTACTAATACATAAATACTGTCAGTAGCCTACACGTGAGCATCGTACATTAAACTGCCTATGCGTAAAGCAAGGTGAAGCTAAGATGAGACCAACCACCGCCAAGGATAGTCCTTTTTACTTCTCTATTGTCATGGCAAAATTTAATTTACTTGATTACTGAAGCTTTTTGAATTGAATTGCAGAATCTGATGATCATCAGCGAGAGTAGAATCTCTAGAAATGAAAATGTTCTCATCTCTTAGAATTGCATGATGTAGGTGTTGATAGATTACATGTACCATGTCATTTTTAGCAGCTTGAATTGCTGTCTCCATTAGATTATTAGCACGCATATCGTTTTCAGATGCACCTGTGTAAATTTTTCTACTAAGTTTTGTGAGTGAATGTTTTTCTAAGCAACATTATTAATTCATCTCGATCAGTAAAGTTCATAAGATAGTTTACGAAACCAGTGTTGACATTTTGAGTTGACTAATTGCTAACTGTTCTGTAATATTTTTGATGCTTATGCATCTACGTTATCATGTAGTTTTTAATAGTATTTTCGCAATTAATTACATTTTTAAGGTATATTTTGTTTATTATATTGTTAACTGAAAGTACAAAATAGCAGAAAAATCCCCATTGCCATGTTAAGAATGGTTTTCGAAATAACTTTCAGCACGGTACCGTAGATGCATAAGTACCCATCTAAAAATATTTAAACTCAAATAAAGTATATATGTACGAGATGACTTAAACAACTAAAAGACTTATTTTCGTATAGTACACACATGAAACTCTAGTGCCCTACGAATAATTTCCTCCAGTTGCAATGCGCTTGTTGTACCGCTCTCGCAACTTCTGGAAGGCCCCATGGAAGTCCTCTTCTGGGAGCGTGTCAATGACCCCGCACAGCATTTTTCATCTCCTCAATTGTCTCATAATGACAGCCTGTAAGGTTTTCCTTGAGCTTAGAGAATAACCAAAAGTTGAGGGAGCAAGGTCTGGACTATAGGGAGGGTGAGGAACTATCGTGATGTCCATCTTGGTCAAATAGTCTGTGACAAGGATGGAGTTGTGCATTGTCCTGGTGAAAATGCCACTGACCCGATTTGAAGAGTGCTGGCCTCTTCCGACGGTATATCTTCCTGAACTTCTTTAAAAACTCAATATAGTATTCCTTGTTTACTGTCTCTCCAGTGGGAACTCAGTGCATGTAGCTCATGCCCTTGCTGTCAAAAAAGGGATCATCATAGGTTTCTGTGTGGGTTTGTTTTGTCTGGCCTTCTTGAGCCTGGGCCAGCCAGCATGCTTCCACTGGGAATTCTGTTTCTTGGTCTCTGAATCACAACAGTAGATTCATCTTTCATCTCATGTCATGCTGTTATGACAAGACTTTCTTTCTGGTCTTCTCTGAACACCCTTGCGACAAACCTTGCGAAAATCTTCCACATCTTCAGTTCCTCACGAATAATCGTGTACAGTTCTCACACTGACATCAAACTGTGCACTTATTGTTGCTATAGACGCACGATGGTCCTTATCCAAATAAATTCTTTATTGGCCAATAAACTCTGGTGTTCTGACTTCCTTACTCGGCCACACTTCTCATCATCCCTCGTAGTCCTTTCCTTCCTTGAATCTCTTATGCTACTCAAAAACTGATGCTCGATTTATGCAAGATGGGTGCATTCCATACTTTTCTCTCTCAATTTTTCCAAGTTTAAAACAGAATTTTATTGCATATCGTTCTTCTAAAGTCTCCTCACGTCCTGATTGTATTTTAAATTTCACCAGCTCTGGTAATCAGGCTTTAGTATGGTGTATTCCAATTCCTGCTATACCAGTTCATTTTAACTTGAAATCATAAAAAAAATGGTAAGATGTATAGCAATAAGATACTGAATTTTCAAGAATCTACTTTAATTTTGAAGTATCTGTACAAAAATGTCTGGAAATTTATTGAAGGCCCCTCGTAGTTATCGTGGAAACGTATTGTTAAATCTAAAGAAATCTATTTATACTCCTATGATTTTTTGTATTAATATTCATATTAAAATCCCCTTTTTTCTATTTGTTTAAAAAAGAAATATAACTTTGTTATATATGGGTTGTAGAATTGCATTTATTTGCAAAAGATCTAACTAATTTGCATATTCTTTTAAACATTCATTTTAATTAATTTCCTATTAGTTTTTTTTTCGGTTTTCATATGTTATAGTTTACTATTGCGTGTAATTATATTCATGAATTATATTATTGCGTAATATTTGCGTAAAAAAGTTATAGTAAACAAAAACCTATTTCGATATATATATATATATATATATATATATATATATATATATATTTATGCATGCGTATATATATTTGTTTAAAAATTTTGCCTACCAAACTCCTCTGTCAGTTTTTGGTCTGCAGACATGAAACTTAATATATAGGGTATTCGAACCCATGCGAAACTTTATATTTTGGTTTTAGCTGAGGAAAATCGGTGCAGAAGTGTGAAGATTAAAAAATGGAATTTGCCAAGTGATGGTCGAACGATGACATTACGAATATACATGCGTAACGTAATAGGTACTGGTTCATTTTTTAATATCTAGCCTTGCAGCAAATATGTCTTCATAGTTCAGGCATTAACGCCAAAGGAAAAAGTAAATCGTAAGCTAAACGTTGTGGTTTCGATTCTCGGTAGTGACACGCAAGTCATTGTTTTGTAACTTTTCAAATCATTACTATATATTGAGTCCAATATAATATAATAAATACGAAATCTGCATCAATTAAAATATCATATTTAAGCGTATTTTACGACCAGGCATTAATTATTGCGGAAGCGTAACAAACATTATTTATTTAAAAACTATAATGTGTCAGTGTAAAACGTAGAAAAAAATAATCGCTTCGAAATTGTTCATCCTGTTAATAAACACCTAATTTACTAAATTACTTATTTTTAAGCTAAGAGATTAATTAAGACCTTATTAAGACCTAGAGCCCACACTAGAATAAGTTAAGTAGATGGAGTTGATTTGAAGATGACTATGTTATAGTCAGCGTGGAAGCAACTCGTGGTATTGCGTTCCACAAGTTATTAACAGTTTTAGGAAAGAAACTCTGCTCATGGAATGTTCGCTTAGTTTAGGCACAGATAGAGAATGTGGGAAATTGGCGTGTATTGGTTGCGAACGTTTTATCGGGGTTGACCATAGATTGAAGTTCAGTCGAGCACCTACCATAAAAGTAACGATAGCGCAGTCAGCGTGGAAGCAACTCGTGGTATTGCGTTCCACAAGTTATTAACAGTTTTAGGAAAGAAACTCTGCTCATGGAATGTTCGCTTAGTTTAGGCACAGATAGAGAATGTGGGAAATTGGCGTGTATTGGTTGCGAACGTTTTATCGGGGTTGACCATAGATTGAAGTTCAGTCGAGCACCTACCATAAAAGTAACGATAGCGCAGATACAGACTCGCAACGTCTCTTATGTAAGAAAGAAGAAGTAGGGAAGCGAAAAAGTCATCGTCCACTAAATAGGAACTCCACCCAAAATGTGGCAGCAGTACTCCATCTTAGGACGTATTTAATTCTTGTACAGATAAAAAATTGCGTCTAGAATGCGATACTTTCTGGAGCGATAGAACGATCCCATTATTTTTCGCATGATGTAATATAGGTCTTCCATTTCAGGTCAGGGGTCAGTAATGGTCAGTTCTAGCAGTTTATCGAGTGTTCTTCATTTTATTTTTCAATGCAATCAAAGTATAAAAGATAATCACGCAGAGTCAACTTTAGCGAATTCATTTTTTCTACCGAACACCTAATTTGATAACTTCTTTTTCCTCTAAAAGATTATTTTTATTTTTAGTATTATTTTGTTTTTTAATATAATTTTGGGTGCTTAAATCAACACAAAGAAAAAAATAGGAAAAAGTTATTGCTCTAAAGAACTTATATATATATATATATATATATATATATATATATATATATATATTTTATATATATATATATATATATATATATATATATATATATATATATATATATATATATATATATATATATATATATATATAAGTTAGAAAAGCATTTCATCCAAGGCATGAAAATTGTTAAACAAAATGTTTTTACTATAGGCTTTAAAAATAAGGGTACAAGATTCAATTTGAAATTTATTTATCTTCAAAGTGCACTTTTATAAATTTTGCAAAGTAAGGTATAAAAATTTAATTTAAATTGAATCAAAAAATTATCTTGGATTTATTTTATGTAATGTACATTCTGTTGCACTTTAAAAAAATCATTGAAAATTTTATATCTATATCATTAATTGCTAGATGAAAGATAATGTTTTTAAAGTGCACCAAAATATACATTACATAAAATAAATCCAAGGTAATTTTTTGATTCAATTTAAATTAAATTTTGTTTAACAATTTTCATGCCTTGGATGAAATGCTTTTCTAACTTGTATCTTATCTTTTTAAGATTATATTTTAAAACTCTTCTCTTTATTTCAGTTTGTATTTCTCCTCACACCACAACTCATTTTTGCAACCCCTCTTTGTATTATTACAGGTCTGAATATTCTGTTTCAGTTTCTATTTCTCCTCACACCACAACTCATTTTTTGCAACCCCCTCTTTGTAATACAGGTCTGAATAATGAGAAAATCTGAATTTTTTAAAACAAAAACTTTAAAATAACTTGTTTAGATTAAATTTTTTTAACTTCTTTCAGAATAGAAAATCTTTAAAATTTAACAAGGAACATATTTCATATAGGTTTCATTAACAAATATTCAGTACATAACGAGAAAAATAGCGGTTAAAATTTCAAAAGGACATTATAACTGGTTACGGTCAATAGTAGTCCTCGCCAGCGAAAGTCTTTGTTATTGTTATTCTATTATGCTTGCTCTTTCGTGCGAGGACTAATATATATATATATATATATATATATATATATATGTGTGTGTGTGTGTGTGTGTGTGTGTGTGTGTGTGTGTGTGTGTGTGTGTGAATGCAATTAAAATCATTAAAAAGATAGTGAAAAAATAAACTCATACTGACTCAGTCACCGACGTTATTTTGAATTTAGTACTGAAGCGTTCATTAATTGAAAAGTATGGAATTGATGCGTAATGGAATGTATATGTTCGATCAATGACGTCGCTAGTAAATGAAAGAGCGAATGAATAAGGGGGCTTTATTATTTTAGTAGATAAGTATGTGCGCAAAAGAGGGAAAATGTGGATAGCCGAAAATAGAATAATGACAGACACTGACTCTAAAGTTAATACTATGAAATATTTGCCCTGGTATTAACTGGGATAGTCACAGTAGTAAATATTTAGTGAGTAAGTTATCCTCCTACCACGGTTAGCTATGACTTGTTTAGAAACTCTCTTCGAAAATAATGTAGCAATTTGTGATACCAAATAAAAATGAATGATAATTACCGGAAAACATGCATCAAGTAGTGCCAGGAAGTGTAACTATTTTCGAGTCATGTGTGGAGACAGCGTTTGTAAAACTATACTAACTCTTATTAAATAATAGAGAAGAGATAATTGCTCGACTGTATTTGTTATTTATTTGCAATATCACACTATGTCTTTCAATCTCAATATCACATTCCAATTTTCATGTTAATAAAATTATGCCCAGGTATGGGTGCAAAACTCTGTATAGGGTTGTATTAGAGCTGTATATATGTTTAAAAGATTACCTTGGATAATAACCTGTTTAAACTGGGATTATTAATAAAACTTACAAACTGGAGTCTCGACGAAAGAGTTGTTGTGATGGTACGGAATATTCCTATGATAGATAATTTGTCGTTTATATCATTATAAGTTAGTATGACACTGCCATTGGGTTCTGTTATTGTTATCTGCAACTGTGCCAAATGTTATTGTTATCTGCAACCGTGCCAAATGTACACATTCAATAGTTTTAATTTCCACCGCGTGGCACAGATCAGGATCTTTGTAAATTAAGACAACAAAACTTCACAGTTCGGATCATTATTAAACCTCCGGCCAAGCCATTGTTTTGATGGAAATTATAGTTATCGTCATATTTATTTGTACTCAATCCCCTTTCAAGTCGGATGATGTTTACTAGTGCCTTCAGTACACCGTATTATCAGACGACTGTTTATTGTCCTGCAGAATCATCTGAAGGCCTTTCAATAAATTATGTACCCAGATCAAATGAACTTATGGTTCTCACTGAGCTATCACAATCAAGTACGGAGAGAGTGAGCACTTACCAAAACACCTTAACAGAATATGTACAAGTAACACATGAATCACTCGAGCGCTGAAGCGATCGCAACCATTCAACTAACCAGGCCTCAATAAACTGTAACGACTTTTATATTGACTGAAACTTCTTTGGCAAGGGAGATGTAGACACTTCTCATACTTTTGCTATTTATTGTTGGATTGATTTCACAATTCGTTCCTTCTTTGGCTCCCACAGTTGGCGACTATTTTAAAAAATAGCTGCCACTGCCAGTAATAATAGGTTTATAAGGTTGCTCATAATTTAGATTTATTCATAATATATTGGTCTACCTCTAATAATGTGTATTAAAAAATACGCGATAGGCTACTTTACCCCTGCTGGAAACCATTTTGAAAAATTGTCGTCATAACTGCCATGGGGACGGATAGTTGGACGATGGTTCTACACCTATATTTGTCCATAATATATAGCTCTATCTCAGTGTTAAAATAAATGCTTTTATCAAATAATACAGGATACGTTAGCTTAAAACAAACTAAAACGCTTACTGACGATTGTCATGTTAATCTGTGTCGCCATGTTGCTAAACAAATTATTCGAAAATCTGTTGCGAGGTTTGTTTGACCAAACAACAACACCGGACACGCTGTAATCATTTCCGGAGATAAGGATCGAGCTGGGCTGTCGTGAGTAAATGATTTTTCACCAGGAAATATTCATATTGCAAATTTGTATGCACACTTCAGACAGCTTCTAATATTTCTAAGTACAAAATCCACTTCAAACGCGGATTTTTGTGTTTCATGAATAAATGGATTATAAGAATGCATATCAAATTGAATAAGTTTTACATATCATAAGCGAAAGTTCCATGCAAGAATAATCTCATATCTGTCTCATGTTTATGTGATGAACTACGTAAATAGTCGTTACTTATGGCTGAATCGAGCTACAACACATCGCATCGGTTGTATTATGGCTACCAAGTCTCACAGTTTCTAACTACGAAAGCTCGCAACTGATTCTATAAAACCGGTTAAAACCGGTTTTCGTGTGATGCTCACTAAAAACGAAATCGATTTGCTAAAACTGAAATTAATATTTGTAGTTTCCGCTTTTGTTTACTTTTGAAGAAATATTATAAATGCAGTCAGGAGCCTTCCGTGAGTGTTGAGTGCAGACACTTTCATTGAAACAAAGCGCAACAAATAAGTTTCCTTTCTTGATTGTACTGTTCTTATAAAAGCATTTTGCTGTCCTGGTGATCAGTGTTTTATATGTAAACAATTTATATAAAAACGATTTTATATATAAAACATTGCATATATAATCATTTTACGTACATTCGTACAAACCTTTTTTATATAAACATTTTACCTACATTCGTAAAAGAAAATTATATACATACATTTTACGTACGTTCGTGAAAGCATTTTATATATATATATATACATACATACATATATATATATATATATAAATTTTATATATAATCGTATAAGCATTTTATATATAAACATTTTACGTACATTCGTACAAACATTTTATATATAAACTTTACATATATTCGTATAACCATTTTATATAAACACTTTACGTATATTCGTATGAGCATTTTATATATAAACACTTTACGTATATTCGTATAACCATTTTATATATAAACACTTTACGTATATTCGTATGAGCATTTTATATATAAACATTTTACGTACATTCGTAAAACATTTTATATATAAGCACTTTACGTATATTCGTATAAACATTTTACGTACATTCGTATAAACATTTTATATATAAGCGTTTTACGTACATTCGTATAAACATTTTATATATAAATATTTTATGCACATTCGTATAAACATTTTATATATAAACCTTTTATGCACATTTGTAAAACCATTTTATATAAAGAAATTTTACGTACGTTCGTACAAATATTTTATAGATATAATTTTACATACATTAGCTTAAACATTTCATTTATAAACATTTTACGTACATTCCCATGAATATTTTATATATAAACATTTTACGTACATTCGTATAAACATTTTATATAAAAACATTTAACTTCATTCGTATAAACATTTTAACTATATACATTTCACGTACATTCGTATAAACATTTCATATATAAATACTTTACGTACATTCGTATTAACATTTTACATACATTCGTATAAACATTTTATATATGAACAGTTTACGTACATTCGTATAAATATTTTATGTATAAACGTTTTACGTACATGCGTATAAATATTTAGTCGAATTTATTTATATATAAATATTTAGTCGAAATTATTAACATATCCAAGAATTATGAAAAATGATGAAATGTGAGTTAATCGATTGGTGTGTTTGTAATGAAATCATCCGCCCAGACAATATATCAAAGTTATTATTTTAGTAACGTGGTGGTGGGGGGGCGATACAATTTTAACAAAAGGGCTAGAATAATATGATGATGTCTTCATTCATGCTAACCGCCCATAGAATGTCCAGCAGCAATATATTATATATGAAAGATTCCACTGTGGAATTTCCGCAGGTCTTGCTAGTCATAATTAATAATAGCTCGCACACCAGAAAAAACGCTCGTGGAAAATGTCCATCGGATGGTTTCTATATTTCAGCGAACCAATTATTGTTTTACTCGTTCGGGCATTCACATCCAATGTAAAATTCTTATATACATCTAGTACATAAAGTAGATCTACTTTTAGTTTTTTAGTCCATTTAAAACGATTTATTACAAGAAACCCACATCTCTTTGGATATAAACGTCATCTAAGTATATTCTTAAAATACATTTGATTTTAACCGATTTTAATATTTAATTCGATCTATTACTTATGTTTTATTTATATAATTTCGCATTTGATCTGGCAGAACTAATTCTCTATTCAATATTATATAAAACCTAATATATAGTAGTGATTTTTAAAGTTTAAAAACTATTTTAGTATTTAAGTTTAAAAAATGACTTGGATGCCAAATTTGGACATGTGCAGAAAGAAGTAAAAATATGTCGCCAAGTTAAGATGGACAGCTTGCATTTCAACTTATCAATAAATGTCTGTATAGGTTATTCATCCAAACAAAGATTTTACGCGTAATAAACCATCCTTGGTGTATGGTTACTATTTCTTGTTAATTTCAGTGTTATGTGACCAGTAGTTTAAGAGTTTATCAGTTAAATATTTACACACAGAAAACACACACACATACATCTATTGTTTTATCGATATAGATTCGAGAACTACACTAATTGTCACCCATGAAAATCGGCATTTGTTTAATAAAATACATATGTATGCACCGATTCTTTTTTTAGATTCGAGTCTTTCCATTGGCTAATTGAAATAGATGTAACCAATTGCTACGCTTCTTAAAAATTGCACATTGATTTATTTTTTGAATCGCATAATGTAAAACGGTTTGATTCAACTGATAATTTCATGCCCAACCTTTGTTTTCAATAATTTACAAACTTTTAAGTTGTTAATTAATTGAAGGCAATAATTAAAACGTACAAACAAAAATAATTAAAACGTACAAACAAAAATAATTAAAACGTACAAACAAAAATAATTAAAACGCACAAACAAAAATAATTAAAATGTACAAACAAAAATAATTAAAATGTATAAACAAAAATAATTCAAATGTACAAACAAAAATAATTAAAATGCACAAACAAAAATAATTAAAATATAGAAACAAAATAATTAAAATGTACAAACAAAATAATTAAAATGTACAAACAAAAATGATTAAAATGTACAAACAAAATAATTAAAATGTACAAACAAAATGATTAAAATGTACAAACAAAATGATTAAAATGTACAAACAAAATTAATTTAAATGTCCAAACAAAAATAATTAAAATGCACAAACAAAAATAATTAAAATGTACAAACAAAAATAATTAAAATGTACAAAAATTCTTTGGTATAAAGTTGTATATTTTCACATATCACGTCCATCGCAGAAGTTGCTTTCTTAGCTTCTCATACGGTTAATATCAGATAGATGAAACTTACAAGCTATGAATGCACAGGTTCAATCATCTTACCGATGCAATTTGCAATCCCCTCTGATCCATTCGAATTGAATAAAAAACAGAAGGCATTACTTTTGGGACACCCTTGATAATATATAAAATATATGTAATAGAAAAAAATGAATATACATTAATAAATTAAATGAAAATTATTTAAATTATTTAATGATTGAACTAGAAATTTATTCACTGTATTCTCAACGCGAATATTTTGCACGTTTTGATACTAAGTTAAAATCCAAATCTAAAGAGGAAATTTTCCGAAATGTTACGTCATACGTCAGTTGCTATACGCCATATGTCATTTGTCATACGTCATCGCGTCGCATTGAGGTTAAGTCAGATTTATAATCATGAAAAAATAATATAATATTATCATTAATAATGAAGGGGGAAAAACGAAAAGCTCATTTTATTTTAATTTTTTGTATGTTTTATTTTGCTTTTAATCGGTTTGTATCTGATATACCTCTGAATTGAATTGCGCCCTATGAATTCTCTTCTCTCTCTGTCTCTCTCTGTCTCTCTCTCTCTGTATCTCTCTCTCTCTTTCTCCTCTTTGTGTAACAAATGGAGCTTAGGCGTTTGGAAAATGTTTGGACATTGTTAATTCACATACCCATTTGCAGCAGGCAAATAGCATAACAGTTAGGAGCGCCGACTGTCGTCTAGGCGGTCGAGTTTCAAACCTGGCTTGAGTTAGTTGCTAGCCGCACTGAAGAACTGTGATACAACGAAACAATCCCTCCGTGTATGATTATAAATTGGGAATTGATAAACAAACTGCCATAGAATGTGTAAACAAATGAAGCTTATGCGTTTGGACAATGTTTGACCACTGTTAATTCACGTACCCATCTTAACTGCAGCCAAATAGCGTAACTAGGCAGTCGAGTTTTATACCTGCTAGTCTAACCGCACTGAAGACTTGAACGGTCTGTCTGTGGATGACTATATATGTATATGTTTCCTATGTTTCGAGCTGGTAAGGAAATAGCAACTTATTATTATCTTTTAAAATTCAAGTGTGTTTTTATAATGCAGTAAAATATATTTTCTTTGAATTAAATTATGTGCTTAGCACATTGTATATTCAGTTGACCTGAAATGAAGTGAAAGTACGTTAATAGAAGTGGAATCGCAAGAGACAAAAATGGAAGTATCAATTACCATGCTGGGAGCTAAAATAATTTTAGTTTAGAACCGAAAGGAACGCTCGTGTTACCTGCCTCCCCCCCTCTCTCTCTCTGAATAATATACATGTGATAATGAAACAAACACCCTATATTTTGATATAAACATATTCGCGTTAATTATCAGTAATTAGCAGCGATACGACAGAACAGCCTCTAAAAGAATCACTACCAGATATGTCGAGTCTCGTGCACAGCGGAACCCAGATCTGACCAATTAAGTCTCATCACTTAATCCTTTTCTCATTAGGCCCTTATAATTATCGTCAATAAGACGCCGAAAATTCTAGACGAGTATGCAACAAGAACCTTGTGGTTTCAGCGATGCAATTTGTTGCGGTACCAAAATAAGTCAGCAGAAGACGCTCGCTAGTTTGCCATTTGATGTTGCGCCGACTCACTGTCTACGCTGGCTTTCAAAACATCACTATTTATATAAAATCAGGTATGAGTATATGTTTATATATTTGTATGCTCAAGATGAATTCCTGAACTAATTAAATCAATCATTATGAAGTTGGAACACAGCTTTCTAGGCGTAAGAATGAGTAATCTAGACTATTTGGTTTAATTTGGTTTCATGCAAAGGGCAGATGGGATTAAGGCCTTTCTTGAAAATTCAGAAATTTCCATATTTTGTGAAGTTTTAACATCAATTAATAAATATTCTCAAATCTTAATTTCTTTGAATTACTTTAAAAACATGTAACGAGATTTGAAAATTAAATTATTCAAAATTTGCGTTAAATTTGATCATTAGTTAATTAAACAAGATTATTTCAATTTATTCTTAAAACGCCTTAAGATTATGCCTTAAATTTTAGGCATTGAAATCATGTAATGGATTTTGATAAAAAATGGAATAAGTATTCATGACATAAAGTTTAGTATCAATATATATTGATTTTCGTAAGCATACATTCAAGTGGTGCAAAACTGTTTACCCATTCTGAGACGGATATTTTTCTAGTTCTCTCAAAGTCTATGACTTTGACACGTCAATTTTTAATGAGAAAATCCCAATAAAAATAAATAATTGAAATTAAACTTTCTCGTGTGATACTATGTTGATTTCCCTACCTGTTAAAATATAAATTAGTGGCGGTCTAGAATAGAAGCGTGACCTACATAAAAATGGCCATTGCATTAAAGTCACGTAAACTGATGTCACGGGAAAAAGTCTGAAGACACGACCGGAAGTCTTTCCGTTGTATCGAATTGTAGATGGAAATTACGAAAATCTTTCAAAAATAACTATTTTCTTTTTCTACAGAAAAGGGATTATTTTCCATTTGAACACGAGCAATTAAAGAATTTTTGCCGGGGGAATACAGTAACGTAAGAGATATTTTTATTTTTTAAAGTTTATTTATTTATTATTAAAATTTGTAATTTAAGAAAGCTAATCCGATACGTCCTTTTTTTTTCCTGAAAATATTTTTTTTTTACCTTACATAATAAACAAATATTTATTTAGTTTTCAAATAAAATCTTTAAATAAGTTATTGTATTCATTTTTAACAGTTCAAAGCAATATATTTAAACCATGTTTTAGGGGAAAAATAACAAATCTCGTGGACGTACATATGAAAGCTTATGTAAACGAAAGATGTGCCGTAAAATAAAATAGCCGTCTTCATAAACAAGTAGATGCTAGCTATACAAAACAGAAAACCAAAAAACTATTGCTCAAGTTCATAAAGATGGAAACTTTGTTTTTTCAACAGTTTTCATTTTATTGTTTCCCATCTACGATGTTACTTGCTATGACTTGTTTTATTATTTCGGTACTGATTCAGAGAGGGTTCCGTGTTGAAATAATATTAATATTTAGAAATCTATTCTTAGCATGAGGAGGGGTGTTTTGTAACTGTTCTGTACTTTTATGTATGTAATATATATATATATATATATATATATATATATATATATATATATATATATATATATATATATATATATATATATCTATAAAAACAGAGATGTGTGTGCCACAGACGATTTCTGATTGGTTAATCCAATAATCACATCTCCTAAAAAACTATGGTTCGTAGGCTCTTACCTTTACCATAAAATATTATGGCTTGATTTATTGTCCATCTTGGAAGGGTTTAATTTTTTCCTAACTTGCGATTTACAAATTTAAAAAATACGAAACTTACAATCTAACAATCGAACCTAACCTCCGACATCACGGCCGCCATTATGAAACTAAACCAAAAAAAAAAAAAAAAAAAGCGCCTTCACTCGTGGTCTTTACATTTCGGGTTTGGGTACTTGTGCAGTTTTCCATTGACATTAAAAAGTGGAAATATTTAAAAAAAAAATATATATATTGTACGTACTCGTCATGGGATAAAGTTTTCCTACAGAAAAAATCACGTAATTTCATCAAGTAGTTATTTTTTTATAGCGAAAAAAGAAAAAAATCAACGCTACAAGCGAGTCATTATTAATTAAACAGAAAGTTCAAGTAGGGGGATTTCCCCATTTTTTTTTTATAGCGAGGCCAAATTTCGCGAATTTGGCCTTTTTTTAAAGCAGTTTGGCCTTCAAATTTCTGTTTGGCCTTTTTCTTCACCGATGAAATAAAAAAAGCAAATAAAAACAACGCAATAAAACTTTTAAAAATACGGCACACTTTTGTTGTTCTTGTTTGTTTTTTTTTTGGTAATTTTCCTTATTTTTTTATTTTTTCAAGATAATACTATTAAATGGACACTATTATGCCAAATTAGCCCCCCCCCGAAAAAAAATGCACAAAAATTCGAGATTTAAGGTTTTGACGAGATAATTTAGCGAATTGTCCGGACTATTGCGAGAGAACCATCCATTAGTTTTTCCTGAAATTTTGCCACAAATTGTATTTCAATACATAGATGTGCATAGTAACAACATTTTTTAGCCGAAAATTTCTGTTGCGTCCCCAGATTTCATCGGTGAAGAAAAAGGCCAAACATAAATTTTGAAGGCCAAACTGCTTTAAAAAAAGGCCAAATTCGCGAAATTTGGCCTCGCTATCAAACGATTTGACCTTTGAGAACTCTACCAAACTCCTCCTACAATTTTGGGTCTAAACACGTGATATTTTAGATATAGATTCCTTGGACATGGATCTAACTTATTACCTTTACTTGATCCCTAAACAATAAATGTTAAGAAGTCATAATAGGGGTCAAAGTTTAAAAAATTGACCGTTTTTTTTTCTCAGCATTAACCTCAAAACACCTGGGCAACGCCGGGCACCGATTGCTAGTATATATATATATATAAGGGGGTTTCAAACATGGAATGAGATCATATATAACTGCTCAATACTGTAAAGCTTTGTAATAATATAAAATATACACTCGTAAGTGTTTCATTCCATCGAAGGAATTCGTCAGATTAAAAATAAAAACGCTCTTTCACGATTTCACGAAACTTTATTTGTTTATCTTTCTGTCAGGGGGAAGTTTTTAAATTGTATTTCTTAAATACATCATCATCAACAGATACATCTTTAACGATTGCTAAGGAACGATACGTTCCTTAGCAATCGTTAAAGATCGCGGCCAGAGCCGAATGCGATAACAAATTCTGTGTCGGCATTAAGCATGGTTGTATGCTGCTGTGTTCGTTAAATATAATATAAATGAGGAGTTGTTTCTAGTTAAAATCTTTTAAATATTGTGCATGTCACTTGAGAAAAACATGCTTGGAATGCGTCAACGTTATGCAAATAAGCAAAATCAAAATAAAATAGCGACCGAATTTGACCGGATGTTGTGTGTTTCTGTTAGATTTATTAAACACGTTTATATCTGGACCTTAAAATAGTCATACATCGGAATGTTGTTTTAAGGCGTCGATAATGTAAACACGATTTCAATCTCACATTTTAATCATATTCGTAACCTTAAAAAATTATAAAATCATTTCTAATTTATTTTAGGTTTTTTCTTTTGACATTGAATGGTACAAAAGTTATGATGATAATATTAAATTTTATTGAAGTTACATTGTGTTACATACTGAGAGGTTAATTCTGTGGTGCGCTTTGGAGGTATCAAAGTGCTTTTCTCCTGTTACATGTGTAATTAAAATGTCAATTCGAAATGATTCTTCATTTATTTATATTTAACAAAAAAATAAAAATAAAATAAAATTACATAAAACCATTTTAATGTCTATACAACATTTTTTCTCGCATTCTGCTCTGGTCGCGATAATTAATGCTTACCCGTTCTATTGTTATTCTAAACTCTTAGTAATATGAGCTGAAGTAATCCCCTCCGCTCCGGAAAAGGGAGTTTTAAAGACAATCTTAAGTTCAGATTTTAAGCCCGTTTTTTTCTATGTCTATGTGTTAATATTCTTTGCTCTGAATATAAATGTCACACTTGTTACGGGTTCAGGAGGAGTCCTTCAGATTGTGACAGTTGCCAGTCAATTTGCGCCAATTAGAGTTTATTCTCGATGGCTTGTTCGCATGCGATGGTCTACTGTCCGCGATTTTCGCTGCTAAGCAGCGCTATTAGATAGAAATCCGACCGAATAGGAGAGAACACACGTGATCGGATCTCGTGATATTGCGCGAGATTTGAAAACCAAGGTTATCGGGCATTAGTGATGCTATTATTGAAAAAAGAGACACAAACGACAAAAAAAGTAAACAACAAGAGGCAACTATTAAGATTCGTCCATTAAATTTACGCGTTTATCGCGGAAACATTTAGAACTAGCAGGCCGCCCGGTGTTGTTCAGTTGTAAAATACACATAAATAGTATATTTTAATTAATGCTGATTATTTATTTATTATAAACCGAAATAATGTAGGTATTATACGTAATGTTTAATTCCTTTTAAGAAAAAATGAAGTAAAAAAAAACAAAAAAAAAAAAACGGAAAGAAACTGAGACGTGCATGCAAGTATTATATTTTTTCGAAACATTTCACTTTTTGTAAGTAAAAAAAATACTCGAGCTGAGATTGCAACCAAAACCTAAAGGCAGTAAGTCAAATACCACAGTAAATAGGCCAGCATGATACGATCTTTAAAAAGTGTTTTCAAACCTACTTATTCTTGACATAAGAAATCTGTCACGTGAACGATTCACGCGCGTGCATTTGTGAAACAGTTGACAAACAGATGAAAATCCTATACCCCCCCCCACACACACACGTACCAATTTTTCATTTTTTACTTTTTAGGAGACCCTTTTCCGGATGAAAACTGATTAAAATGTTTCTGAATTCCTTATATATATAAAATTTCAAGTCTGTAGATCAAACATTTGTTGAGCACATAGGTTGAGAATTGTCCTCTCTCTCTCTCTCTCTCACACACACACACACACACACACACACACACACACACACACACACACACACACATTATCACTTTTATAGATATAAGCGTGATAAACTGACAAAAATAATCTTTTCAAGAGGAAATGTGACAAACCAACGAATATTATATTTTAAACGTAAATGTGACAGACTGACGTAACTGCTATTTCTAACATAAGTTTGTTAGATTTGTAAAAATAGCATTTCACTCTTAAACGTAACAAACGGACAAACGAACGGAGATTCTTACAAAGATGATTGGACGCACATGGTAAATTTACAATAGCCAACAAAACATAAAAGGACTGAAAATTAAATATACAACAAATAAATGTTACTAAAGGCAAGATAACTTACTCTTCTACTTACCTATATATGTGTTGTTGACGGACAGGTCAATGATGAAGACACGGACACGAATATAGGTTAGGGAAAGGTATTTGAATTGAGAACGAAACAGAATATACATAGAACAACAGTCGTAGTACTTAACGCCAAGATGGCGTACTACGAAGTACACAAGCACGCTACACGAAAGTCGGAAGCTCTCGGTCAATTTATTAAGTTTGGAGATTTAATATCTTGTGCATCAGCGAGTCCCCACATCAGTATAGCTTTTGTATTTTAATTGAAAAAAAAATGGTGGTTTGTAACAGCTATTTGAACCCTCAATAATTGCTAAAAACTAAAAAATTAAATAGTATTTTGTTTAATTTTCGATCTTTTTCGTTCTAACTCAACAAATTTAACACTACTTTTGTTTCAAGGTAAATAAGCGCTTTAAAATAAGCGAAAATACAATGCCTTTGGTAATATTTATTTGGTAATAGTTATCTTTTTTCAGACCCTTTTTGTTTTTGTTTTTGTTTTCCTATTGTAAAAAAATGCCCGCGCATTTAAAATGAGATGCGTGCATGTAATTTGTGTGTTTAACGATGAACACCCATCAAAAACTTAAGCGAAACGACGAAAATGATATTTTAAACCCAAGTGTTAAAGATCGACCAACGGACAGAGTCTTTTATAGAGACGTTTAAACGCATCTCAAACGGGTCATTTAATCTAACAATGAAGTTTAACAATGCAAAATGCTATTTCAAACGCAAGCGTGACAGACAAACTAATTAATAGAGTTTATTCTAGAAATGCTTGGACGTATCTAAAATATATAAGAAAAAAAAAAAAAACTCCCATTCGAAAATTAAATGTTATTTCAGTCTGTGTGACAGTGCAACTAATCGACAGATGGAGAATATCGGACGCAACTAAAATACGAAATTGAGAGCGGGAGGGTGCTTTCAACTTAATTTGACAGAGGAGAGAATTGCCCAGAAGCGGAATCGAGTGACTAAGAGATGGGTGTGATGTGCGTGCATGTGACATTGTTGCATTTAGGGAGGGTGTATTGACCGAACAGGGTAGCAAAGGGATTGTGGAGGGTGAGGTAGAAAGAATTAGGAGACAGGACACAATGCGGTTGATAATTAGGTCAGGCGAAGATGAATATCTTTCTCACAAAACGATGGGAGAAAGCTGATGTTACAAGCGGCGATAATGATAATAATGACAGACAATTAAAAATCATTTCTGGCGCTTCCGAGTCTCCATTACGCGGCTTGTCGAGCTGAGAATTAAGTTAATGCTATTAGTATCAGTGGTGATTAAGATCTTTAGTTTAGTTTCGTTTCCATGTTTTACAGCATATCAACCGTTTTAAGAAGTCATTACACGCAGAAGCACACCGCCTTTTGTAAACGATGCAGTTGTTGGTTTAGCGTGTACGTTTTACAGCATATCAGCCATTTTGGCATTAATCAATGTCGAAATTAACATCAGCATGGTTTACAATTTTTGTTTAGATTAGGTCGTTTGTTTTACGACATATCAGCTCTCTTAGAGTTTATTTCATGTTGAAGTACAATACCTATTGTAAACGAGTTATCAATTAATTGGTTTGACTGTTTTATTGCTTGTCAACTCACTTCGACATTATTTAACGGCAACATTTTCTTATTAGTATTGATAACGATTTATATCATTATTTAGTGTGTTCTGATTTTACTTGTCCCCCCATTCTTTATTTAAGCCCGAAGTGGGTCGGAGAGCATGGAGACGAATACTGTCTTCCATCTTCCTATGGCTAACACTTGATCTCTATTTGAGACATAGATATTCGAATGTTCCATTCAAGTTCTTCTTGACCTTTGTGTTAGGAAAGAAATTAGGAATATATTTTTTTCGTCCTAATTAACCATTCAAATTCAAGTTGTAGTATACTTTTTTTTTGCATAGGAGTCACCACTTATTAAGGCTCAAAAGATAAGGGTTAATCGGTGTACATTAGTCAATAGGACAATGTCGTAGTAATCGTTAGAAGTGGAAATTTGGTAAATCGGATTACTTAAGGGGACGAATCATCAAGAACTTGTTTACGTGGGACTTGAAGACGACCCTATTGTAGTCAGCTGGAAAGCAGGCAAACGGAAGACAGTCTGTGCAGTTCTGAGAAAAAAATGAAGGCAGGTGTGCAGTTCTAAGAAAAAAAAGCTTTGTTCATGGAATCCACGTTTAGGTTTGGGCATAGATAAAAAGTGGGAGAAATTATTGATAGTGTTTTCAGCTAGACAAGTGTTTCTCGTTAAATTTTGGCGAGGGGGTACCATGGATTGAAGCCCAGAAGAGCACTTGCCATAAAAATAAGGATAAAGCAGAGACAAGCTCGCAACGTCTCTTCTGTGCGAAAGAGGTTGAAGGGAAGAAAAAAGGGCATCCCCCACTAGGCTACTAAGTCTATTTTAAACTCTGTCAAGGCAGGATAAGTCGTTTCTAGCAGCTTTTTTTCCTGAAAATTCTTGTGTAATATACCTTGTTCAAAGAAGATTGTTATTTTCTTTTAGTCTTTCTTTAATTTTTCTTGTGGTATAAACCCAGAGGGATCAGCTCTTTCGGTGCTACTGACGGATAGTCTGAAGCTATGTATACGTTTGCACTGTTAGCGTGAATTTTAAATTGAAAGAACTGAGTCACATCTTTGAAAACATTATTCCATAAGATTATTTGAACATGTTAGAAAACAACATGATGACCCCTATGGGTTAATACCACCAGAAAAATGAAGAGAAAAGGCCCTAAAAACAAAGCCTGTTTGTCAGAAAAAATTGATTCAATAATTTAATAAAATATTTTATAACATTATTTGGTGTTCTAAAATGTTCCAAAAAGAATCTTATGTGCATTACTCTTAAAAAGGAAGAATACAACTCACACGCGGCTCAAGCAAAGATGGCGGGTGTGTCCACCGACTGTAATCATATCAGAATTTACACGCGCTTTACAAACGAAATGTCGGATGCACGAAATGTGATAGCCATTTATTTTTGCCAGCCGAAGTACGATTAGTCGTAATCTGGTTCGCTGGACGAATGATAAAGACTGGCAATGGCTTCTGTTTCGTGATAACTCCTCTCGTGAGGGATTCGTTTGGCTATTTCATTATCGTTTATAACCAATCATGCCAGGGATGTTAGTAATGGCGTCCAGCAAAACGCAATGCTGACAATAAAGGCAATTATTAATGAGAGTAAAGACAGGAGAACGGGTGCGGGTAATTATAAAAGAGAAAATAAAGTTGGAATAGTATCATCAGTGGCAAAGGTCAGAGGTCAAACAGTGCTGATAAAACAATTAATGATATCCGGTTGGCAGTAGTTAATGCAGTTAAATACCCAGTCTGTCGACCAAGAAGAATACAAAACACAACGTTATAAAACCGAAGCGATGACCTTTTTAATACAATTTTTTATAACAAAGCTTATCCAACCTGAGATCAAAGTGTAGCGTCTTTTCTGTATCAGAAAATTGGTTCTCCCATGTATTACTTACTTCGCGATGGACCGTCGACGGAACAGATCAGACCAGTCGAGGATATGTCCTCGGCAATAAGTTCAGCACTGATTTATTTCGATCGGGCTGAGGTAGTGTTCTGTTCAGTCCTAGAAGATTAACCTGCCCAGGCTTTATCTTCTCTCATGGAAAAGTGGTTATTTTATTGCTAATCGTGCAAGACGCCCATACTGGGAAATGCTGACGGAACTGTTCCTGCATTTCTTTTTTGTATGGTAGATTTTACTTCTACTAGTTCGCTGACTTTTCAAGATCTCACTGACCTTGTTCATAACATAGAACTTACGTAAATAGAAGATCAAACTATTTTTGCATCCGATAGAGAGAGAGAGAGAGAGAGAGAGAGAGAGAGAGAGAGAGAGAGAGAGAGAGAGAGAGAGAGAGAGAGACCATTTGAGGAGCTACATACACTATAAAATGATCTTGTATCTAACATTACTGATGTGGGCCGCAGGTGAACAAAGCAATTTGCCCAGGTATTACCTTTTTTCAGATGTGGGATTCTGTCGCCTTAGGCATTACCATCTGTGTGAGGATAGTGACAAGTTAGCACAATGCCCTATTTTCAGAGAAAGAGAGAGAGAGAGGGATATAAACTCGACGTGTGTCTAATCCTGTTGTTATGGCAAGCAAGTCAACATTCTTGACTTTAGCAATAACATTAAAATCTAATTTAGTCTAAGAAATCCAGTTTCCAAGGCATTGTCTCCTGTTTTCAAAGAAGTCTAGTTCAGGACAATGCAGTGCTCCTTCTGGGAAAGTTGGATAGGTATATGTAAGTCGACATCGGTTTTAGGTGGAAGCACGGGTTTAAGTCTTGATCGACTTAAATGTTTCATTGCTCACATTTTCTAGCTTTCATTCTTAGTAGATATAAAACCGTTTAATTTAATAATACGATAAAACTTTTGAAAAAACGTGTGATTAAAAGCTGTGTTAACTCTGATATAAAACAATATTATTAATGATATACTTGCGCCACTATATCTCAGTGCCACGATTGTTAAAACACTCTTCAGCATGGCCGGATGGTAATTTGGCCATAAGCATACAGATACACAGAAATGCAACCCCAGAATTCCCTTTCCTTGATCGACCACCTTTTTCGTCCAGATGGCATAGGGTAAGCACG
Organism: Euprymna scolopes; assembly: GCF_053919585.1. Lineage (NCBI taxonomy): Eukaryota > Metazoa > Mollusca > Cephalopoda > Sepiida > Sepiolidae > Euprymna > Euprymna scolopes. The sequence goes on from NC_136483.1 coordinate 117,080,088, forward strand.
CATATTTCTGTCTCTTCGTAAACGAGAGTGAGCCCCCACCCTCTTGTCGTTATTAGTTAGGTTAGTTAGTTTAATTTTGAAGATTATCAATTGTAAATTGTCTTTGTGTATATATTGTATATATTTTGTAGAATAAATAGTTAATTATGTTTCATATGTGTAACGATTCTGTCGCGTTGTGTGTTGTCTTGTGTCTGCCATAATTAAACAACGAAGCGGTCCGGAGGACGAAGGAAGAAGATTCCAACCAGAATGCCGCTACTTGAGAGAATGGAGGAGCCACACATGCAACATCGCAGGTATGCTTTTCTTCTCGATACACAGACCCTAATGACTGGCCCATCTTCACATCGTCATGAGACCGTTTCTAAGGCATTTAGTGTAACACGTGACGCCGGTCGCAGGCCATTGACCGGCTGATAGTGTTTGAAAATGTTGACTGTAGACGAAAGATTGACTCTTAAAAATAGTCAACGGCATAACCAAAAATAATAGCCACAAACATCTCGACCCATTTTTGTTGATATTTCCATGTGCTTATCTGTGGATATCGTTTATTCTCTCGGGGAATTGGTTGCGTTCCCAGAACATTTCTCAACTAAGCATCTCTTCCCGGGGAAGCGATAGTACCATATACTAACAGTACCTATACAAATTCCACAGCGGACTCATTCATATCTAATATATTGATGTTCACATTCTATAGATAGTCAGTGTAAATGGAGACGCTCTGATATTATTGTAGCTTTTTTGTTAAAACTGCAAAAGTATTTATCTAAGCTAGCAAGGACGCCCGGCGTAGCCCGATCGTAAAGTACGCTTTAATATGATATTTTAATTCTTGCAGATTTCGTACATATTATCATAGAGTTAATGTTCTATCGATTTTTTATATATCATAAAGTTGCGATTTAAAAATAAAATATATATATATATATCCATATGACATGGGTGCATCAGCTCGAATCAAAACCGAAATCAAAACTTATGAGATATATATATATATATATATATATATATATATATATATATATATATATATATATATATATATATATATATCTCATAAAAAAAATAAAGAATTCTTAGTAAAATTATTTATAAAAAAATAAATGGCTTGAGTGTCATCAGCTATAATCAAAACCTAAATCCAAACTTATTTATTATTTCAAGAAATTGAAGTCCATAACAATTAAACGACAGTCACTCGGCTATAAACGTGACAAACAAAATAAATAACATACACGCACATACACTTATCACAATATTCTGTGGATCTATATTAAAAAATCTTGTTAAACTTTGTGACATATTTCCATTCTATGGAGGTCAGGCGCGAACGAACACCCCATAATTTTATTATACCATATTTCTTCAAACTGAAACAATTATCAAAGTATACTTACGCAGAGAGATATGAAAAGTCTTTATTAAAGTTTGTGCCGATTTCTATTCTATGGAGGCCAGCGCGAACGCAGACCCCACAATTTTATTATACCATCCGTATTTAAGTTAAAACATACTTATCAAAGTATACTTATGTATATCTATATCAAAATTTTTTTTTTTAATTTTTAAATTCTTTATTTCCATACTTTGTGGACCAAGCGCGTACGCAGACCCCACAAATTTAATGAACCACCGTTTTGATGGATCAAACATACCCATTCCTGTGTCTCGATACATCTTCTATCATTATATGTAATCAGTTTTTTAAAATAGTAACTCATATAGGAGCCTATTCGTGACCAAACACACACACATACACACATTCAGCTTTATATATATATATATATATATATATATATATATATATATATATATATATATATATATATATATATATATAATATGATTATGATATATACTAAAATAATACCTGTCTCAGGACGGGTAAAATTAATTCTCCGAACACAATGACACAACACTTTAAGAAAATTTAAATCCAAATATAACGATATTAAACCTTATTTCTACAATCCTTATTTCATTTTTTATCAAAATTTATTGCAATGTATTTATTTTAGAAAATGTCTAAAATTTATGGAGACTCAAGAAATTGGAATTCAGAGAATTTTGCTTAATTGGTGCTTAATGAGTTAAGATCAAATTCAATGGAAAATTGAAAAGTTTTGTGATGGTTTTGCCTCAAGAATCTCTTTCAAAATATGCAAATGAAACTGAAATGATTTTTCAATCAGGCATGACAGACCAAGGAACATACCTTTTCAAACTTATGTATGATAGATCAAATAAAATACTTAAGTAAACTCAAGCATGACAGACCAAGGAAAATGCTATTTCAAATGTAATTGTGACAAATAAACGAAAATGCTGTCAAACCATATACTTGATTGATCAATAAAACTTATATTTCAAACTTAACTAGCCTGGGTGCTCGGCGTTGCCCGGATGTTCGGAGGTGTGTGTTGAGCAAAAAAAAAAAAAAAAGATGGTACGGGGAAAGAGGAAAAGAACGTGAAAAAAGAGACGTCTTTGCTGTTACGCCCATCGCCAAACCGGAAGTAGGGTAGATTATAATTAAGGCTCGCCAATCGAAAAGAAAGGATGGCTTTCAAAAATATCGGCGAAAAAAGCGACCCCTTCTTGTAGAAAAATGTCAAGTTCAGGGTGAAGGAATTAATGTTTTAGCCAATTTTTCGATACTTTTCGTCCAAAGGGTCGAGCTTAAAGACAATACCGATCTTGTGAAAATCCGTCGCCTCTGTCAAAAGTTTCAGGCGGTCATACATACATACATTTAAACAGACAGGTAAGGTTTATATTATAGACTAGCCTGGATGCCCGACGTTGCCCGGGTGTTTGGAGGTGTGTGTTGAGCAAAAAGCAAAAGAAAAAAGTAGTAGTAGGTAGGCAGGCTTGAACGACAAAAAAAAAACGTGATGTTTTGCTGTTGCGCCCATCGCCAAACTGGAAGTGACGTAGGTTTAAATTAAGGCTGGTCAAGCGAAAAGAGGGGATGACATTCGAAAATATCGGCGAAAAAAGCGACCCCTCCCTGTAGAAAAGTGCCCAGTAGAGGGTGAAAGTTTTACGCGGACATACAAACATACATACATCTAAACAGATAGGTGAGATTTATATTATATATGACTTTCTTTTAATATCTATGACTCTTTATTATTTTGAAGGAGTATCACATCACTATAGTGCATTATATAATACTATTTAGATACGGATGATGGGGTGTAAAAAAAAGGGTATATAAGAAAATTTAGCATCCAACTTACGTACACTGGGCAATTCCAGTAGAAGTAAGAGTAGGACGAGAAATAAGTGTTATAGGAAGTTGAATCATGGGCGAAAGTCCTAAAATGAAACGTAAGGAGGGGGGGGCGAAGTCTTTTTCTTTTGCAGATAAGCTGCTTATGATCAAAGCTTTTTTTTACTCCCTATCCGTAGAAGATATCGGGAGCGTATATGTGACCTTACAGTGCTATGGGAAAATAAGGGAACAGAAAACGGAATATGCTTTTCTTTTCTTTTATACTGCACATAATCGAAGCTGCCAGGTGATAGAGAAAGACGAGAACTTCGACTGTCATATTACCATTACAAAAAAAAAAAAAAAAAAAGAAAAAAAAAGAAATCAACCAGCTGATTTTGTCGATGAAGTAAGCGAACCATTGGGAGGTTGAAGGACATCCAAGCGATGCTGCAATTATCCATTTATACAATTGTGTAATCTGAGTAATGAAAACGCACATGCCTGCCTGACATTGAATTATATAAAGATTAAATATAAAGAGTAACAATAAAAAGAACAGTCATTTTCTCTTAACAGCACGGACTCGCTTAATCTGCCTGTGTGATTGCCAGCTGTTGCTGATGGCTAAGGTCAACCCTGACAAACAGAAAGTTATTAACGTTTTTATTATACTCAACACCATTAACAAATTGATAATTAAACATGGACCACTGTGTGAATATTGATTTGGAAGATGCATCACTCAATCATTTGCGTCAATTACGTATGCCTGTTTTGAACATCGACTGCTGCAACGAGCCAGGACCTCAGACATAGATGACATATACTAAACTTGTTAAACGGACATCAGACAGATGATGTATACTAAACTTGTTAAACGGACATCAGACATAGACGACATATACTAAACTTGTTAAACGGACATCAGACATAGATGACATATACTAAATTTGTTAAACGGAAATCAGACATAGATGACATATACTAAACTAGTTAAACGGACCTCAGACATAGATGACATATACTAAACTAGTTAAACGGACATCAGACATAGATGACATATACTAAATTTGTTAAACGGAAATCAGACATAGATGACATATACTAAACTAGTTAAACGGACCTCAGACATAGATGACATATACTAAACTAGTTAAACGGACCTCAGACATAGATGACATATACTAAACTAGTTAAACGGACATGAGACAGATGACATATACTAAACTTGTTAAACGGACATCAGACATAGATGACATATACTAAACTAGTTAAACGGACATCAGACATAGATGACATATACTAAACTAGTTAAACGGACCTCAGACATAGATGACATATACTAAACTAGTTAAACGGACATGAGAAAGATGATATATACTAAACTTGTTAAACGGACATCAGAATAGATGACATATACTAAACTAGTTAAACGGACCTCAGACATAGATGACATATACTAAACTTGTTAAACGGACATGAGAAAGATGACATATACTAAACTTGTTAAACGGACATCAAACATAGATGACATATACTAAACTAGTTAAACGGACCTCAGACATAGATGACATATACTAAACTAGTTAAACGGACATGAGAAAGATGACATATACTAAACTTGTTAAACGGACATCAGACATAGATGACATATACTAAACTTGTTAAACGGACATCAGACATAGATGACATATACTAAACTTGTTAAACGGACATCAGACATAGATGACATATACTAAACTAGTTAAACGGACATCAGACAGATGACATATACTAAACTTGTAAAACGGACATCAGACATAGATGACATATACTAAACTTGTTAAACGGACATCAGACATAGATGACATATACTAAACTTGTTAAACGGACATCAGACATAGATGACATATACTAAACAAGTTAAACGGACATGAGACAGATGACATACACTAAACTTGTTAAACGGACATCAGACGTAGATGACATATACTAAACTTGTTAAACGGACATCAGACATAGATGACATATACTAAACTAGTTAAACGGACATGAGACAGATGACATATACTAAACTTGTTAAACGGACATCAGACATAGACGACATATACTAAACTTGTTAAACGGACATCAGACATAGATGACATATACTAAACTAGTTAAACGGACATCAGACAGATGACATATACTAAACTTGTTAAACGGACATCAGACATAGATGACATATACTAAACTAGTTAAACGGACCTCAGACATAGATGATATATACTAAACTAGTTAAACGGACATGAGAAAGATGACATATACTAAACTTGTTAAACGGACATCAGACATAGATGACATATACTAAACTAGTTAAACGGACCTCATACATAGATGACATATACTAAACTAGTTAAACGGACATGAGAAAGATGATATATACTAAACTTGTTAAACGGACCTCAGACATAGATGACATATACTAAACTAGTTAAACGGACATGAGAAAGATGATATATACTAAACTTGTTAAACGGACATCAGAATAGATGACATATACTAAACTAGTTAAACGGACCTCAGACATAGATGACATATACTAAACTAGTTAAACGGACATGAGAAAGATGACATATACTAAACTTGTTAAACGGACATCAGACATAGATGACATATACTAAACTTGTTAAACGGACATCAGACATAGATGACATATACTAAACTTGTTAAACGGACATCAGACATAGATGACATATACTAAACTAGTTAAACGGACATGAGACAGATGACATATACTAAACTTGTTAAACGGACATCAGACATAGATGACATATACTAAACTTGTTAAACCGACATCAGACATAGACGACATATACTAAACTTGTTAAACGGACCTCAGACATAGATGACATATACTAAACTTGTTAAACGGACATCAGACATAGATGACATATACTAAACTTGTTAAACGGACATCAGACATAGATGATATATACTAAACTAGTTAAACGGACCTCAGACATAGATGACATATACTAAACTAGTTAAACGGACCTCAGACATAGATGACATATACTAAACTAGTTAAACGGACATGAGACAGATGATATATACTAAACTTGTTAAACGGACATCAGACATAGATGACATATACTAAACTTGTTAAACGGACAACAGACATAGATGACATATACTAAACTTGTTAAACGGACATCAGACATAGATGACATATATTAAACTAGTTAAACGGACCTCAGACATAGACGACATATACTAAACTAGTTAAACGGACATGAGACAGATGACATATACTAAACTAGTTAACGGACCTCAGACATAGATGACATATACTAAACTTGTTAAACGGACCTCAGACATAGATGACATATACTAAACTAGTTAAACGGACATCAGACATAGATGACATATACTAAATTTGTTAAACGGAAATCAGACATAGATGACATATACTAAACTAGTTAAACGGACCTCAGACATAGATGACATATACTAAACTAGTTAACCGGCCTCAGACATAGATGACATATACTAAACTAGTTAAACGGACATGAGACAGATGACATATACTAAACTTGTTAAACGGACATCAGACATAGATGACATATACTAAACTAGTTAAACGGACATCAGACATAGATGACATATACTAAACTAGTTAAACGGACCTCAGACATAGATGACATATACTAAACTAGTTAAACGGACATGAGAAAGATGATATATACTAAACTTGTTAAACGGACATCAGAATAGATGACATATACTAAACTAGTTAAACGGACCTCAGACATAGATGACATATACTAAACTTGTTAAACGGACATGAGAAAGATGACATATACTAAACTTGTTAAACGGACATCAAACATAGATGACATATACTAAACTAGTTAAACGGACCTCAGACATAGATGACATATACTAAACTAGTTAAACGGACATGAGAAAGATGACATATACTAAACTTGTTAAACGGACATCAGACATAGATGACATATACTAAACTTGTTAAACGGACATCAGACATAGATGACATATACTAAACTTGTTAAACGGACATCAGACATAGATGACATATACTAAACTAGTTAAACGGACATGAGACAGATGACATATACTAAACTTGTTAAACGGACATCAGACATAGATGACATATACTAAACTTGTTAAACGGACATCAGACATAGATGACATATACTAAACTTGTTAAACGGACATCAGACATAGATGACATATACTAAACAAGTTAAACGGACATGAGACAGATGACATACACTAAACTTGTTAAACGGACATCAGACGTAGATGACATATACTAAACTTGTTAAACGGACATCAGACATAGATGACATATACTAAACTAGTTAAACGGACATGAGACAGATGACATATACTAAACTTGTTAAACGGACATCAGACATAGACGACATATACTAAACTTGTTAAACGGACATCAGACATAGATGACATATACTAAACTAGTTAAACGGACATCAGACAGATGACATATACTAAACTTGTTAAACGGACATCAGACATAGATGACATATACTAAACTAGTTAAACGGACCTCAGACATAGATGATATATACTAAACTAGTTAAACGGACATGAGAAAGATGACATATACTAAACTTGTTAAACGGACATCAGACATAGATGACATATACTAAACTAGTTAAACGGACCTCATACATAGATGACATATACTAAACTAGTTAAACGGACATGAGAAAGATGATATATACTAAACTTGTTAAACGGACCTCAGACATAGATGACATATACTAAACTAGTTAAACGGACATGAGAAAGATGATATATACTAAACTTGTTAAACGGACATCAGAATAGATGACATATACTAAACTAGTTAAACGGACCTCAGACATAGATGACATATACTAAACTAGTTAAACGGACATGAGAAAGATGACATATACTAAACTTGTTAAACGGACATCAGACATAGATGACATATACTAAACTTGTTAAACGGACATCAGACATAGATGACATATACTAAACTTGTTAAACGGACATCAGACATAGATGACATATACTAAACTAGTTAAACGGACATGAGACAGATGACATATACTAAACTTGTTAAACGGACATCAGACAAAGATGACATATACTAAACTTGTTAAACCGACATCAGACATAGACGACATATACTAAACTTGTTAAACGGACCTCAGACATAGATGACATATACTAAACTTGTAAAACGGACATCAGACATAGATGACATATACTAAACTTGTTAAACGGACATCAGACATAGATGATATATACTAAACTAGTTAAACGGACCTCAGACATAGATGACATATACTAAACTAGTTAAACGGACCTCAGACATAGATGACATATACTAAACTAGTTAAACGGACATGAGACAGATGACATATACTAAACTTGTTAAACGGACATCAGACATAGATGACATATACTAAACTTGTTAAACGGACAACAGACATAGATGACATATACTAAACTTGTTAAACGGACATCAGACATAGATGACATATATTAAACTAGTTAAACGGACCTCAGACATAGACGACATATACTAAACTAGTTAAACGGACATGAGACAGATGACATATACTAAACTAGTTAACGGACCTCAGACATAGATGACATATACTAAACTTGTTAAACGGACATCAGACATAGATGACATATACTAAACTTGTTAAACGGACATCAGACATAGATGACATATACTAAACTAGTTAAACGGACCTCAGACATAGATGACATATACTAAACTAGTTAAACGGACATGAGACAGATGACATATACTAAACTTGTTAAACGGACATCAGACATAGATGACATATACTAAACTTGTTAAACGGACATCAGACATAGATGACATATACTAAACTTGTTAAACGGACAACAGACATAGATGACATATACTAAACTTGTTAAACGGACCTCAGACATAGATGACATATACTAAACTAGTTAAACGGACATGAGACAGATGACATATACTAAACTTGTTAAACGACATCAGACATAGATGACATATACTAAACTTGTTAAACGGACATCAGACATAGATGACATATACTAAACTTGTTAAACGGACATCAGACATAGACGACATATACTAAACTTGTTAAACGGACATCAGACATAGACGACATATACTAAACTAGTTAAACGGACATCAGACATAGATGACATATACTAAACTTGTTAAACGACATCAGACATAGATGACATATACTAAACTTGTTAAACGACATCAGACATAGATGACATATACTAAACTTGTTAAACGGACATCAGACATAGACGACATATACTAAACTAGTTAAACGGACATCAGACATAGATGACATATACTAAACTAGTTAAACGGACCTCAGACATAGATGACATATACTAAACTTGTTAAACGGACATCAGACATAGATGACATATACTAAACTAGTTAAACGGACCTCAGACATAGATGATATATACTAAACTAGTTAAACGGACATGAGAAAGATGACATATACTAAACTTGTTAAACGGACATCAGACATAGATGACATATACTAAACTAGTTAAACGGACCTCATACATAGATGACATATACTAAACTAGTTAAACGGACATGAGAAAGATGATATATACTAAACTTGTTAAACGGACCTCAGACATAGATGACATATACTAAACTAGTTAAACGGACATGAGAAAGATGATATATACTAAACTTGTTAAACGGACATCAGAATAGATGACATATACTAAACTAGTTAAACGGACCTCAGACATAGATGACATATACTAAACTAGTTAAACGGACATGAGAAAGATGACATATACTAAACTTGTTAAACGGACATCAGACATAGATGACATATACTAAACTTGTTAAACGGACATCAGACATAGATGACATATACTAAACTTGTTAAACGGACATCAGACATAGATGACATATACTAAACTAGTTAAACGGACATGAGACAGATGACATATACTAAACTTGTTAAACGGACATCAGACAAAGATGACATATACTAAACTTGTTAAACCGACATCAGACATAGACGACATATACTAAACTTGTTAAACGGACCTCAGACATAGATGACATATACTAAACTTGTAAAACGGACATCAGACATAGATGACATATACTAAACTTGTTAAACGGACATCAGACATAGATGATATATACTAAACTAGTTAAACGGACCTCAGACATAGATGACATATACTAAACTAGTTAAACGGACCTCAGACATAGATGACATATACTAAACTAGTTAAACGGACATGAGACAGATGACATATACTAAACTTGTTAAACGGACATCAGACATAGATGACATATACTAAACTTGTTAAACGGACAACAGACATAGATGACATATACTAAACTTGTTAAACGGACATCAGACATAGATGACATATATTAAACTAGTTAAACGGACCTCAGACATAGACGACATATACTAAACTAGTTAAACGGACATGAGACAGATGACATATACTAAACTAGTTAACGGACCTCAGACATAGATGACATATACTAAACTTGTTAAACGGACATCAGACATAGATGACATATACTAAACTTGTTAAACGGACATCAGACATAGATGACATATACTAAACTAGTTAAACGGACCTCAGACATAGATGACATATACTAAACTAGTTAAACGGACATGAGACAGATGACATATACTAAACTTGTTAAACGGACATCAGACATAGATGACATATACTAAACTTGTTAAACGGACATCAGACATAGATGACATATACTAAACTTGTTAAACGGACAACAGACATAGATGACATATACTAAACTTGTTAAACGGACCTCAGACATAGATGACATATACTAAACTAGTTAAACGGACATGAGACAGATGACATATACTAAACTTGTTAAACGACATCAGACATAGATGACATATACTAAACTTGTTAAACGGACATCAGACATAGATGACATATACTAAACTTGTTAAACGGACATCAGACATAGACGACATATACTAAACTTGTTAAACGGACATCAGACATAGACGACATATACTAAACTAGTTAAACGGACATCAGACATAGATGACATATACTAAACTTGTTAAACGACATCAGACATAGATGACATATACTAAACTTGTTAAACGACATCAGACATAGATGACATATACTAAACTTGTTAAACGGACATCAGACATAGACGACATATACTAAACTAGTTAAACGGACATCAGACATAGATGACATATACTAAACTAGTTAAACGGACCTCAGACATAGATGACATATACTAAACTTGTTAAACGGACATCAGACATAGATGACATATACTAAACTAGTTAAACGGACCTCAGACATAGATGATATATACTAAACTAGTTAAACGGACATGAGAAAGATGACATATACTAAACTTGTTAAACGGACATCAGACATAGATGACATATACTAAACTAGTTAAACGGACCTCATACATAGATGACATATACTAAACTAGTTAAACGGACATGAGAAAGATGATATATACTAAACTTGTTAAACGGACCTCAGACATAGATGACATATACTAAACTAGTTAAACGGACATGAGAAAGATGATATATACTAAACTTGTTAAACGGACATCAGAATAGATGACATATACTAACCTAGTTAAACGGACCTCAGACATAGATGACATATACTAAACTAGTTAAACGGACATGAGAAAGATGACATATACTAAACTTGTTAAACGGACATCAGACATAGATGACATATACTAAACTTGTTAAACGGACATCAGACATAGATGACATATACTAAACTTGTTAAACGGACATCAGACATAGATGACATATACTAAACTAGTTAAACGGACATGAGACAGATGACATATACTAAACTTGTTAAACGGACATCAGACATAGATGACATATACTAAACTTGTTAAACCGACATCAGACATAGACGACATATACTAAACTTGTTAAACGGACCTCAGACATAGATGACATATACTAAACTTGTTAAACGGACATCAGACATAGATGACATATACTAAACTTGTTAAACGGACATCAGACATAGATGATATATACTAAACTAGTTAAACGGACCTCAGACATAGATGACATATACTAAACTAGTTAAACGGACCTCAGACATAGATGACATATACTAAACTAGTTAAACGGACATGAGACAGATGATATATACTAAACTTGTTAAACGGACATCAGACATAGATGACATATACTAAACTTGTTAAACGGACAACAGACATAGATGACATATACTAAACTTGTTAAACGGACATCAGACATAGATGACATATATTAAACTAGTTAAACGGACCTCAGACATAGACGACATATACTAAACTAGTTAAACGGACATGAGACAGATGACATATACTAAACTAGTTAACGGACCTCAGACATAGATGACATATACTAAACTTGTTAAACGGACCTCAGACATAGATGACATATACTAAACTAGTTAAACGGACATCAGACATAGATGACATATACTAAATTTGTTAAACGGAAATCAGACATAGATGACATATACTAAACTAGTTAAACGGACCTCAGACATAGATGACATATACTAAACTAGTTAACCGGCCTCAGACATAGATGACATATACTAAACTAGTTAAACGGACATGAGACAGATGACATATACTAAACTTGTTAAACGGACATCAGACATAGATGACATATACTAAACTAGTTAAACGGACATCAGACATAGATGACATATACTAAACTAGTTAAACGGACCTCAGACATAGATGACATATACTAAACTAGTTAAACGGACATGAGAAAGATGATATATACTAAACTTGTTAAACGGACATCAGAATAGATGACATATACTAAACTAGTTAAACGGACCTCAGACATAGATGACATATACTAAACTTGTTAAACGGACATGAGAAAGATGACATATACTAAACTTGTTAAACGGACATCAAACATAGATGACATATACTAAACTAGTTAAACGGACCTCAGACATAGATGACATATACTAAACTAGTTAAACGGACATGAGAAAGATGACATATACTAAACTTGTTAAACGGACATCAGACATAGATGACATATACTAAACTTGTTAAACGGACATCAGACATAGATGACATATACTAAACTTGTTAAACGGACATCAGACATAGATGACATATACTAAACTAGTTAAACGGACATGAGACAGATGACATATACTAAACTTGTTAAACGGACATCAGACATAGATGACATATACTAAACTTGTTAAACGGACATCAGACATAGATGACATATACTAAACTTGTTAAACGGACATCAGACATAGATGACATATACTAAACAAGTTAAACGGACATGAGACAGATGACATACACTAAACTTGTTAAACGGACATCAGACGTAGATGACATATACTAAACTTGTTAAACGGACATCAGACATAGATGACATATACTAAACTAGTTAAACGGACATGAGACAGATGACATATACTAAACTTGTTAAACGGACATCAGACATAGACGACATATACTAAACTTGTTAAACGGACATCAGACATAGATGACATATACTAAACTAGTTAAACGGACATCAGACAGATGACATATACTAAACTTGTTAAACGGACATCAGACATAGATGACATATACTAAACTAGTTAAACGGACCTCAGACATAGATGATATATACTAAACTAGTTAAACGGACATGAGAAAGATGACATATACTAAACTTGTTAAACGGACATCAGACATAGATGACATATACTAAACTAGTTAAACGGACCTCATACATAGATGACATATACTAAACTAGTTAAACGGACATGAGAAAGATGATATATACTAAACTTGTTAAACGGACCTCAGACATAGATGACATATACTAAACTAGTTAAACGGACATGAGAAAGATGATATATACTAAACTTGTTAAACGGACATCAGAATAGATGACATATACTAAACTAGTTAAACGGACCTCAGACATAGATGACATATACTAAACTAGTTAAACGGACATGAGAAAGATGACATATACTAAACTTGTTAAACGGACATCAGACATAGATGACATATACTAAACTTGTTAAACGGACATCAGACATAGATGACATATACTAAACTTGTTAAACGGACATCAGACATAGATGACATATACTAAACTAGTTAAACGGACATGAGACAGATGACATATACTAAACTTGTTAAACGGACATCAGACAAAGATGACATATACTAAACTTGTTAAACCGACATCAGACATAGACGACATATACTAAACTTGTTAAACGGACCTCAGACATAGATGACATATACTAAACTTGTAAAACGGACATCAGACATAGATGACATATACTAAACTTGTTAAACGGACATCAGACATAGATGATATATACTAAACTAGTTAAACGGACCTCAGACATAGATGACATATACTAAACTAGTTAAACGGACCTCAGACATAGATGACATATACTAAACTAGTTAAACGGACATGAGACAGATGACATATACTAAACTTGTTAAACGGACATCAGACATAGATGACATATACTAAACTTGTTAAACGGACAACAGACATAGATGACATATACTAAACTTGTTAAACGGACATCAGACATAGATGACATATATTAAACTAGTTAAACGGACCTCAGACATAGACGACATATACTAAACTAGTTAAACGGACATGAGACAGATGACATATACTAAACTAGTTAACGGACCTCAGACATAGATGACATATACTAAACTTGTTAAACGGACATCAGACATAGATGACATATACTAAACTTGTTAAACGGACATCAGACATAGATGACATATACTAAACTAGTTAAACGGACCTCAGACATAGATGACATATACTAAACTAGTTAAACGGACATGAGACAGATGACATATACTAAACTTGTTAAACGGACATCAGACATAGATGACATATACTAAACTTGTTAAACGGACATCAGACATAGATGACATATACTAAACTTGTTAAACGGACAACAGACATAGATGACATATACTAAACTTGTTAAACGGACCTCAGACATAGATGACATATACTAAACTTGTTAAACGGACATGAGACAGATGACATATACTAAACTTGTTAAACGACATCAGACATAGATGACATATACTAAACTTGTTAAACGGACATCAGACATAGATGACATATACTAAACTTGTTAAACGGACATCAGACATAGACGACATATACTAAACTTGTTAAACGGACATCAGACATAGACGACATATACTAAACTAGTTAAACGGACATCAGACATAGATGACATATACTAAACTTGTTAAACGACATCAGACATAGATGACATATACTAAACTTGTTAAACGACATCAGACATAGATGACATATACTAAACTTGTTAAACGGACATCAGACATAGACGACATATACTAAACTAGTTAAACGGACATCAGACATAGATGACATATACTAAACTAGTTAAACGGACCTCAGACATAGATGACATATACTAAACTTGTTAAACGGACATCAGACATAGATGACATATACTAAACTAGTTAAACGGACCTCAGACATAGATGATATATACTAAACTAGTTAAACGGACATGAGAAAGATGACATATACTAAACTTGTTAAACGGACATCAGACATAGATGACATATACTAAACTAGTTAAACGGACCTCATACATAGATGACATATACTAAACTAGTTAAACGGACATGAGAAAGATGATATATACTAAACTTGTTAAACGGACCTCAGACATAGATGACATATACTAAACTAGTTAAACGGACATGAGAAAGATGATATATACTAAACTTGTTAAACGGACATCAGAATAGATGACATATACTAAACTAGTTAAACGGACCTCAGACATAGATGACATATACTAAACTAGTTAAACGGACATGAGAAAGATGACATATACTAAACTTGTTAAACGGACATCAGACATAGATGACATATACTAAACTTGTTAAACGGACCTCAGACATAGATGACATATACTAAACTTGTTAAACGGACATCAGACATAGATGACATATACTAAACTTGTTAAACGGACATCAGACATAGATGATATATACTAAACTAGTTAAACGGACCTCAGACATAGATGACATATACTAAACTAGTTAAACGGACCTCAGACATAGATGACATATACTAAACTAGTTAAACGGACATGAGACAGATGATATATACTAAACTTGTTAAACGGACATCAGACATAGATGACATATACTAAACTTGTTAAACGGACAACAGACATAGATGACATATACTAAACTTGTTAAACGGACATCAGACATAGATGACATATATTAAACTAGTTAAACGGACCTCAGACATAGACGACATATACTAAACTAGTTAAACGGACATGAGACAGATGACATATACTAAACTAGTTAACGGACCTCAGACATAGATGACATATACTAAACTTGTTAAACGGACCTCAGACATAGATGACATATACTAAACTAGTTAAACGGACATCAGACATAGATGACATATACTAAATTTGTTAAACGGAAATCAGACATAGATGACATATACTAAACTAGTTAAACGGACCTCAGACATAGATGACATATACTAAACTAGTTAACCGGCCTCAGACATAGATGACATATACTAAACTAGTTAAACGGACATGAGACAGATGACATATACTAAACTTGTTAAACGGACATCAGACATAGATGACATATACTAAACTAGTTAAACGGACATCAGACATAGATGACATATACTAAACTAGTTAAACGGACCTCAGACATAGATGACATATACTAAACTAGTTAAACGGACATGAGAAAGATGATATATACTAAACTTGTTAAACGGACATCAGAATAGATGACATATACTAAACTAGTTAAACGGACCTCAGACATAGATGACATATACTAAACTTGTTAAACGGACATGAGAAAGATGACATATACTAAACTTGTTAAACGGACATCAAACATAGATGACATATACTAAACAAATTAAACGGACCTCAGACATAGATGACATATACTAAACTAGTTAAACGGACATGAGAAAGATGACATATACTAAACTTGTTAAACGGACATCAGACATAGATGACATATACTAAACTTGTTAAACGGACATCAGACATAGATGACATATACTAAACTTGTTAAACGGACATCAGACATAGATGACATATACTAAACTAGTTAAACGGACATGAGACAGATGACATATACTAAACTTGTTAAACGGACATCAGACATAGATGACATATACTAAACTTGTTAAACGGACATCAGACATAGATGACATATACTAAACTTGTTAAACGGACATCAGACATAGATGACATATACTAAACAAGTTAAACGGACATGAGACAGATGACATACACTAAACTTGTTAAACGGACATCAGACGTAGATGACATATACTAAACTTGTTAAACGGACATCAGACATAGATGACATATACTAAACTAGTTAAACGGACATGAGACAGATGACATATACTAAACTTGTTAAACGGACATCAGACATAGACGACATATACTAAACTTGTTAAACGGACATCAGACATAGATGACATATACTAAACTAGTTAAACGGACATCAGACAGATGACATATACTAAACTTGTTAAACGGACATCAGACATAGATGACATATACTAAACTAGTTAAACGGACCTCAGACATAGATGATATATACTAAACTAGTTAAACGGACATGAGAAAGATGACATATACTAAACTTGTTAAACGGACATCAGACATAGATGACATATACTAAACTAGTTAAACGGACCTCATACATAGATGACATATACTAAACTAGTTAAACGGACATGAGAAAGATGATATATACTAAACTTGTTAAACGGACCTCAGACATAGATGACATATACTAAACTAGTTAAACGGACATGAGAAAGATGATATATACTAAACTTGTTAAACGGACATCAGAATAGATGACATATACTAAACTAGTTAAACGGACCTCAGACATAGATGACATATACTAAACTAGTTAAACGGACATGAGAAAGATGACATATACTAAACTTGTTAAACGGACATCAGACATAGATGACATATACTAAACTTGTTAAACGGACATCAGACATAGATGACATATACTAAACTTGTTAAACGGACATCAGACATAGATGACATATACTAAACTAGTTAAACGGACATGAGACAGATGACATATACTAAACTTGTTAAACGGACATCAGACATAGATGACATATACTAAACTTGTTAAACCGACATCAGACATAGACGACATATACTAAACTTGTTAAACGGACCTCAGACATAGATGACATATACTAAACTTGTAAAACGGACATCAGACATAGATGACAAAGACTAAACTTGTTAAACGGACATCAGACATAGATGATATATACTAAACTAGTTAAACGGACCTCAGACATAGATGACATATACTAAACTAGTTAAACGGACCTCAGACATAGATGACATATACTAAACTAGTTAAACGGACATGAGACAGATGACATATACTAAACTTGTTAAACGGACATCAGACATAGATGACATATACTAAACTTGTTAAACGGACAACAGACATAGATGACATATACTAAACTTGTTAAACGGACATCAGACATAGATGACATATATTAAACTAGTTAAACGGACCTCAGACATAGACGACATATACTAAACTAGTTAAACGGACATGAGACAGATGACATATACTAAACTAGTTAACGGACCTCAGACATAGATGACATATACTAAACTTGTTAAACGGACATCAGACATAGATGACATATACTAAACTTGTTAAACGGACATCAGACATAGATGACATATACTAAACTAGTTAAACGGACCTCAGACATAGATGACATATACTAAACTAGTTAAACGGACATGAGACAGATGACATATACTAAACTTGTTAAACGGACATCAGACATAGATGACATATACTAAACTTGTTAAACGGACATCAGACATAGATGACATATACTAAACTTGTTAAACGGACAACAGACATAGATGACATATACTAAACTTGTTAAACGGACCTCAGACATAGATGACATATACTAAACTAGTTAAACGGACATGAGACAGATGACATATACTAAACTTGTTAAACGACATCAGACATAGATGACATATACTAAACTTGTTAAACGGACATCAGACATAGATGACATATACTAAACTTGTTAAACGGACATCAGACATAGACGACATATACTAAACTTGTTAAACGGACATCAGACATAGACGACATATACTAAACTAGTTAAACGGACATCAGACATAGATGACATATACTAAACTTGTTAAACGACATCAGACATAGATGACATATACTAAACTTGTTAAACGACATCAGACATAGATGACATATACTAAACTTGTTAAACGGACATCAGACATAGACGACATATACTAAACTAGTTAAACGGACATCAGACATAGATGACATATACTAAACTAGTTAAACGGACCTCAGACATAGATGACATATACTAAACTTGTTAAACGGACATCAGACATAGATGACATATACTAAACTAGTTAAACGGACCTCAGACATAGATGACATATACTAAACTAGTTAAACGGACATGAGAAAGATGATATATACTAAACTTGTTAAACGGACATCAGAATAGATGACATATACTAAACTAGTTAAACGGACCTCAGACATAGATGACATATACTAAACTAGTTAAACGGACATGAGAAAGATGACATATACTAAACTTGTTAAACGGACATCAGACATAGATGACATATACTAAACTAGTTAAACGGACCTCAGACATAGATGACATATACTAAACTAGTTAAACGGACCTCAGACATAGATGACATATACTAAACTAGTTAAACGGACATGAGACAGATGACATATACTAAACTTCTTAAACGACATCAGACATAGATGACATATACTAAACTTGTTAAACGGACATCAGACATAGACGACATATACTAAACTAGTTAAACGGACATCAGACATAAATGACATATACTTAACTTGTTAAACGGACCTCAGACATAGATGACATATACTAAACTTGTTAAACGGACATCAGACATAGACGACATATACTAAACTAGTTAAACTACCCGTCTGTTCCGAGTTTCTTAAGTTTACCTAATCGATCATTCGTTAACACAACTAGAAACATGTATTTCTGCTTAAAGCTGTAATAAAAATAGTTAAAAATATTATTTTCTTAAACACATTTCGCTTTACACACACATGCGCACGTACACACATGAAATGCAACAGTAAGTCCTCGGAATATATACTTGAAAGAACAGTTGGAAATAAGTCATACACCATCTACTATAACTACGCCATCCCTACGGCTACATACCTAGAAAATGGAACCACAAAACCTGACATAATGATATTGGATAAGGAGAAGAAAAAGAAGAAGAAGAAGAAGAAGAAGAAGAAGAAGAAGCAACCTTAGTAGAAGTTAGCGCCATCAGTGATGCTGGGTTAAACAGAGCTGAGAGGGAAAAGATAACGAAATACCGAGGTTTATGTATGACATGAATGGAAACTGGTATCTTAAGAAGATCTCTATCATTCTACTAAATATAGGAGAAACTGGAATCATGAAAAATGAATATAAAAAATTAACTGGCAAATATACCTAGTGAACCAAGTGCAAGAATGATTCAAACAATTGGACTTAAAGGAACGATCAAATTCTTTAAAAGATTTCTCGGTTACGTTCTGAATTAACGGGTGAATGTTTGGCATTCGGTAGGATGCCCCATCCCCAGCTGGAACAAACTGATAAGAAAAATTAAGACACGCACACACATATATATACACACACACACACACACACACACACACACACACACACACACACACACACACACACACACACATATATATATGTTTAAATATATATAGAAAGAGAGTGAAAGAAAGAGAGTAAGAGACAACGTCATACACACATATGGTCAATTGGTGAGAGGAAAATTATGTTCTCAATTTTTTTTACTGACTCAATGTTTTAGAGGTAAAGCTTATTGGGGTAAGTTTGCAGGTTTATCCTGCGTTTATGAATAAAAAAATCTTCCAAATGCCATAGGAATTTTGTCTGAGTTTAAATTTGAAATCGTGGACCCACGTTCTTAGCTTTGCTCGTAAAAACCAAGTTGACAGCTTCAGAACCTTTCTAAATTGGATCTATTGGAAGGGTCTTGATGCACAGCACAATCACGTTGACACACCGGTTGTCGCCAGATCACCGAACGTAAGCAACGTTGAGCCTGGCCAGTACCAGATGGGTGACCATTTGGGAAAGCAAAGTGCTGTATGTGCCGCGAGATAAAATATCAGGTTGAGAAACTGGCGCAGTTTATCCTCTCGAGAGCAGATGGGACTCTTAAGCCGTGGTAGGCACCCCATCTAGTGATGACGTCACGATAAAAATACCCTTGATAGTCCTGGCGAAGCATCAAGTATTCAGCTACCGACAAGATTTGAATTACACTACAAACTCGTGTGGTGAGTTCAATCTCGGCTGCGGCCACGCCGGATGGATGAGGGGTCTTTTCTCTAACTATCATCTTTAAAGTGAGTCTTTGGTATTTTTTAATTTCCATTTTCCTTAGCTTTCTTAAGTACTTTTCTTCTTTTTATTTGGTTTAAAAATCTGTGGTGAATTTCACTGACATCTTTTCATCTCTGAAGAATTGCCTGATGGAATGAAAACAATATTTTTCATCATGATTATAAAGCACACGTAAAAAAGACGATATAGGGATTCGCATGAATTATTTTGAAAAAAAAATGTAAAAATGTTTTTAAAAATAAGCAATATAAAAATGTATGATTGTAAAGTTATTCTTTACATTAATCATTGGAATGCATATATATATATATATATATATATATATATATATATATATATATATATATATATATATATATATATATAAGAGAATAAAATACGTTTCCATTAAATGAAATGCAATGGAGACAGAATGTATGAAAAGAACAGAAAGGAAAAACAATTAAACACTGAACGAAAACATCAAACTATAGATTGTCCAGTTTCGTTTGGATCATCGAACATCCTTAGTAAAAGGACATTTCTCTGAAGACGTTCAAACGAAAACCAGTCAATCTTAAGAAATTCACAACAAAAACTTCTCTAGCTACCAGCGGTAAAAGAACTTGTCTTTTTTGTTCGTGCAACTTCAACTAAACAGAATTTCCATGAGCAGAGTTCCTTTGCAAGAACTTCCCATCTGTGAAATTATCGCAGAACTGCTTCCTCGTAGACTAGAACATGGTCTTCATCTTCAAATCCAATGTTAACAAATTTTTATCAAGTCTTCCTTATAAATACTCTAATTTTTCCATTTCGTTTGTCATTTTCAATCCTCATAATATGCTGGCCATTGAACTGATTTATTTCGTTAACTTTTATCTTCGTCTGCTTCTCCCTTTCATAAGTAATGACTCCCTGATTAAAATCATCTTTAATTCGAATATAGGAACTGAATCACTGATGGGAATATGTGCACTGCTCGAGATGAATAAGGTAAAATTTGAACAAGCGAAAAATTACTCAATCAAAAACTAACAATTTAACAATCGTTATCAGTACAATTACGTAAGTATCCTCGAATCGGACACAATGAATCAATCAGAGACGAAAGCAACAGTAAAAAAGAATAGATTAGAAAAAAGAAAAACCTTTTTGAAAATAGATTATATTAGAGATTTTTTTTTAATTCCTAGTAATATATGAAAAATACTTTATGACCTGGATAAAAGAACGCAGGAACTTGTATGCATTTAAGATTATGTAAACGACGTAATTAAAGGACTAGCGAAATAGATTAACACGAAATACAGCGATCAAACAAGCAATATCAGAAAGCAATAAAACGGGAAATAACAAAGCGATGAGGAATAATCGTTAGAGAAAACACTATTTATAAAAAAGACCAAAGAAATTGCACCCAAATAATTATAGATATGATTGCGAAAAAGACCCTTGAAAGGAGAAAATCAATGTCTACTAAAAACCGTACAAAACAACGCGAATCGAACAAACAAATAAAAGTCAAGATAGGCAAAATATAAACAAAAATCGAATGTATTCTCTATGAATATAGAGACAAACTACTAAACAACATAATAAGCGAATGCAGCAAGCAGATACCTTTGAAAATGAAAATACTTCCGTAAAGTTACAGGGGACTAATAAGCTGTTAATAAAATTAGATGTACGTTCTGATCCCAATAATATGATCCGCGAATCTTCTCGTAGTCAGAAAACAGCTGAGTTTCTCGCTGACACGCTGTAAGTAGTTCACTCAATGAGTAGTGAAGTGTTTCTGTAGTAGCGACAGTAATAGTTAATCTGTTTGTTTTCATCGTTGTGACTGCAATAAAATAATAACAAATAAAAAACATCAATATTATGCTTGTTGGATAACGTCATCCTTTTATTTGTTCTTTTAAAGTACTGCAAAGTCACACATTACCTAAGCTTCTGATTATTCCCTGAACTTAGTCATGTCGCCAGCCAAAAAAGAAAGACATTTCTCTATTTATCGCTACGTGTCACTTTTGACTTCCTTTCTATGACATCATATGATGACACGTAACCCTAACTCTAATCTAATAGAATTTTCCACTTTTCTGCTTACTCTAATATTATATGGAAATACCATTTTTAAACATTATTTTTACACTCTCACATTCCATCTTTGTACAGTTTTAAAATATAATTTCCATCGCTTTCCACAGGGATTTAATGAACGTAATTGGTTTTACCAATGGGTTACTACTTATCAAGGTCAATAGTCACTTGAAGATCATTGGTAATACGATTGAATTGTTATCAGACAAAAGATAAGGAAAATCAATTATATGAACTAATATCACCACGTCTCACTTTAAACTTTCTATTGATGACGTCTAACCTAACATAGGGCTCGAATTCTAATGTTTTAACTTCTAATGGAATTTTCCAATTTTTTACTTAATCTAAACTCATATAGAAAATATCCACACCCGATTATTATGCGTTATAAACTGACTATTTCAAGTCCTGTGCGAAAAGGAAACTTATTGGATTAAATAACAAATAAGTTTATATTTTAACTTGAGACTGCCAATAGATCGATCAATCTCCGTATTCCCTCTATTGATCTGTCTCTGTTGAATATCCTTAATTTCTACACGTATTTCTCGTCTACCGATGATGTTTGTCTCCCTGCTTCCCTAGCCGATCATCGAGCTGAGATATTACTTGTTTTTGAATTGTCTGGATTATTATTTTGTTTCCTTTTTTCTGTTTTTTTTTTTTGGAGGGGGGGGGGATAAAAGACGCAAATGTCGTGTTTCCCCTTTCATTAACAATATGAACGTTACGACAAACTGAATGTCTTAACATGAAACATAATCGAGGAAACAGAAGAAAAGAAATTCTTCAGACGCGTTCATTTAATTTACGTATATAAAACGACGAAAACAAAAGCGTGACAAACCAACGATATGCTGCACCAAATTTGCGCGTGACCAACCGGTTGTGCTATAAAAAGAAACACTCATTTCGAACGCGCCCTGTTGATTTTATGAAATTATTTTTGCATAACTACTTGAAATAAAGTTAAACGTACAAAAGTCAAATATCGTGGCTCAGTTGTACTTTAAAAAGAAACATCCGTTTCGAACGCGCCCTATTCTTATAAAAAATCTAGAGTTCATTTTATAGGCTGGGCCTTTCTGCCTGTGCGCCGTGTGGTGATAAAACTTCTCAAATATACTTTGTGATACATTAATGAAAATGTATAATAAATTATTTTATTGATTTTTAGCCGAGAGGATATATATTTTCACTATATTTTATTTACTGTGTTATTTTTGCGCCCAAAAAGTCCATTCTCGTCTGCTCGTTCACATCTTGTAAACAAAACAGAAAAAAGGGGAGGAGGGGCCTGCGAGGAAGAGGAGAAGGAAGAGACAGAGATACTGTGAACAACGGGTGGAAGAAGAAGGAGAAAAGAAAGCTCATAGACGGGAAAGAGAGGAGAGAGAAGAGAGAGAGAAAGAAAGAAACCGTATATATAGAGAGAGATAGGCCATATATAGAGAGAGATAAGCTGTATATAAAAAGAGAGAGGTAGATCGTATATATAGAGAGATGACTGGAAAAAGTTGTCAACAGTTAGTGGAGCTTTGTGCTTCGAAGCGACAGGCCGTAAGAAGCGAAGGTGGAGGCAGCGAAGGTGGAAGACGACGTCGGTAGTGTAGTATCGCTATAAGCGAAAACAGCGGTGACGGCCAAAATCTGTTTTGATCAGCGGTCAAAGTTAGAATATTGACTGAAGAAGAAAGAAATGAAGGCAGCGAAGAAAGGATCAAAGGAGCAGTGAAATATATAAATCAAGGACTTTGATGAGCTTCAGAAATAAAGACTTGAAGCAACTAACATGCACGCGCGTAATGAAACGTAAACAATCCGAAGGACAGAAATACGAAAACTAACCTGCGCACGCGCGTAATCAAATGTAAACAATTTACAGAAAAGAAATATATATAAAAGAAAAGAGACAAAAGAAATGTCACATTTCAAAGGACATTCAGTGAGTTTTTCAACCAAATCTTTCATTTCTACAAGATCTCTCTCTTCTTCTAGAACCTGTATCTAATTGAGCAGACGATTTCTTGTCTTTAATGTGGACATTGACTGTTAACGATATATTTCTCTCTCGGTAGAATTTGAATCATTAAATCATTTCATTTAGTAAGACATATTTAATTTTCTTTTCTTGAATTGAATTTTATTTATTTTTTATATAAATAAAAATTTGTTAATTTTTCTACGATACTTGTCCTCGTTATTTCTCATGTGATTTCGTGGTCCAGTATATTTCATTTTATTGTTGTCTTCGAGACGGTTATCCCATTCCCATAACAACGCATTATCAAGGAACCTGGGAAACTTTTTTAAAATATATATTTTGTTACGTCACCCATCTCTACCGTCTCCAGTAGGGCTGGGATACGTCGTAAAAACTTGTAATGTGATGTTGTATAAAACTTAACTTTGGTCAAAGTCGGGCTTGTTTCTTTAATCAGATGTTTTCGTTTATCCATTTTCGATACTGATCGGGCGCATTCCGATGCAAAACCTTCATAAGAACAATCCCAGACACATCAAGTACCTTCGTGTGAATTTAAAAAAAAAATCGGCACAACAGTTTCCGAGTCCATAAGGAGCGAACTCACGCATTCGTGAACGCGTGCGTTTACGCACACTAAGTTCATTTTATATAATAGTAGATATATTACATTGTTAATAGTAACGTTTACTCAATTCTAGAAGGATAGACAAAGCCTCTGGTATCTATGCGGAGACTCAACTACAAGCACAAAAGAAATCACAACAATGAAATTGAAGACGTATTTTCAACTGAATGCGCTAGAGAAAAGGAATTGAATTGGACGTGCGTCTGAGTTCTGTCGTGTTAACGTAAACAGAAACAGTTTCGCTGACGACAATAAGTATCTATTGCGATTGTCTTGTATTCTAGAAGCGTATAATAAAGAGGATGAACGTACTTATATCAATGACAGCTCAACACTATATTGCAAATTAAAAGCATCTCTGCTGAATACCAAATCCGTGAACGTCGACGTCGTCATCAAACATGCTTTCTCGAGTCGCATATTTTTACTAGCTGAATAGGATTTTATCCTCCGAACGAACATATACAGAGTGGGGCAGAGCAACTTGCTTATTTAGAATATCAATTAAATTTAAATGCGCAAGTTGCTTTGCCCCACCCTGTATGATACTGCTCTTTCCCTAAAAGAGGGAGGAATGTCTAGAAGTATCCCAGTCTCATTAACAGCAGAACACATAGTATACTATTCCTAAGAGGCGGTTATCATTTCTGGAAAGATGGTATTGTAGCTGTAGAACAGATAATACACCAAAGAAAGTGGCACGTAATGCCTGGGACGATGGTATAATGAGACGCGAACATGTACTACACTATCCTCGCAAAGAAAGAGGTAATGCCTGAAGGATGGTATTATGAGAACAAAACTGATGATTCACTATACCCCCTGAATTAAGTATTAAAAGATAGTAATAGTATAGTTCCAACACCAAAGAAACAGATACCAAATCTCTATTGGTAATAGCTAAGCATTGCACTCAGTAGGAATTTTCACAGGTCATCATCAAAGATTTCTATCTGTCAACAACAGTCTGGAGTCTAAGTGACAACAATTCTTCCTAGTCTTTCAGTATTCTCCATCTCTTTCGATAACGATTGCAAATGAATTTGCGTTATCGCAAAAGCCGTTTAATATTAATTTCTCGCTGGCAACGACCATCTTCACTGGAATTTGGGTGACAATAAGCCTTCCCCAAGGTCCCAATTCACTTCGCAATCACCCAGTGGAGGTCTGGTTAGTGCTTTATCTCCTTGGCCTTTCCATCCTCCTTGACTCGTCATAACTATTTGTTGTGGTGCCAGTTGTTGCGGACACTATAATTTTTTCAAAGGGATTAACTTACAATAATGCAGTTTTAGTTTTCTTCACTCTATGTTGTGTTCTATCTTTTTGTTCTATTTTTATTACAGTTTGTGTTTGTAGTTCGTGTTTCTGTATTTAACGGTTTTCCTGACTATTTCAACCACTTTCATCCGTTGTTATCCGTTATAAATTCTATGCCATCACCTTGATTACAATCTCTCTCCTTATTTATTTATTTATTTATTTATTTATTTATTTACTATTTCTATCAATCCTACAATTATTGGTGTTGTCTTAACTTCCTTCGGCTTTCATATACCTTTCAGCTCTCTGGCCAGTTTCGTTTATTTGCTTCGCTTCTCTACCTTTTTGATATTCACCTTACGATCGCACATTACTTTTCTTTCTTGTTAACTATTATGACATGCAGTTTTCTTGTTTGAGTATGTTTATCTGCTTGTACGTCCATGTCCCATACGATTGATAATTTTGTCTGGTATTTTGCACATTCTTAAGCGTTCTATTATCCATACTTGAGTGATTCATTGATAATAATAATATTCCTTGGATTATGTGTAATAACAAATCTCCCTAGATTTCCAGCATTCTTATCTTGTATTGATGAGCGATTGGAACGTAAAAGGTTTTCCTTATTACAGCTGGTATGCATCAGGAGGTAGCATTTTCGCTGCCCTCTTCCATCGCACGGAATTTTTTTCTCTTTCTTTGGACGCTTCTGAGAAGAAACATTACTTTTTAAGGAACTCGCTCGAAAAAAGGCATGAAGCCACTTGATGCAAGGATCTAACAAGAACGAAAGCTGATTATGGCAAAGTCGGGAGATACCTATTGACCTTGTATTCAAAAGATCAAGGCTATAGGTAGAAGAAAAACTGTGAGCAGGTCATAGTTCTAAAATCTTGCAGTCTTTAAAATGAAGTTATTGGAATTGGAAGCTATATTACAATGAGGTATCAAAACAGGGAATTGATGGAGACCTCTAGAAAAGAATAAACCACATCTGCTATTTTGGAACGTTTCTTCATACTGTTTGATATACCACTATAAAGATAAGCGAGAAAATATCCAGATAGATGACATAGATCTTCCCAAAACGAGTGGTTTCAAATATCTTGGGTCGACTTTCAGCAGCGACAGCAATATCTTTGACAAAATTGCCAATTGAATCAGTGCGGCATAGCTGAAATGGTACCCGCCGTTAGTCTGTGAAAGTTGAAACAATACTGGACTGCAGTATGACCAGTTACTTTGTAGGGTTTCGAGTGTTTAAAGAAGTAGAACGACAACTATCCGTCATGGAGACGAAGATGTTGCGTTTATTTAGATTCGGCCATGTCCAAAAATGTTAATATTCACTTTCTTTACGGTTTTACACCAATCATAGACAAATTGAGTTCAAATCCTCTGTGCCGCTACAAAAATATGCAACGTAGAAAAATGTCTCTTCTTACCAGATGCTCTAAGTTCGAGGGAGGTGAGTGATGAGAAGCTTACTTTATGTGTAACATTGCAATTTTGTAAAAGAATAAAACATCGAAAAGCATAACATCATTCATCAAGTGTAATAGTGTTGACATTTTTTTTTATTTATTATTTTGTTACAATCACAAAGTGAAAAGGATTAACTGCTACTGCCGGATTATCGTCACGAAAACGGAATTCAGAGTGAAGGGCTCTGAGAAAAGTCCAAGTCCAGGACAAAGGTGGTTGGACACTTTACATCAGTTCACAGTGCACCGAAAAAAACAAAAAACAAAAAACAAAAAAAACATATCCATTCTGTTCAATACTTGCAAACAGAACAAAATCACAGGGAAGAAATGACGTTAAATTTGAACTCAACCTCAGATCAAAAGTCTCAAACTCAAATCCAACTGTACTCTTCTCTCTGCACTTTCCACACTAACGCCCAAAATAAAGAAGACGGCTCTTTTATAGAGAGACCCAACCACATCTCATTTGCATACCCCCTCCCCCCTCTCGTCACATCACGTGATTTTCAGTCCATAAATACCAAGGGGTTGACATTTTTATTTTCTCTTTTTTTTCTTTCCTAACACGAGCCGCACGATGCATGAGGTAAGGTTTTTTACTTTTAACCACACGCCCCCTTGATCTCTAAGATCAATAATTAGTATCATAGTCCGCCATCCACGCTGGGCGTCTTCGTTCACGGTGCGATCGTCGAAGACGCTCTTCTTCACACACTTCAACATCAGCATCAACCTCCTCTCCCTCTGATGGCAAGGAGACTCTCCGTATATCTAAAATGTGACGAGGCATTCCGTCAATCGCTACCTTGTTTTTGGAGAGTACTTCAGTCACTGTACCTTTTCCCCAGCAAGCCGTGCAACGAGAATTGGGTGGTTTCACCCACACCTCTTCACCAACTCCGATGTCCACGCATGCCTGTTCTTCTCTCTGCCTTACAACCAATGGATGTCGCCATTAATAAGAGAAAATAGACCGGTGCGGCACTGAATTTTCGTCTTGACCAGCCTTCGGCATCATATTGTACCAAAAAACTGCTTCTTGGGGCGAAATCTGGCTTGATGCCACAGCTTTTATATAATTCCATTTCCACTTGGACGGTATGCAACTCTAAAATATAGCCCCACATTCCACTTCGCACATAAGTCTCTAAAAACTTCCGAGCGGAAAGACGTACCATTATCCACCAACACCTCTTCTACTGGCCCCCTTTCCATAAAAACCTCCTCGACAACTCTCTTTATCTCTTCTGCTGTTTCATTCTTGATTTTCCGCCATATCGCTACTCTCCCAGGCCCACAATCAATCATAGTTACATGCGGTTCATGTTGATAATGTGTGATGTTAATGGCCAATCTCCGCCAATTCTCTTCAACATGCAGTTCCCTTTTTTCATGTCTAGCCGGTGTAGGGTCGATTGATTGGCATTCCCTACATTGTTCCACCACCTTTTGGACGTCTTGCATTGTGACGTGCGGGTTTACTTTTCTTGCCAGGTAAAGAGTCCGTTCCTTTCCAAAATGATGCAGGTTATGCAGGTCTTTTAAATTCTCTACTGCAAAACATGCTGGAGCCCCGTCTCTTTCCTTGTGTAGCCAGGCTTTCTTGACTCTTGTCAGCCCATCTGCTTTATTTTTTGTGATGGAACTAAGGTAATAGTTACCTTTAGTTCGAATTCTCGAACCAAGTCTCCCAGCGCTCCAAGTCTACGCTTGATAAGCATCTCCGCTGCTCCTTTTGTTTTGATCTGCTTATCACCAGACAGCTCCGATTTAATCCACGACACCACTGTTACAGAGTCTGTTTTAACGTTCACTATCTGTAGCCCCCATTTTAGAGCCAGATTGATGCCTTTCATCACAGCATCAAGTTCCACAACATTGATATGTGCGCTATCATCCTTTTTGCGTAGCCAAGCAGCATCTTCAACAGCCACTTCTATTTCCATAAATATCAGGGGGCAGCCATTATAGAGAGACCCAACCACATCTCATTTGCATACCCCCTCCCCCTCTCGTCACATCACGTGATTTTCAGTCCATAAATACCAGGGGGCAGCCATTTTATTCTCTTTTTTTTTCTTCCTAACACGAGCCGCACGATGCATAAGGTATGGTTCTCTATTTTTAACCACTAGAAAAAATTCACTTAGTTATCCTATGTAAATGCAATGCAAAAAAAGTACGACGTATTTATTTACTAAACATTTATCAAAAAAACAAAAAAAACAAAAACAAAAAAAGAACGCCATTATAATTACATCTGAGTTAGTATTTAGATATCCGAATCTTTCATATTGATCATCAAAAAAGGTTTGTACAATTTCTAAAAGTGACGTTTGGCTTTGAGGAACATCTACTCGTTTTTTTCAATAAAATATGTTAATTTAAATCGTATCGCATCTCGTGTCCGTATGCATTCTCATGCAAATGCAATTATTATTGGTAGGCATGATGAACTGATCCACCACGGTGACCCCTGACCTAGACAATGTGAAGTATATGTTCATAATGAATTACAAAAACTAAATAATAATCGAGTTAGTGTTCAGATATTCGAATCTTTCATACGTATTAATCAGCAAAAAAGTTTGTAAAAGTGACGTTTGGCTTTTAAGAAGATCTATTCGTTTTCTAAATAAAATATTTTAAATTTAAATTTGATCACATCTTGTATTCCATACGTTTTATCACGTAAAGGTTGCGGGTCTGATGAACTGAGGCCGCGGGATTGATTGTGCACCTGGGCCGTAGTTTAATGATCAAGTCTTTGATCATGTATTATCCAGGAAGTACAGACCCAATTCTCAAAATATATGCAAAAGAAAACGATGGTTGTTTTTTTTTTCATTTAATATTATTTAATCATTTGTTGAAATCACGAATTACTAGTATTCTAAACAAAATGTTTTCATCACATCTACAGATTTACCTGCCTCTTCGTCTCCAAATTAGCTTTTAGTTTTGTTGGCACAGCAATACAATAACTTGAATGCCGTATTGGGTGCAGAATGACACAGAGTTCCTCGTTTATTCACAGGCAACACTGAATATTCCTGCTAGCAAAGTACATAATTTATTTACTGAATGTGAAGCACGAAAGAAGATTCTGTACACACATATAAAGAGTTGAAAGAGAAATTGTTTGTTACATGTATTTTGGTTTCGGTTATTGAATTTTAACTGAAAAGGTGTGTCTATATAAGAATAAACGGTTCTTTTTTGTTATTGTAGCGAAATTCAAAAATTGCAATATTGAATTTTAAGTGAAATCAATAGTATCTACTGAATTGTCATGCCACAGTAAGAAACATATCCAAAAATTACGAAAAACGATAAGATAGAAAAGTAATTATTAATGAAAATAGTTTGTCGAATTCGATTTTTAGATTCCACAACAATAACGGACAAGAACCGAATAAAGAATGGTTACGAGATTAAAACTTGTGTATATTTCCGTGCTGTTCGCTACAAACGCTGAAAGATGTAAGAAAGCCTTTTACTCCAATAGTTTCTTCCCCAGAAGTGCTAGACTTTGGAACTCCCTTCCGGGATCCTGCTTTCCCAACTTTACTGACACGCAGAAGCTCCAGTGTAATGTGAACAGACATGTTGCTGCTCATCTCCCTTCATAATGTCCCTGCAACTTATGTCCTCGATTGTAGCCCATACTTTAAAGTGGCACTAGGGTGAAAATTGAATTAAAAGCGATTTAAAAAAAATAGGAACTAACAGACCATGAAAACAAAAAATTAAGAAAAGCACTCTATCCAACCAAAAACGCAACTGTCTGACAAAACGCAAGTGAAGAAGGTCAGACGTTACATCGGCTGAAACATTGTGGAAATAACATCCAAGTTGAGAAGAGTAGTCTGAATAGTCCAAATAATACAGTCCTTATCTAAAAAATCTCTAAAAGAAAGACAATGGTTGACATCACAATGTCTAGAGCTATTCGCGCGATATTGAAACTTGTACGAGTTTACGTAATGACCGCTACAAGCTAATAGAATAACCGACCACCGAAACAAAAAGAAAAAGACCTAGGTACTAATCAAAAAGCGGCTGGCAGATGCGTGATGTCCTCTCAAGATTTTGTTGTTAATATAGGAATTTCTTCTATGGAAGCCAATCAAAGAATAAAAATAAGTTTCCTTTCCAATCATGAACACCTTTCACTTATCCTTTGTTCCCCCACCTCGTTCCTGGTTGTAATAATAATCTTCGTCCACACGATGAAGATTTGATCTTTAATCTGTGGTGGATTACGTTTCCGGATTTTAACTTCGCATCAATGTTTCGTTTACCGACGATGGATCCGTCTCGGGCGGAATTTGATTAAATTCCACGTTATTATTAACGAACGGCAGTCTAATTTCGTCTTAGCTTCAAGGAAAGTCCATCTCATCGGATTTCGTGTAATGATAATAGTGGATGTTTAGAAACTCGAAAAAACGGATGCGGAAAGAATGAAAAAGGGAGATAATCTGTGACTTTTGTGTGTTTCGAAAATTAATTCTTAATTAAATAATCTGAGTGACAAGACTACCCAGATTTCTAATGCTCTCCACATTCTTCGATAATCATTGCAAATGATTCTGTGTTATCTCAACAACTGCTAGCAATAATCAATTGTCTTCTTTGGGATTTGAGTTACACTAAGTCTTCTTAATGCCCGCACTCTTTTAGTGGAGGTCGATTTAGTGCTTTTGCAACGTTGTCCGGGAACCAACACGTTGTATGCTAAGTCGCAAAGTGGACAAAGAATAAAAAAGAACTTCTACTCGTTTTTTTTTCTAGCAACATTTATTTTCTCATTGTTATGTTACCGCTGTGGTTTCGTGATAGTCTTCTCGAACGTTATTCACGTCTCTAATAATTACGTGATCTCGAACGTTATCTCCTTCCGTGATCCATGTCTCTCCTTGGTTGTCTTCTTTCTCCTTTTATAGTTTTTTCTTTATCAGTGACGTCATTTCGCATATAGCAGTCCGCACTATTTTGCACATTCCCTGCTTGGTCTTTCTATCCTCCTTGACATTTCACGACAATTTTTATGACGTCAGCTGATGTTTGTGTCATCACTTTATGTTTAGGGGGCAGTTAATGAGATTTCTTGCAGTTTCAATTCCATTGAGATCACGTTGGTTTCTTTCTATATATTTGCTCTGCTTCTATTACAACTTCCGTTTTGCTGGTTAGCGCTTGTAGTTTATGTGGTGTATTGCTATGAAACTATTTTCCCAGATATTACCTCCTCATTTGTGAGACGGCTAGTGTAATATATGTTTGTTTATCATGCTACTATTCCCCAGCCATTAACCCAATCCTTTTCTTGACCAGAGAGTAGTGAAGTATCTATGATCATGATACCATCCTACCAGGCCTTATCTCCTCCTTTATGGAGTAATTTAGTATCTGTTTTATTTGTTATAAGATCACTTTTCCAGCATTACCTCTTCCTTTCGGATTAATGTAATATCTGTCCTGTCATCATTATACCATCTTACCAGGCATTATGTCATTTTTCAGTAGGTAGTACATATTAATAAGAAATTGTCACAATCAGTTGTTTATTAGCAAACCTCAAAACATTCGTTGTTCTTTGCGACGTTAAGAGAAGGTAAACCTTGAAAGACTGCACAAAATCAAATGTTATACCGACAGAACAAGACAGCTAGTGCCGCAACGGCCCAGCTCGTTTGATGATTGTCTAAGACGTAATCAAGACTAATATGAAGTGTCAATCTTTGTTAGAGATTATTTTCCTTAAATAAGAACTGTACTGTCAATAGATTACTATAAATGGTTATCTTTGTTTATATGAAACTGTTTTGAACTAAATACAACTATATACTATTAAAAAGTTCTGGTATTTTTTAGTTTTCCTGTCCGTATGGAAATAAAAACATTCACACCTCGACAAAAATACATCGGCAAAGTTCACCTAAAAAAGCAGTTTTTCTTTGTCAATATATGAGTTTGAATATCACATTAGGCTAAATAATTGTTTATCTGATTAATTACTGAAATCAAAACAGCATAAAAACGTCACATAAATGTTTTTAACTAAATGACCTGGTTTTTATAAACAAATAATAAAAAAAACAGCCGCACAGGATATTCATCATTAGTTCAAAACGATTATTTTTGCTTAAAAACAGAATTTTTAATGTATTTACTAATAAAATTAATACATAAATACATTCATCGTAGTTACTTATTCTTTCTTGTAAATACTAAGTAATCTATTTTTTCTGTGAGATTTCACAAATGTTTTTCATCATATTAGCTATATGAAACGGTAGAAAACAAAGATGAGACTTAGTATACACAGGAACTGTACCGCCGCCACTCAAGAAGCGGGTGTTAATTAGTTTTTATAAACTCTATTCTGATCGTGTACTTTTTTTTATTATATAAAACACCTGTTACTCTGAAGACATTTATTTTCAAGCAAATACGTAGGAGTATAGAAATTGGATTGGACACGGACCTGGGTGTTGTCGTGCGAACATAGGAAGATATAGTTTCCGTGTTGACAGTAAGTATGTTTTGCTATTGTCTTGTTTTGACAGCTTATAATCGAGAGGAAAAACCGTACGTAAATCGATGGCTGTCCACGAAAACGCTGCAAGAAAATAAATGGAAAAATCACACACACATAAACATACATGCACATAGACTCGCACACAAAACACACACGGACATACATACACACACACACACACAGAGACATATGTATATACACACACATAACGCCAGTAAACAGAAACTTATTTATATTACTTGTTTTTATCGAACTATTGTTCTCATCTTGAGCGTTATTATTTGGGCAACGTTTCGGTCGATGTAGCCTTCAACAATCGTTATGCATGTTGGTCGCCATCTTGGAAAAGAAAGGAAAAAGTTATTTGCTCTGTAGATTACTTCCTACTCTTCACATATACGAAACCACGGCGATGAAAAAACAAAAACAACTCCAAAAATACAAAACCATCTACGGAGCCAGTAATTTTTCTCCTTTCTTTCCCAAGATGGTGACCAACATGCCTGACGAAGGTTGAAGGCTACATCGACCGATACGTTGCACAAACAACACTCAAGATGAGAACAATAGTCCGATCAAAATAAATGATACAAAAAATCAGCTCTCATCTAAAAAATTCAGAACTGTAAGAAACTTTTTTCTTTCGTCTTCGTTGGTGTCTGGCCATCGAACTAAAACAGAATAAGTAGAACGCGGATTTCAATGTTCGATCTGTCTTTTGTCGGAGATAAAAGAAGCCGATTCTAATATAGTCTTTATTTATTTATTTTGTCCATAATCGTATTGACACACCGATTCGCCTTTGATAAGTAATAATAATAATGTCTCTTTCTAAATAAGTCTTCTGCAAAATTCTAAGCAATAGTGGTATTCTACATTTTTTGGTACTTTTTGAGCATTGAGCGACATGGCATATTTGTTTATTAGTTGCTCCTTTACAAAGGCTAATGCATGCGCTGATAACATTTTTTATCTATTTACTTATATTGGCTAAACTTCTTGAATTAATGTTAAAAAGAAAATTAACTATTTATTGATAATTTCTCAATTTTACTTACGTCTTTAATTTACATGCGTGAATAACTTTTTAGTAAATATTTACATTAGGTCCATCTCCACATTGTTCTTTTAAATGATGAGTTGTATAAATAATATATGGGGGGGCAGTGTTGATCGCAGAAAAGTAGATTCGTTTATCGCAATTAGATTTTCTGATTCAGCATAGTCGAATACCTATAATAGGGCGAAATATATTTGCTATTATAATTTTTTGTGTGAAAATATTAAATAAACAATGCTTAATTCAATGGTAATATCGGTCATTCGAGAAATCCATTTTTCTTCGAGTTATATCGAATTCAGTAATACGGACTTTAGGGGCTTTTTTCCTTATGTTCCTATAAAAATTAAATAATTTTTAAAATAGTGTTATAATTTACGATGCTTTATTTTCATAAAAAAAAGCAAAAATAAATTCTCTAAATTTTTTATTACTACAGAAAATCATAACTTTAATAAAGGTATTTTTTGTTTAAGCAAAACAATACATTTTCCCTAAGATTTAAATAAAAAAAATAATGGGTTTATTCTATTCCGTGATCATTATTTGATAAATACTGACAATTCCATTAAAATTGGTTAATTTCCTGATTTTGGGTGAATTTTTAAGTAAAGGGAGGGAGGTATAAATGTTTATACAATTTAAGCATCGGCATTCATTTTGCCCGAACCAGGTTTTATCTTTGGAGTCTCGATAATGACTTAAATATGAAAATAAAACAAATTACTAGCATTAATTCACCCAATAAATGTTATGATAACGTTTATTGGCTGGGTTTCTTCCAGTATTTTGTTTTATTTTTATGTTTAAGCTATAATTGAGCCTAAGTTAAAGATGGCTTTCTAAACATTCTTCAGAACCTGAAGAGGGGGCTTCGTAACTATTCTGTACTTTCACCTAACAATTTAATAAATAAATAAACCTGGGATGGGAAATTGGTACTCTCGTCAGAAGATATATACTGATAAAGTTATATACTGATAAAGTTCAATATCAGGAACTGAATATGATAAAACACCGTTTGCTGCTATCTTTGAATTGGGTACTTTTCTGGTTTGCCCATATTTTTTTAAAGTATTGGTGCTTTTGTTTTGTTTTTGTTTGTTTTTGTTGGGATGGAGGTTGGCAAAAATATGCGTGCGTGCGCATATAACAATAGTCACCACTCCTAACATGTAGAATTGCATTGCTTAATATCCGGAAAACTACTTATTTGCGGAAAATTAAATGCGATATTTTATGTTATAAGTGGCGGTCATTGTTGTACATGCAAGCGCGCACATGTATCTTTTTATTACATCAAACTTTTGGAAAAGTATCTTTTCACTATCGTAAAAATTAGTAGCCGTCCTCAATTTTAAATGTGATATTCGTTTTGAGCATACCCTGAACCCCTTTCACCTAACAATTTAATAAATAAAAAAAACTTGGGCTGAGAAATTGATACTCTCACCAGAAGATATATACTGATAAAATTCAACATGTCAAGAATTTTTTTTAGAACATTCATTTTTAAAGTTTTTCATTGAAAAGTACCCATAAACAACATAAATTGCCTTTTTGTAGATTTAGAATATCAATCATCGAGAAAAAATGGTTCACCATTGAGATTACATATGTTTTATGTTATAATTTAACTAACCTTTAACACTTTTCAAAATTCTTTTTTATTATATAACTTTTTTCCATAAAATATGTGTTGCATGGAGAAAATTCAGTTTCATCAACATAATTTTTTATATGGATTTTGTGACCATGGTGTTTATGTATATATTAATCAGAATTAAAATAGCTTTACAAAGATATCAGACATGACCATATTGTGAAATATCAAAATGTTTTATATGAAGTAGCAGGTACTACATTCCGCCATTTTGAATTTAGCCCATTTCTTTAAAACGCTTGTAGGAATAGTTCAGGGTTAAGGTTTCGAATGAAGCAGATTTCATTTTTTTCCCATCATATTTTCCCTTTTGGCAATGGTTTCAACCATTTGTTTGATTAAAAATTCGATAATATGCGTAAACGCTTACTTTCTTAAGTGGTCTTATGATTTTGACCAGGACTGTATATAACGGAAATTAACGCCTCCGCTATTGCAGCGGGGGTTAGAGATAGTGGTCGCTGTTTCTGACTGTAACATTTGTTTGCATTTCTTTATTTTCTTTCTTTTTTGTTTTTCTTTGCAACAGCCGTCGTCATAATCGTGGTTGTTGTATTGATTGTGTAGCAAAGTCAATAAAGCAAACTGCTGCGGTAGGTTAAAAATTAGACAAACGAACATAATTATCTAGTTTTATTTCTTTCTTCATTCATTGCTTAATCTTTTTTTCTTTCCACTTCTTTCATGGCAGGCTGGTGTTGAGATGCGTTTCGAAGAAATGATAAAAAATAAATGATTTTAATTGTTACCCTTTTTCTTTCTCTGCTCTGCTGTGATTTCTTCGTCACTCCCCCTAAAGCGAGAAATTTTCACAGAAACATGTGAAGTCAAAATATTTTCCAACCAATAAAAATCGTTTCACTTCGCCCCCATCCCAACCTAACAAACCGGTGTGAAATTAAACAAGCCTATAAAAGCATTGACTTGCTGGACGAAAACGCAATGCGCATCGACTCCCAACACAAACAATGCTTATCTTAGAAGACTGGAATGCGCTAAGCTGACATTCCTTTAAGTCTGATGCTATATATTATATAACGACATTCATCCAGAAGGTAAATTCTCTCTCTCTCTCACACACACACACAACGTAATTTTGAAACGAACTTTTTCACGCTTTCGCCGATTTCTTATTCAAACACTTGTAATTCAAACTTCAACAAACTTTGGTCTTTCAAAATATCTATATTTTTATAAAGTAATAGGGTTCGTGTGTTTCTGTCTGTGTGTACAGCTCTCCATCATCAACGAAATATAAAGGAGGTAAGAGGGTAGATCTCTCCTGGTAGAGAAACATTAGAACCCATTTTAGGATGTTTCTGTTATAGGAGACATAAGAATCTATGCCTAATTTCTTTATATACTAGTCTACAAACCACCCCCATATCGAATGACTTATGCTCATTTGCATATCACATTATATTAAATCTCTTTAACTAATTACCTCGACCTTATTACATATTGGAAATATTCTAATCATTTCAACTGTACTATTTACAAAATCTATTTAACATTTAATTATTTAATTTATTTTCATTTAATTTTATATTCGATTTATTTCACTTTACGTATATTATCAAAACAATTCATTGGCGAGGAAAGCTTTATGTTTTGGGATTGTATTGAAAATGTAATGGAAATTTCAATTTCGTTCCGTTTTAATCTTTTATATTTTACTTGCCAATATAATTGAAAGAATACAATTCAACTATCGTAATTTTATATAAATAAACAAAAACAAATATTTTAAAATAAAACTTTATTAAAAAAGAAATAATTTTATTTTTAAATGAAAAAAAATCAATTTAGTAAAATAATTGTATTAAACACCCCCAGCCTTGTCAGCAAACCTGTAAACCTATAAAAGTTAACATTTCGAATGTAAACAGTGATTTTTCGATTTTGTTAGCGCTTGCCGCAATTAAAGACAATTAAAACGGAACTAACTTTATTTCCATTCTATTTTTTAAACAACCCCCAAAACATAACGCTCTCTTCCAGTTATAGCCAATTTTTTTTTAATTAAATAAAACAGTTCAAAATAAACAGATAAGCGCATTTTCTTTTACATTTTTCTTACAACCATTGTCATTTAACCAACTGCAGGATACCGTTACTTTTGTGGGGTTGTTTTGAAAATGGCACGGAGATTATAATTTCGTTCCAATTTAATCTTTCTGGTCGAGCCTATTTCGAAAGCCTGTCTTATCATAGATTTGAACTACAAATAATTTATTACATTTTGATTATTACTATCTTAAGACTTAAAGCTTATATTTATTTCATTTTTCTA
Organism: Euprymna scolopes; assembly: GCF_053919585.1. Classification (NCBI taxonomy): domain Eukaryota; kingdom Metazoa; phylum Mollusca; class Cephalopoda; order Sepiida; family Sepiolidae; genus Euprymna; species Euprymna scolopes. Next base: position 117,120,953 of record NC_136483.1, read on the forward strand.
TTTATATATTGAATTAGTTATTTCCAGTCTTATTTAAACTTAGTGCTTTCTTTAAACCGGATGAACCTTTTATAAAAATATGAGTTTAACGTAAAGAACACGAACAAGGTTTTATTCAACTGAATTTCTTCCAGTTTACTAACAAAATATATAAATTTAAAATAATAAAATAAAAAGGTTATGTAATTTAAAAGAAATACACGTACTCACAAAAGCAGAACTTTTTTTACACATTTTTTTCTTTAAAACCATAACAATGAGACTAACAATTACCTAGATCTTAGTAATTATTTGTTTTAATAGAACTGTTTTAATTGTACTGTTTACTTAGTTAACCTAAGTTGGTATTACATTTATTTTACATTTACTTTTTTTTTTTTTAATTATTACTTTTAGACTGTGACGTTTACACCCGGAAGTAATGAGTCACACGTAGGTCGCTTTTATTCATTCCTTTTGGTCAAGATCAAAGTGTAGTATCTGTTCTTCAGATGCTGCACTTCATTTTCTTGTTCTCTTTCGGTGGAGGAGAAATCCTTCACGACTGAGACAATTTTTATTTTTGTACCTTTTCTCCACGTTAAAAAACGACCCTGGTGTCTAACTCTGTCCCGTGGGGAGGCATAGTAAATAGGTACAATATAATTGTTTATAATTGTACTATTCAGAAATATTATTTATAGTTCGTCCATTTCAGTTAGTATACATTTCCTTTACGCTTAATTAATTTACAATCATTAATATCGTTAAACAATTCCGTTTAAAACCGAAATTATGCCACCCAAACGAAGTAGAAACGAAAGTGAGGAAGAAAGAATGGAAAGATTGGAAGCTAATAGACTAAGAGTTGCTGCAATTCGCTCCAATGAAAACAATTCAGATAGAGAAAGACGTCTAGAACTTAACAGGATACGTCAAAGAGAAAGGAGAGCAAGACTGTCAGATTTGGAAAGAGAAACCCAACGTGAAGCTGACAGAACTAGACATGCTGTAAGGCGGTTAAATTCATCACAAGATGAAATTCAAGAAAGGCAAAGATATGCACTGGAAAGAGAAGCAATATTACGATCGAATGAATTATATGAGGTAAGTAGACGTACACAAGGTCAGTTGAGAGTGGCTCAACGACATCAGAATGAATCGGAAACCCAACGAAGCTTTCGCCTATACCAAGGGCAACAACGAGAGGCTGCATGGAGAGAGAGTATGACTTTGCCCCAGCAATTGACAGAAAACGAGGCAGCTAGACAACGAATGACTGCTTTGGGACACCATGAAATAGAACACTGCAATAGAAAAGGATTGCTCTACAACAAAAATGACTCTCTCACTACAGCTGATATAGGAAAAATGGACAAAGTATGTCAACATTGCTCAGCTGTAAAATTTAAAGGAGAAACCCCTGGTTGTTGTTGTTCTTCTGGCAAAGTTGTGCTTGATAGCTTTCCACCACTGCCTCAGTTGCTTCAAGATTTGCTCTCCGGCAATGGTCCCATCTCTAAAGATTTTCTGCAAAATCTACGCAGTTATAACAATTGTTTTGCAATGACATCATTTGGTCACAAAATTGCGGCAGTACATGGGTGGAATCCTTCTTTTAGAATTCGAGGCCAGGTTTGCCACCAGATTGGGAGTCTTTTACCACCTGAAGATGAAACAGCAAAGTTTATTCAAGTCTACTTCTTGGATAGTCTGGAAGAAGAACTACATAATCGGGGACGTGACAGTAGACTCAATAGAGACATTCTCCAAAGTCTGACTGAATTTTTACATGAGAACAACAGCTTCATTTGTCAGCTGAAAACAACAAAGGAGAGGATTGAAGAAGAACACTTTGTAGAACATAAAGTTGTCATAAGGGAAGACCGAAGGCCGCAAGAAGAGCATCCACGGCGATTCAATGCTCCAACAACAACGTATGAGATTGGAATATTAATGGAGAATGAACCAACAGCTAACCGGGATATTGTCTTGCGTTTTAGAAATGATACATTAAAATGGATCTCCGAACTACATCCCCTCTACGATACTTTAATGTACCCGTTAATGTACCCCTGTGGTTCTCCATCTTACAACATCTACATGAAGGCATCCAATGGGCGAAAAGTTACCCAACAGCAATTTTATTCGTACCATTTAATGACTCGGCCTGGAAACTATTTTCTCTGGTACCGAAGGCTATTTCAACAATGGCTGGTGGATGTGTACTGCAAGATTGAAACAGAACGTTTACAGTTCCTGAGGCGTGAGCAACAGACCCTGAGAGCTGACAATTATAGCAACTTGAGAGATTCAATTCTTAGGGAGGATGGGAATCCAGAACAGTTTGGTCAACGAGTTGTACTTCCGGCAACTTATACAGGAGGCCCTCGATACATGTTTGAGCGTCAAAGTGATGCCATGGCATATGTTCGGCGAATGGGTCGAGCCGACCTCTTCATCACGTTCACAACAAATCCAAAGTGGACAGAAATTACAGAAAATTGTCTTCAAGGGCAAGACCCTCAGGATCGTCCAGATATTGTTGCCAGGGTTTTCAGGCAGAAGCTAAAAAAGTTACTTGAATTTATTAAAAAGGGAGGATTTGGCAGGTTGAGGGCTTTCCTGTACAGTATTGAATATCAAAAAAGAGGACTGCCGCATGCACACATCCTCACCTGGCAGGCCCCAGAGGACAAACTTCTACCAGAAAAAATGGATCTCTGCAGATATGCAGAGATCCCTGACAAAGAGGAAGATCCTGATCTTCATGCTAAAGTGATGGCACATATGGTGCATGGACCTTGTGGACCATTTAATCCAAATTGTCCATGTATGATTGACAACAAATGTTCCAAAAAATACCCAAAAGAATTTCTTCAGTGTACCGAGCAAGGCCAAGACTCTTACCCCAAGTACAGGCGAAGAAAACCAGAAGATGGAGGCCAGACTGGTACAATAAGGATGAAGAGAAATGGTCGGTATGTTAATCAAGAAATAACAAACCAGTGGATTGTTCCGTACAACAAGGTCCTCCTTCAGCAGTTCAACGCTCACATTAACGTAGAAATTTGCAGCTCGATCCAAAGCATCAAATATGTCCTCAAATACGTGAATAAAGGATGTGATCAAGCAGTGTTTGAACTACAAAGAACTGATGGAGCAGCTAACCAACAAGGCCAAGTACAAAGTCACATTGTGGATGAGATCCAGCAGTTCCAGAATGCAAGGTATGTCGGCAGTTCAGAGGCGGCCTGGAGGATATTGGAACATCCCATCCATGAACATTTCCCCCCAATTGTACAACTTTCTGTTCATCTTGAAAATGGGCAGCATGTCATGTTCTCAGCTGATACTGCTCTGGAACGAGCCCAAGGTCCACCGCCTGCCACAACTTTGACAGCATTTTTTCAACTCTGCCATGAGGATGACTTTGCAAGGGGTCTCAAATACGTAGAAGTCCCTGAGTTTTACACTTGGAACAAATCGACAAAGAAATGGATGAGAAGAATGCGTGGGGTACAAGTTGAAGGTACTGAAAATGATGATGTATGGAAGGCACCATGCATTGGGAGAATCTACACGATTAGTCCAAAAGCAGGGGAGTGTTATTTCTTACGCCTGTTGCTCAATGAGGTTGCTGGTCCAACTTCATTTCAAAATTTGCGAGCATACAATGGTCAGGTGTTTGAAACATACAGAGCAGCGTGCCTTGCTCAAGGCCTTCTAGAAAATGACCATCACTTGCATCAAGTAGTAGGAGAGGCAAGTGCCACTCAATCACCTTCAAATTTGCGAAGCCTATTTGTGATAATTTTAACAGCCTGTGAGCCAAGAAATCCTCTTGAGATCTGGATGGCTTTTCGTGATGTAATATCTGAAGACATTCTTCACAGATACAGGCAAGAAGTTAACAATCCAGAAGCAGATTTTAATGAGGACATCTACAATAAAACTCTTTGTCTAATTGAAGAAAAAGTTCTCCTTATGTGCGGTCAACCATTGGCAAGCTATGGATTACCTGCACCAACGCAAGGGAGAGATGAAAGACTCGCGAGAGAGTATCAACGTGAAGTTACTTATAATCTTGAAGAACTTTCCCTACAAGCAGAAAATATGCAAGAAAAACTGACCGATTCTCAAAGAGAAGTTTACAATTCATTCATGGCAATGTTGGAAGCACAAGGTGAAATGAACAAAAACATGATGTTTCTTGATGCTCCAGGTGGTACGGGCAAGACTTTTGTAATCAATTTGATCCTTGCAAAGATTAGATCCATGAGAAAGATTGTGCTTGCAACAGCATCCAGTGGCATTGCTGCTACTCTACTACAAGGTGGCCGCACTCTTCACAGCACTTTTAAAGTACCCTTGGATACTCATCGAATGGATCAGCCAGTTTGCAAAATTACTGGTAACTCAGCCTTGGCAAATGTAATTAGAGACACCTCTGCAATCATTGTAGACGAAGCCCCAATGACGCACAAGAGTGCTTATGAAGCAATTGACCGAACACTGCAAGACATCACAGGAAACAAGAATCCCATGGGTGGCATTCCAACCTTATTTTGCGGTGATTTCCGTCAAATCCTCCCAGTGGTTAAAAATGGCACAAGGGCTAACATTGTCAATGCAAGTTTGAAACAATCCTATCTCTGGAGGCACGTTATAGTGAAGAGACTGACTACTAATATGAGAGCCTATATCTCTGATAACACAGCTGCAGCAGACTTCTCAAAATTGCTTCTCCAAATCGGTAATGGTCAGTTTCCTATCACTTCTTCACCCGACACAATTAAGATTCCAACTGCGCTTGGTAAATGTGTCGGTAATCAGAAGCAACTGAAAGACAAAGTGTACCCAGACCTGCAAAACAATGGAAAATCACCGGATTGGCTTGCTGAGAGGGCTATTATTTCGCCATTAAACAGCAATGTGAATCATTTGAACAATTCAATAATGGATGAATTTCCAGGAGACACAAAGCAATACAAGTCAGTTGATTCGGCTACTAATGAATATGAAGCTGTTCACTACCCTGTGGAGTTTTTAAACTCTTTGGAGATATCTGGAATGCTTCCACACATTTTAAATCTCAAAATTGGATCGCCAATCATGATTCTTCGATCCTTGGAACCGCCAAAAACAACAAACGGAACCAGATGTGTTATCACCAGATTGCACACCAATGTACTTGAGGCCACCATTTCCTGTGGTCCCTACAAAGGCGAAACCGTTCTACTGCCAAGGATCCCCTTAGTTCCATCGGACTCAGAACTTCCATTTAAATTCCGGAGACTCCAATTTCCTGTGAAGGTGTGTTTTGCAATGAGCATAAACAAAAGTCAAGGTCAAACATTTAACACCATTGGCGTAGACTTGACATCAGACTGCTTCAGTCACGGTATGTTCTACGTCTTCATCAGCCGGACAGGAAGTTCAGAAAAACTCTACATTCTGGCTCCAAATCAAAGCAGCAGAAATGTAGTTTACCCTGAGGCTCTTCAGTGAAAAGTTCGAGAAATGGATATGAGGAAAAACTGACATGATCTGATTGTGGTAAGTTTTTAGTATTGAATGTGCAAGATAAAATTTAAGCAAGAGTTGAAAATTACTTCAATGAAAAATTTACTATGTAACATCAAGTAACCTTCTTTTTTGATGAAAATGTTTTGTGAAGTTCCTGATTGAATTTCAGTCACTACAAGAGGTAGTTAAAATGTTAATCACCTTATGCAATCGTTGCTCTTACAACATCAACTTACTGGAAAGGTGCCCACAGATTTTGGTACCCGAGTGCGCAACAAAGCTCCGTGCGAAGCACGGGTATCTTTGCTAGTATTTCATATTTCTGTAAAATTGTTGGTAAAATATATTTTACACTTCTGACTTTTTTAGATGAGGATTGATAATTCTTATTATTATTTGGATTCTTTAGACTACAGTTCTTATCTTGAGTGTTATTTTCATAATGTTTCGGTCGATGTAATATCTGACCATCTTAAAGATTATCTTGTCGAACTCGGGAATCTTTCTATCAAACTCTGGAATCTGCGAAAATTTCGGACGGAAACCTTTATTTAATCTATGGTGATAGCATGCTTTCATCTTTCAGCCATGAATAGGTAAAAGTCCTAAGTAATTCGCAATTTCATAGTGCTGTCGCCCGCACTAGGAATTGAATCTTCAATCTCCAGAAGATTGTAACTGTTATGACTGAATTTTACCGAGTATTCTATCCACTGCGAGACGGATCCCCAATATAACTACATGCATATTAATTGTTATCACTATCCTTGGCACATTTCAAAGATGTACTACATTACTGATAAAAAAAAATGATAGAAATTTGTAAAGAAATTGAAGAAAAAACCGGCAGAAACCGTCATTTATAATTCACATCCCCAACCTTCCTCTTTAACAAAATGCTACCTCCTTAACAGGTATAATTTTTTGTCATATTGAATAATTAAGTCATCAAATTTGGTGAAAATTACTGTTTTAGGAAAAGATTTACATACTGTTATTTTTTTCTTTTTTAGAAAAAAAAGAACATTATTTTTACAAGAGATATGCATGGTGTCATGTTTTAATTGCGTTTTCCTCCCGCCTCGCAACAGATGGCCCGGCTCACATCTCATAAACAGTTGTGTTTTATAGATGTGCAATTAGATCAATTAATTCTGATAGGTGTTGCAATAGAAATTCATTTTTCTGTTGGCAGCAATAATCGTAGTGGCATGTACTGTCTGTAAATTCATCTGCCTCTTCTTTTTTCTTTATAACAGCCGTCATCATAGTCGTGCTGGTGTATTGATAGTAGCTAAGAAAATTATACATACAAATATTGTTCTGGGATTTGTAATGTTTTCATTACAGGTTGTTTACAGCATTCAGTAATATTCAGACGTTCAAATTGCATAGCATCCGCCTGCTATCCGTGAGTAAATGAAAGTAGAGCTACGAAAAACACGTCCGATTACTCTTCGGCTAAAACCTTTAAGATTGCTTAGCAGTTTTTACTCTGAATTCTTTCCTATTTCCAGTTCATGTTCATTTCCTTCAAACACGTAGACGTGATTTTTTGTCGAAATTTCCTATCGTTATCTAATTTCTAACGGAAATTACCTCTTTAGTTACATTTCCCACCAAGCATATTTACCGCAAGGAGTCCGGAAATAAACACTGCGACGCATTATCTTGACTTCTCATTGGTTGATTCTAGCACATTATTATTTCTGATATTCATAAACGACCTCTCTGATAAAATACTGTTTGAGATGGATATATTTGCTGATGACACAACGTTTTATAATAGACATAAGGTCAAAACGAATGTGAACACATCCAAAGTAATGCCAGAAATCTTAGAAACTACCTTCAGTCTATAGTGGAATAAGGACGTAAATGGTTGGTGACATTTAATGCTACGAAAACGAAACTTCTTTTCTTTAACAATTACAATAAAACAAACAAAAGCATTATCAACCACCGATTTTCATGGCAAATAGCACCGTGCCTGAGAACTCATCATTCAAGATCTTCGACTTTACATTCGTTGGCAACAAACAAATAACAAACTAATATATTGAAGACATTGCCAAGGCTGGTGCCAAGAAGATGGGTTCTCTCATCCATACCATAAAATTATTAACACCTGAAAATATTCTATGCCTCTATAAAACCACCATTCACCCGTGCATAGAGTATTGTTGCTACATGTGGGTTAGTGCTTCTATCGTTAGTCTCTTCCTCTTAGACTGGATTCAAAAAGAGTTTCCAATCTAATACATCCCGCACTATCCGCCAAGCTCCAACCTCTGTCCCATCGCTGCAATGTTCCATCCCTGTGTCTGTTTTACAAGTACTTTAACGGAATGTACTTTTATGAAATCATAGCATTCGTTCCCCTCGATGAACATACTCCCGACCAATCCGAAAAGCAGTAAAAACCCACCCCTTCACTGTTAAGGTCACTAGATGCCGAGAAGCCTTCTACTCTAAGAGTTTCCTCTCTCGGATTGCCAAATTTTGGAATTCCCCCTCTGTTTCTTGCTTCCCTGATTTTACTGGCATGCAGAAGTTTAAATGTTAAATATCTTGCAACGCACAATTCTCTGTTAGACGCGATCCCAAATAGTAACAATTTATGTATTCTATCTGACCTCACGTGATTCTCTTTGATTAACTAAAACTTTCATCCCATTATGTAATAGGCATACATACAGTAATTGTAAAAAAGGGGAATGGTCTCGGTAAAATAAGAAAAGAAATCGATGGTCGATAACAAAAAAGGGTTAATAAAAGTGCATTTACGACCAATCATATTCTGGATATGACATGAAACGGCATCAATAAGAAAATTATGTAATAAACGGCACTAAAAATTTATAGGTTGAAATCGTAAAAACTAGTGCCTTACTAATGCGTACTCTTCCTATTCTGTTTTTTGTTAACCAATCACGTGTTTATATTTGTGTACGAACAGACAAATTTCCAAAACACGCTCAATATTTAATATGTACTTTAATTTACTATGTACTTATGTACTTATACATATGTATTTATGTACTTCATTTAAAACTAGCATTCTACCCGGCGTTGCCCGGGTGTTTGACAGTGTATATTGAGCAAAAAAAAAAAAAAAAGAAAGAAAAAAGCGGTCAATTTTTTTAACTTTGACCACTATTATGCCCCCTTAACATTTATTGTTTTGTGCTCAAATCAAGTTATTAAGTTAGACCCATGCCAAAGTAACCTATATCTAAGATTTCAAGTGTTTAGTCCCAAAATTGTCGGAGGAGTTTGGTAGAGTTCTCAAAGGTCAAATCGTTGAACTTTGACCCCTTAATAACCAAATTTCTGGCTGAAAACAGATCAAAGATTTTCCCAAATCTCAGTACCATGTATATCAAATTTTGAGTCTGTAGACTAAAAATTGACCGAGTTGTGGCATAGGAAAATGTACACACACACAGACACACAGAAACATTCACTTTTATAGATATACTAGCATGGGTGCCCGGCGTTGCCTGAGTGTTTGGGGGTGTATGCTGAGCAAAAAAAAAAGTCAATTTTTTTAACTTTGACCCCTATTATAACCCCATAAAATTTATTGTTTTGGGCTCAAATCAAGCTATTAAGTTAGATCCATGTCCAAGTAACCTATATCTAAAATTTCAAGTGTGTAGACCCAAAATTGTCGGAGGAGTTTGGTAGAGTTATCAAAGGTCAAATCGTTGACCTTTGACCCTTAGTAACCAAATTTCTGGCTGAAAACAGATCAAAGATTTTTCCAAATCTCAGTACCATGTTTATCAAATTTCAAGTCTGTAGACTAAAAATTGACAGAGTTATGGCATAGGTAAATACACACAGACAGATAGACACGTTCACTTTATATATATATATATATATATATATATATATATATAGAGAGAGAGAGAGAGAGAGATTAAACAAAATATATACGTATACATAAATATATATGGAAACAATTTTGTGTTTCCTGTAAACATGTTACGCAAATATTATGCAAGTATAAATCATGTAGAATATCTGTATGAATATAATTACACGTAATAGTTAACTAAAGATGATCATCCCATAACAAAACCGAAAAAAACTAATAGGGAATTAATTAAAATGAATGTTTAAAAGAATATGCAAATTAGCTTGATTTTTTGCCAGTGAATGCAATTCCACAACCCACATATAAGAAAATTGTATTTTCTTTTTAAATAAATAGAAAAGATGGGTTTTAATATGAATATCAATACACACAAAAGAAAAACGAATTTATAGGAGTATAGATAGATTTAGTAATTTAATGTATTGTGTGTGGCTACGGCGATGCCTTAAATTTTATTAGAGTGTTAGTCGTTGTGTTTCGTCTCGTGGAAATATACAAGATACAATATCGGAACTGAATGAATTTCAGGATTCAATACAAGCAACAATCTGGTACTCCATTTTGGGAGCTTTATGGAGTGTGCAGCCATCTCTTGTCATTACTGTCATGCCGATTCTGATCTGGATTGGCATCTGCTGCCAGGGTCCCATTGATGACATGAAGACACATTTTAGGAGTTTTGAATTGTGTGTGTTCACACTTTAGTTACCATTATTTCTAAGTCCAATCAGCGAGAGTGGTAATACTCAGCAGAGTAACGTCACGTGTTAAATATTATCTGGAGTAGGTAGAATATGAGGATCCATTTTAAGCGTTTTTAAAAGTATACACTCATCCGTTTAATTACCATGTCCCTTACATGGAATGATAGCACTTCTCATGTGTCATCAATAGGTTAAGAATTTATTGTAGGTGTAGAATGAAGTTCTAACTTGGGAGATTTTAGGAGTTTGTAATCATTCCTTAGTTGGTATCCATTCTCACCCAAAGTGTTAGCATCTGTCATGATCCCATTCGTGGGGTAAATATAATATCTGCTGAGTATGAAGCTCCATCCTTTCAAGGTGTGTGGAGTTATCTTGGTTTCGTATCATTCCTACCTATACTCTGACCAAGAGTACCAGTACTTATCAGTGCCGCATCTACTGAAACAATGCAGCCTGGCTTTGGCTTGACACGCTCGTATATGCACACACTACACACTAATGTACATTATGAACAATTAGCAATTAAAGTGAACACCATAAATATCAGAACATGGTAAGAACTTGGAACAGAAAAAGTTTTGCCAATCTGTGGTCCCCTCTTGTAAGACATTCATAGCAAGAACTCATCTTCTATCACAACTGAAAAAATTTTCTGTTATTCTTCAATGCGCCTAGACTCAGGTGGAATTTCCATGAGCAGGGTTGCTTTCCAAAAGCTTTCATTTCTAGAAGACATTATTGCCAAATTGCTTTCTTGCATGTTACAACATGGTCATCTTCAAATCCAATGTCAACTCACCGTAAACCGTCCCTATGTGTAATTCAAGTTTGTTAATTCCAGACATCGTTTTCAATACTCTTGTAAATTTCTTCATTATTATCTAAATACGCTATCAATTCCATTAACCCTAATCCTCTAGTAGCCTTTGATTTTCATAAATAGTGACCTAGTAGTAAAACAAGTATGGTATTTGGCATTAAATAATTCCAAAAGAGTTGATATGCCATAAAACAAAACTCAACAATTAAGAACTGTTGTTGTGGGGTTGGTGGTCACAACCTTTTACTTCATTTCAAAACTGTCGAACGTATTAAAGGATTGACGTAATTTCTGCAGAGCTTTCTTTTTTGTCCTGAATCTTTTCTGTAAATCAAGCATGCTCGTGATTATAAAGCGGGTGTGTGGAGAGAGAGAGAGAGAGAGAGAGAGAGAGAGAGAGAGAGAGAGAGAGGGGGTGGAGAAGCTGATGATGGTCTTATCCTCTGTAATGATTCCGAATCCCTCTCCACCTCCGACTATTGGATTTTACAGCTGTCTTTCATAGGAAATATAGGGGATATTATGATTGTCCAAAAGCAGCATTGGGTCTATCAGAATTTTTGGGCAAGTCGCCATAGCAAACATTTGATTAAATAGACTCTCCATGTCTACAAGCTTATAACAATATGAAAATATATTTTCAAACCCTAATTTTTATTTCAATAAAATGAGCAAAGACCAAATTTTAAAATCATAAAAGGTTTAATCGAAAATATACAATATTTTTTTTCATCGGGTTTCTTTAAAAAGTATTTCACGAAAAGCAACAAAATTAACTTTAATTGAATTCTAATATATATATATATATATATATATATATATATATATATATATATATATATATATAACTGCCAAAAAATCACTTACCCCTTCCAAATTACTAAGCTATGGGTGCTTCTATTCTTCCTGTTTAAGAATTTATCCATATTTATATATCATATTCCATGTATTTTTTAAATGAAAGGATTTTTCAACTAAGAGTCACGGTAATCCGTCTTTTCGATAATAGTTTATCCGCCATTAAAGAACCCGGATGTTCTTCGATTTGTCAGTGTGTTATGTACGGAAGCATGAAAGTGACAAAAATAGTTGTCTCCCTTTGTATTTATGCTATCCGCCTTATCTCCCATTTTTATTTTTGACACATTTCATTTCAACTACAAAGTGACCAGTATGTGCTACTGTATATGCAAAATACTAACATTTCATTAATGGATTTTGACTAATTACAACTTAATCGCTCGACCAAATTTCCATTTCTTTAATCTCTTAAAGAAATACATGAATTTTTGATTTAATATATTTTAATTCTTCTTTATCGAGTGATTTTTTAAAATATCGAAAAAAAAGAAGAAAACATTGAATGAAATAGAAAAAAATGTCGTCGGCGGCCAAAATTTACTGGACTATGTAAACATAAAATAGGCTTCCACTTTAAAAAAAAATCAACGTGGTGTTAGAAAAAAAGTTTAACCTTTGGACTTTACAGGTAAATTTCCAAAAACACTTTTTTTTTTATTTTAAATTTGAATATTTTATTTATTGATCTTTTATCTTCAATTTGTGATATATAAACTTTGGTGAGTAAATTAATAAATTTTAATAGGCATTTCAAAATGGGGCTAGTGAATTTAAAATAACGTTTGTCTAAAATATTAAATTTGGTTTAATGGAAAGAGCATAAAATTTCACGTTGGCCCTGTAAATATCGTAAAATTTAACCAATAGAAAAATTTTGATAGATTTTTAAAGTTTAAAAATGTTAAAATATTTAACTCGTAAAATTCAATTGATTTCATTACGTATAAAAATGGCTACAGGATGCACGCCGGCATTTTGTAAACACTGTTTTTAAAAAAGAAATAAATATTTTATTATTTTTTAAACAACTTTAATAGTTTATTTTGGTAGTATATTCCATAAAGAAAATAAACAACCCACTTTAAACAGAGAAATTACGAGTTTTTTTTTAAATATTTTATTCGCAGTTTCGTGTTAGGGGTGTCAAAAATTACCCCAAAATTCTGATACACCTAAAGCAGCACATATTTATTTTACAAATATTTTACAAACATGCTGATGCACTTATGGGCATTGTTAAACAACGGATTGACTTTATTTCTTTCATTGTGCTTCACGCATTTGGGCGGTTTGAGTCAGCTTTCCACGGAAGGAGAAAGATTCTAGGGGATTACTAATTTCGCAAGCAGTCGCATTTATATGCCGATAAGAAGAAATTATTTTAACCGCGTTATTTTTTTCAGCTGAGGTGCTGCCGTACTTCTCAATAGAGTGCTTGATATTTCCAAATTGTCGCCCATCTGATATTGACCAGACTCAACATCGCTTAACTTGGACGATTTAACAAGAATCAACATAAAAATATGATTCTTCTGTTTATTTACTTTGTTATATGGTTTTAACTAAATTAACCGTAAGTGAACATATTTTAAAACAAAATAATATAAAAGGGTGCTGTTTGTTCGAAGTATTGTGCGTTGTGTATTAAGCGATTTTTATATTTTGGAAATCTGTGAGAAAACAGGAAATAAGTAATAGCGCCCGAAAAACTGAACAAAAGAAAGAAAAAATATGACAGATAATCCATGGCAGTTTAACATCTGTGGATAATGCTTTTCTTTAATTACTTGATAGCAATGCTACCCGACGTTGCCTTGGACCATCTCTCTCTAGCTACCTCTTTAACTTTCTCTCTTTCAATCTCCCCATTTTCTATCCTGATTCCCAACCATCTCTTTCTCTTCCGATCAACCCATTCGTCTCTCTCGTTTGAATGTGTTGTTAAAATATAAACAATGTAATTCATTTACTGGGGCTATCTCTTTTAAATCTAATACTGTAATCATACACTTATTGCTCCGATACAACTCCGAAAGATACGAAATGATATTCTTGATCTTCGGTAATTTCGCCTCTCTACTCACTTTCATAATAACGAAGAGAAATTATGTTGATAAAGAAAATAGCTGAAAAAGATTAAAATGTAGTACTGTAATTTACATTGATTGCTCTCGGTAGAACAAAAGATTCTGTTACCCACTACACTCAACTACCAAGTATTATACAGTAATGTTAAAATGACAATTTTATTGCTTCTTAAGAACGACGAGCAGATTAAACGTTTCTGTTACGCCTTTCTCAACATTTAAGCAATAATTCTGTAATATTAAATATCTAACATAAAATATAATACTGCAACATTAGTAAGTAACTTCACAGAACTGCCAAAAGTATGGTTAAATTAAAAGTATAAAGAGAAATGATGATAATATCTACTTAATTTGCTCCTAGACAACACCGAGGAGAACAAAATTTTCTGTTACTCCTGCCCTCATTTAATAAATATAATAATGTAATGTTAGTAAGGAGACCTTCACAGCACTACGAAATTTCTAATGTCTTCCTCCTTTCCATTTCAACATATTAAGCTACGTACTGTTGATAAAGACAATAGTCTGAAAAGTTACCAAAAGTAATACACTTTCCGATCCCGAACGACGCCAATTATAAACATTATCCAGGTAAATTCCTAATTTTTCTCCCTCGCCATATATTAAGTTATGTAATGTTATTAAAAACAGTAGTTCAACGAAATTTAATATATATCACTTACCAAAAGTAATATTGTAATCTTACAATATTTGATCCCCGACAACGCCGAGTAGAATAAATTTCCCCCTTCATGTTAACATGTTAAGAAGATACGTAATGTATATAAAGCTCCAAGGATAGTTCATGCATATAAGTCACCAAAAATAATATTACATGTAATAGGTAAGGTGAATGATTTCTTAAACATTAAATATTATATTTTCTACGACATTCCGTTTTGTATATATTTTAATATTTAATTTTAATCATAACTAATTTATACTTGTTCATAGTTTGGTGACTTTAGATCAATACTTGGGTAATTCAACTGCCACGTTTACCTAGATTTCACCACTTTCTAGTAAATACAAATAAAAATATTGCTAAAATTTGAGGGGAAAAATTAGCAAATTCGTATTAGTATGAGAAAGTAACTGCAATCCACATATTCTTTTTAAGAAATTATATTTTAAGCAAATACGTCATCTATAATATCATCTATAATATCATCTATAATATCATCTATATCATCTATCATATCATCTATAATATTATCTATAATATCGCTAATAAAAAGTGTTGATAATAAAATGCATATCAAATCGAATTGAAATATATAATAAAAAAAAGGTCGAAACAAACTTAATATTAATGTAGGGAATAAGCTAACATTAATAAATAAGTTAACATGGATAAATAAGCTAACATTAATAAATACGTTAACATGGATAAATAAGATAACAATAATAAATAAGTTAACATGAATAAATAAGTTAACAATAAGATGACATTAAATAATAAGTTAATAATGAATAAGCTAGCATTAATAAATACGTCAACATGATTAAATTAGCCAACAATAATAAATAAGATAACATTAATAAATAATTCAGCAATTATAAATATGCTAACAATAATAAATGAGTTAATATGAATAAATAAGCTAGCAATAATAAATATGCTAACATTAATGAATAAATTAACATGCATAAATAAGCTAACAATAATAAATAAGCTAAAAATAATAAATAAGCTAACAATAATAAATAAGCTAACAATAATAAATAAGCTAACAACAATAAATAAGCTAACAATAATAAATAAGCTAACAATAATAAATAAGCTAACAACAATAAATAAGCTAACAACAATAAATAAGCTAACAACAATAAATAAGCTAACAATAATAAATAAGCTAACAATAATAAATAAGCTAACAATAATAAATAAGCTAACAATAATGAATAAGCTAACAATAATGAATAAGCTAACAACAATAAATAAGCTAACAATAATAAATAAGCTAACAATAATAAATAAGCTAACAATAATAAATAAGCTAGCAATAATAAATAAGCTAACAATAATAAATAAGCTAACAACAATAAATAAGCTAACAACAATAAATAAGCTAACAATAATAAATAAGCTAACAATAATGAATAAGCTAACAATAATGAATAAGCTAACAATAATAAATAAGCTAACAATAATAAATAAGCTAACAACAATAAATAAGCTAACAATAATAAATAAGCTAACAATAATAAATAAGCTAACAACAATGAATAAGCTAACAATAATGAATATGCTAACAATAATAAATAAGCTAACAATAATAAATAAGCTAACAATAATAAATAAGCTAACAACAATAAATAAGCTAACAACAATAAATAAGCTAACGATAATAAATAAGCTAAGAATAATAAATAAGCTAACAATAATAAATAAGCTAACAATAATAAATATGCTAACAATAATAAATAAGCTAACAATAATAAATATGCTAACAATAATAAATGAGCTAACAATAATAAATATGCTAACATAAATTAGCTTACTTATTGATGTTAGCATATTTATTAATGCTAGCATATTATTAAAAATTAAACATAAAAATACAAAAAATATTTTTATATTGGTGAAAATAAAAAAAAGTTTTATATTGTTTAAAATTATAAAAAAATTATTTATATTGTTTAAAACTATTTTTTAAAGAGGGGCGCTTCTACACTATCAGAACGAAGTTTTGTAGTCAATAAATGGGGTTTTCAGAGAAAAAACAATGGTTTCTACTGATTTTTTTTTGTTAATCCTAATAAATTACAATGTTAGCTTCCAAATTATGCAGTCGAAACTACCTGAATATTACTGAATTATTAAACACAATAACTGTAATCGTGTAAGCAGGTGAAAAATTGCAACCATTTTTTTTATCGAAATAAACAATGACCTCCCTTTTGAACTATACTGTGTCTTACCTAAGCAAATACAATCGTTTTCTTAAAATTCGATTTTTATTTTCTTTAATAAATAATTTTCTACCTGATCGATTTTCGTAATTTTTGGATATAATCATCTACTATAATACGAAGAAAACGTAAATACCATTGTTTTCATATAAAATTCAGTATTACGATTTCCGAAATTGGGTCCCAATAGTGTAGGGGTGCCAAAAATAGTTCTGTTTAAAATGAATAAAAAACTGTTTATTCTTTTAAAATAGTTGAAAATTTTTAAAAGTTCTGTATATATTGTGTAATAAAATATGCATAAAAAGTGTGTATTCCTTTTTTTTTTTTGAAAAGTAGTTTTCATATTGTTTATATTTAAAAAAAGTTCTGCTTATTTAAAACTGTTAACTTCTGAAATACCGATATCATTGCTTTTATATTGTTGGCATTGTGACATAACGGTAATTAGGGAGCTTGGTTCCTTTCATGTAATAAAGGGTTAGAGATTATTTTTTCCCCCTAAACTCCAGTCTTGCGGCAAATCGACCATTGTGGATCATCTTTTTACTATTCAGGAAATTAAAGATTCAATTAGATTCCTATTTCAGTCACCTACATTATTTAGTGTGAAATGAGCTTAGGAATTTATATCCAAACCTAAATATTATTTTTACTTAAAAAATAACAACATTAATACATTAAGTTAGGTAAAATTTGCAGAGAATGCTCTGGCTCTGCTTTACGATTGTTGTAAAAATGGAACGGAAATTTAAATTTCGTTCCCTTTTAAATTCGGTACATTTTTACATTACGTCCAACCAACTCATCGTTCACACTCGACATATCAACTTTATAGGTTTTCGGTATGCTAACAACGGTAGGTGTGTCTATTCCGAAAGCCATTCTTGACATGAGGAGGTTGGGGGTGTCTATTCCGGGAGCCGTTCTTAACATAGGTAGATTGGGGTGTTTATTCGTTGTAAACGTACCTATAAATGTCGACATTTCCAATGTGAACGGTAAGTTGGACATGTAAAAAATAACAAAAAGATATACCAAACTGACATTTTTCCTTTAAAAATGGAATCATATCCCTTTCGTTAATATTTCTTTTTTTTTTAACATTTCGTGTTTTATATATATAAAGTACAATTGTTGAATGTTATTCTATTGATTATATTCGTTTGGGGGGGACAATTAAAAAAAAAACGATTAAAACAAAGCCAAATTTAAGTTCTCGTTCAATTTTTACAACAACCATAAAATAGCGCATACTCTGCAGGTTTTGTGGTAAGTTATAAACATCTAGATCTACTTACGTTACATTAGAAACCGAGCGAGCGACCCATAAAAATCGGGTAGCTGAGTGTCAAATCTGCTTAAAATATTGAAAAAAAGAAAAAATAGAACCTCTCCCAAACATACTGGCAATAATTTGGTTTCGTCCTTTCCTTGAGTGTTTCCAATAAGGGGATTGATTTACTAGAATTTGCATTAGAAGCTGTGTACTTATTAAAATTATTTAATTGTTGATTTTTTTTGCATTTTGGTTAAATGTGTTAGTTTGCAATCGCTGATAGCCCACTCAAAAGATTGAATAAAAGACGAAATTAAAAAGAATGGTACTCATGCAGAATTTGAGGATTCCAATTATGGTTAGGGTTCGGCTGGAAATCACCGGATTCAGTCTAGCGTTGTTCAAATGTTGCAACACGGAATCAAAATTTTATTTATTTTATTGCATAAAAAATTAATGATGGAAGTATTTTTTTCTGTTTATTTTCTTAACATCTATTGGCAAAAAATCATTTGCAAAAAAAAAAATTAAACTTTTCTCTATTCTCACCTAACTATTTACAATGTTCATATAAAGCACTCATCTTTTCTTTTGATAATAAAAATTCTGTTTTCAAAAAGAAACGTTTACTGCCAACTTTCTTTTTAAAAAAAGTGAAGTTTTCCTGAAAAAAACTTTCACCTAACAATTTATAGTAAAAAATTCATCTTTTCTTGGGGGAAAAACAACTTTTATTGTTAAAAAAGAATTGCAAAAAATAATAAAAGTAAATAAACAATACAAAATTCACTTTTTCTTGAGGAATGTGTTCTATCTTAACAAACTTAGCCACAGCAACGCGTGGCCGGGTACAGCTAGTAAGTAAATATGAAACAAATAAGCTAATATTTATAAATAAGATAATATTAATAACACAAAAAATGTAAATATGTTTGACTATACTTTATATATTATAGATATAGATAAGTTTTAATTGAATAGATAATTTAAAAATGTTCATTTTAGCATCAACTTTAGTTAATTGATTTATAAAGGAAAACTATTTTTAAGCTTGACAAGGTGTCTCATTAGGATACTATAGGGGACTATGAAATCGTATATATTCTGGTCATTTAGATGGCGTTGAGAAATTGCATCCCTCTCCGGCTATGAAATAAAATCATAACTTGTGTTTTATTAATTGTATACAAAAATTGTAAAAAGTAGTAAATGTCTCAAAAGTGGATATTTACCGTTGATTAGAAACATCAAATTAGACAATAGTTCGAAGTATATCGTTAGAATTGAAATACATAAATTCCTTGACCTTTTATATTTGGATGGGAACCAAATGTAATGTTGAGTTTTTATCTATAAGTGACCAATAAGCTAAATAAAAATTAACGTATTTATACATACGTGCATGGTGTGTTTATATGAGGTTTTTTATTCTCTGAATCCTCGTTTCTTTTCATCTTTGCCGCTTTTCATATGTGGCCGTGTCGTCTAATGGTTCTCGATCGTTTTTCAACGTTTTATTTGAGAGAATGGACTTAAATAGAGAGAGACTAAATAACTAAAATTATTTCCCTTTTAACTTTTTTAAATTAAGAAATAGGAGACGCAGACGGACAGATATCGATGTGATATTCAACTTGGATTACTCTACATTACTTGGCCGTTCTCATCCGCACAGCTTCCCGGACGAGACTGACTGCAAAACCTAGGTTTCATTCTCGCTCTACATCCGTCATATTTTCATATCGTTCGTTTTCTCTACGGTGTTTGACCGCTTGTCCTCCGCTTCAACTCACGCCACGGGTCTCTGGGTACAATTGTTTTGCAGATAGGTTATCCTGACATTAACTTAGGTAACCCTCATCAGAATTCATACTAGCTGATTTTATCACCAGTTACTGACCGAGTGTCCGTTTTATACAGCAGTAACATCTGTTTGAGATATACATTTCATATTTTCTGTTCTCAATCAGTGAAAGAAACTCTTTTAGACTGTGTCAATTCAATTTGCCACATGTGGAATGATGTAAATTGAAAGATGATGAACCTTATAAAAGGATAGGGAAAATGTTGCGTTATGAATCTGATAACATTTAAAACGGCCATGTTGTAATTCGAAGTTTATTATAACGCGTTTAACAGACGGGAAGTTCTTGTGAAGAAGCTTTGTTTGAAAAAGTTCTATCTGACGTTAGGCACACTAAGGAAGAATGGAAAGTTTTTATTTTATTTTTTGAACTGGTGCATATTATGAACCAGGCGTATCTCAGCATTCGCTCGGCTTTGGCCCGGACATGACGTCGACAGTCAGATTTTGCCGAGCGTCACCGATAAAATCATAACACTACATAAAAAAAAATAGCAAATTGAATAATTGTAAAATGTAGAAACCCAAAACAAAAAGAACGACTTACCATAATTCAATGTTTTATTATTTTTTTTTTCTAGTAACTGTCAAGAAAAAGTTAGAAGTTAATTAGGAGGGGTTCAAATAATTTTAAAGAAATGTTTTAAAAAAGGTTCAAATAATTTTTTTGTCTGTTTTCCAAATATATTTTGCCATTTCTTTATGTTTTAAAGTTTTTTTTCTGAAACAATTTTTTCCAAGTATTTTTAAAGTATTGTTTGTAAAAATTGTTTTTTTTTTTAATTGGAAGAGAAGATTTTAAAGATTCATTATATTTGTACTGTCCACGATTTGCACGTAACAATTGCTTTTTTTCTTCCACTATTTATCAAAAAAAAAAAAAATCGTCTACTAAGCGCGTGCGCTCCGCCACCTGGTTATAATTCAGCGTGTCGCGTAGTTATTGGCTAATCAGCGTGTTACGTCAGACAGCAGCTAAACCAAAGCTGTTGCCCGGCAAAATCTGGCCGAGCGAACGCTGAGATACGTCTGGTTCACAATATGCACCAGTACCTTTTTTATTATGATAGATTTGGCTGTAAATGTCTTAGAAAAAAAATCGAAGTCAGTTGGGTATTTACTATGAAAATAACTAGAGAATAGAGAAAGACTTGCGAATTCTCTTCTTCAAAAAATCGGTTAAAATGCAAAGATCATCTCCGGTTGAATTGCAGAGTTGATTTTGAACTCTGTCTTAGCATCGTAGATCGCTCTGAGTGATGTCTTCCCAGCTGTGCCAACAGTACATATTAGTAATGGCACGATTCCAATATTTTACCGATTCCGATCCGATTCTGTTTTAAATTCCCAATTCTGATATAAATACCGATTTCGATTCTTATTCAAAAATTGCGTAACTGCCTGAAGAATAGAATTTTATTATTTTGTGGGGAGTGGAAGTGAGAGAAAAGTATTCGTCTACATTTAAATGTAAATATGATTTTTTTTTATTTCGACAAATTTTTTAATGTTTTCACTTGAATATATTATATCTAAGAGCTCGATGAACTCATTGTGAGATGTTCATCTATATTCTAACGTGTGCCATGTTCCCTATTTATTCATTCGGGCGATTTTATATTTACCATTTTACCGTGTCATTTTATTCAGTGCCATTTTTACCTAAATTCGTTAATGTGATCTATAAATGTTAGTTTTACTGGTTTATCATTAATATCAAAAATTGAAAATAAAGTTCAGAAGAACAACAAGCAGAAGAAGAAGAAGAACAAGAAGAACAAGATCAACAGCAAACATTTAAAAGAATCGTTTTTAGAATCGAAATTTAGGTTCATATTTTTCCGATTCCGATACCTCAAATGTTTTAATTTTTTTATTTTGATTAATCGTCCCCACACTAGCATGTATATTCATGAGTTCGTATCAACACCGCCAAATGAAAATGTACATAAACCTTTTAAAAGTGAGAAAAAAAAAACGGCCAGTATTTCCCGAACAACTTAATACACCTGGACTCAAATGTAAAAGCATAATACTGCTAAGTAATCTGCAACCAGTGTATCTGGGCTTTAGTTGTGAGATAAACTAGCTATCATTAAAGTGAATTTTTTTTTTATTTTGGATGTAATGTAAGCTTTTGTTTGTCCTGTGTGAAATTCGAAATACCCATTCAAATGCTAAGTGTAGAACCCGTTTGGCAAGTGTATTAATAAAATGCTGAAGCGCGTCTATTTTCATCAATACAAGTAAATTCTTATTACGCGTTCATTAAATCTATTCAACATTGAAAACACCATTTCAAATGAGTCATGTGAGAGAAACGTAAATGTTATTTTAAATTAAACGTGCCAAGAAAATGACATTTTACACTTAAGCGCGACAGATAACCAAAATTTTATTTAAACGTTAATAATAAAAAAAACCCAAAGATAATGCTATTTAAAACATAACCATGACAGAATAACTAAATTCTATTTTAAACTTGAACATGACAAGCCATAAATAAATGCTACTTAGAAATAAAACACAACAGACTGATAAAAATTCAATTTAAAACTTAAGCGCCACAGAAAAAAAAAAATGCTATTTAAAACATAATAGCGACATGAAAGACCAACCTAACTTACGAGAATCGTTCCAAAAGTAATGCCTGTTATTTTTTATTCCATCCAAATGGATATGAGGGGCTTGAAAATTGCATTATGATGACTGAACTTATGAATTCATGATCTGAAAGCTTGATCCTTCTGTTGCAAATATAGATGGTGTGAGACTCTGAGAAAGCAATTCCTGTCATGGACATGCGTCAGAAGAAGAGGTGCGTTATTGAATTCCTCTCTGCAGGAAAAAATTGAATCGATCAACGTCCAACGGCGCCTGTTGAGTGGATCCGATGCAGTTGATGTCAGCACAGTCAGCAGATGAGTTTGTCGATTTCAGAGTAGAGATAGAGATATGAGTGACAAAGCACGCTCCGGACACCTATGTACATCCCCCCCCCCCGAAAACAGCTCATCCGCACTGATCGGCGGATAACGGTGAATGAAAGGCGTGTTTAATGTGAGTGTCACTCCACCGGAAACGATGTTGTATTCCCCAGGATGGGTTTTAAGAATGTTCATGTACGTCCAAAACGACCACTTACTGGATGCCTGTCAGGACGTTGAATCAATATGAAACCGAAGATGAAGGAATCTTCGACCCATATCACTGGTGACGAGACGCGGTGTTACCACTACGAGCTGGAGTCCAAACAACAGCTGATGGGATCGGAAGGGAGTCGTCCTTCTGGACTTCTTCTTTGAGTTGATTATCAACTCTGATCCTTACGTTGAGATAGACAAAGCTACAGACCCGGATTGCCCGTATAAGGCAAATGAAAACGGAAACATTTTGTATTCAAAGCGACAATGACAGGCCACACACAAGTTTGAAGATCACGGAATGTATTACAAAGTTCGGCTCGACGGTGCTGTCTCACCCACCGTATAATCCCGACCTGGAACCGTCAGATCTTCAAACCTATCAGTGTGGCCATATCAGCAAGTGGCCTCTAGCCTTAATAAGTGGTAACTTCTCTATAAAAATCACATTGATATTGTCTACTTTTAAATTCATTTCAACCATAATATGATTATCTCCCTTAATTATTATATTGAGAGTTTGAAATTTAATTTAGCTTCTATGTCATATTTGACATAATACCGGCTAAACTTACTGTAGCTAAAAGCGTTTATTTTGGTATTAATTATAATAAATTACTTAAACAATAAAATGAAAATAATTAATTATTATACATTTTATTAATAATTATTATGCTTCTTTACATTTTTTTTTAATAAATAATTATATTTTTTTTACTCTGCAAATTTTCGTTAAATTCCAAAGAAAAAAACTTATTTTATCAGAAATTGGCGTTCG